>NC_134694.1:118320655-118695655 GCF_050947455.1 Rhinoderma darwinii
AATGTAAAGTTATGCATCTGGGTACCAACAACCTGCATGCATCATATGTCCTAGGGGGAGCTACACTGGCGGATTCACTTGTTGAGAAGGATCTGGGTGTTCTTGTAAATCATAAACTCAATAACAGCATGCAGTGTCAATCAGCTGCTTCAAAGGCCAGCAAGATATTGTCGTGTATTAAAAGAGGCATGGACTCGCGGGACAGGGATGTAATATTGCCACTTTACAAAGCATTAGTGAGGCCCCATCTAGAATATGCAGTTCAGTTCTGGGCTCCAGTTCATAGAAAGGATGCCCTGGAGTTGGAAAAAATACAAAGAAGAGCAACGAAGCTAATAAGGGGCATGGAGAATTTAAGTTATGAGAAAAGATTGAAAGAATTAAACCTATTTAGCCTTGAAAAAAGACGACTAAGGGGGGACATGATTAACTTATATAAATATATTAATGGCACATACAAAAAATATGGTGATATCCTGTTCCTTGTAAAACCCCCTCAAAAAACAAGGGGGCACTCCCTCCGTCTGGAGAAAAAAAGGTTCAAGCTGCAGAGGCGACAAGGCTTCTTTACAGTAAGAACGGTGAATTTATGGAATAGCCTACCGCAGGAGCTGGTCACAGCAGGGACAGTAGATGGCTTTAAAAAAGGGTTAGATAATTTCCTAGAACAAAAAAATATTAGCTCCTATGTGTAGAAATTTTTCCTTCCCTTTTCCCTTCCCTTGGTTGGACTTGATGGACATGTGTCTTTTTTCAGCCGTACTAACTATGTAACTATGTAACTATGTAACACATTGATATAAATGGACAATGTGTAATACTTTATTTCTCCTGTGGTGGCACTGCAGGAAATCTTTACACTTACTGCCAGGTATCTCCACAGATCACAGCTGATTGCCGTGGATCCCAGTAGGTGGACACTTTGTAAACTACTTATAGTCAAGACACCCTTCTAACAAATAGTGATTGTCCTAAGCGTAGATTTGCTTTTAAATACATTTGTAATATTAATTTTGTCTCAATGGAGGGAATATCCCCTTTTATGCTGGCGGTGGTTGTCTCTTATTATTTTTTATTATGGTAGGGCATTGTTATTCCCTGCTGTTCATGGATTTCAAGATTTTTTTTTTATAGTATTTTACCCATTAAATTAAAATATTTAAAATGGTAGACCTTATCATCTACTGTTATGAGACCTATAAGCAGACACATAATAAATATAAATAAACTCAACTCCAATAATATCTATTTACTTTGACGGTTTTTAAAAATAATTATAATAATAATTAAATATTCCCAGGCACATACATTGTAGCCATACCTTAATTCAGGAATAACCCGTGAACAAACTTAGATGTTTTTGCATTTGCTAATTTCCCAATTTGCTAATTGCATTTGTTTTTATGGCTTTCCAAGTAGCTGCTGTCTGATTGGATGGGGACATTACTCATCTAATTCCATCAGTCAATACTTTTTTGTTTTAATGGTCTTCCGATGAAGGCTGCTTGTAAATTGAAAAGATTCAATTAATCGTTTTCACCTTTAAAGACCACAGGTGACATGGTTTATGATTTGGAAAATCAATGTTACTGTTTATTGTATGTATGTAAATAACATTAGGTTTTGTATGTTTTAGACTAATTCAGAATTTTAACACCATTGGAAAAATTATTCTAGCACTTCTTGAAAATGTTAGTTTTTTTATTTAAGTTAAATATTTACTTCGCCTTTGACATGACTGTTTTCTACATATCTGTCATGTGGGATGTACTGTAAGTTGCACCATACACATTAAAGGGGTCGTCTACTTTATAAAACCCATTTTCTTACACCTTATCATGGAATTCTGAGTTAATTGGGGAGGGGGGGGGGGTTGTCCTCTGTTCAGGATCCTCATCTCTTGCCCAGAGTGGAGAGCAGTTAGAGTAGAGCATCTCTCTCTTTATGGAGGACCTGCATTACACAGACTACACATTGATATGAATGAGCATTGTGTAGTACCTAATTTACCCTGTGGTGGCGCTGCAGGGAAATCAAGCACTTACTGCCAGGTCTATGCACGGATTACAGCTGATCACTGGGGTCCCAGCACGGGCAAACTTTTGTGATCTGCTTATTGTCAAAGGACCCTTCTAACAAGTAGGGATTGTCCAAATCTGACCACCCATTTGAGTAGCTGTTGCCTGAACGAACCTTCGTTCAGCTATCATCCAAGTGCCACAATAAAGTGCATATTCAGTCAGCCTAAACATTCATTAGCGTTAAATTACATAGTTTTCTTTCCTGTTTCTATAGGTTTCCTTGGAAAACAAAAAGGTTGTATTTGAATTTGTCTGGCAAACGCCCAACAATGTTCTTAAACAAAGCAAATATACTTTTTTTTCTAAGTTAAAGCTGAGTGAAAGTGACAGGAACCTAAACTGCAGATTGTATTTTTAGCAGCTGTGGAGTTTTCTACCTGAACCCCGGCGGGGTCCGCCACCCTACATTATAACTGCATGGTTGCCCTCTGTTCCAACATGACTAGGAATATCATCCCGGGGTAGCTGTATGGCATGATCCCCGCTCTCCTGTTGGGTATATTAATAATTCACTTCTTGAGGTGTTTAGCAATGTGCTTGTGTTTACTTGTCAAATCGTTACAAATACAGAATAAAAAGTGTTTAAGCTTCATTTTCTATTTCTTTGGCCTCCTAGAAAAGAACTGCAATATGCCAGTGAATCACCCAGGTCATGTCACTATTAATTATATCATGCAGCGGGCAGCAAAATCTGAGCAATAGAGATAATATCATATCTAATATAGCAAATTCAAAAACATTTTCCTAACATTTTTGCTAAGTTTAACATTTACATGCGTGGGTCTGGTTCAATTGGTTGAACCAATTGAAACTGGATACAATGAGACAATTGAATTTCTAATGGACAACTTCTAATGGACAATTCACAGAATATCATTTCAGGAAATCTCCTCCTTATAAATTCTAGGGAAGATCCCTTTAAAAGGGTTGTCTGGGAGTTTAAAAAAAATGTATAAATTAGGCAAACAAAAGAATATGTAATCAAATAAGAAAGAACTGGAGATGAGCAAATCAATTCTACACAATTCAAATTTGTTACGAATTTCCAAAAAGTTTTAGACATTAGCGAATCTGAAATTTTTGGGCTTCGTGCTGCGCAAATAAATTAATTTGGCAACCGCCATTTTACAGATTAGATAAAAACAAAAAGACAGAGAAGAAGGATCACATGACCTCGGGCGGTCGGCATGGCGGGCTATCCCATAATGCCTTGCAGACAGCCCTCCCTGTAGCACAGCCAATCATGAGAGGTATAGGTGTGAATCACTGATGACTCAGTGGATGACCGTCATACGAGTTATAGCAGCTATAAATAGCCCAATCAGGAAAGGCTGCTTCTTTGTGTATATACAGAAAGCAGAGAGAGAACGTCAGACAGAGAGTGAGAGATAGTAAAACACAGAATACAGGTAGATAGTGGATTACTGTCAGTAAGTGTGTTTCATAGTGAGAAGAAGAGAGTAGATAGTTACATTTATAATAATTTGATAGAGCGATTTTAGAGAGAGATAGGTGTTAGTTAGACAGGCAGCCATTGCTGTGAGTGAGTGCTGCTGCAGCTATACAATTCTTACATTCATTTGTGAATTACTAATCGTCATCATATCATTCACAAATCTTTAATAACATCAATCCTGGTGCTGATAGCATCCCGCTGCCTGCTGATACGGACATGACATCAGTTATTGTTTTGCGTAAATCTAATAGTGGCACCAAAATGTGCATATTATTCTGCGCCAAACATTTATACAGCACCGTTATACTTCAGCCTGTATCTAAGTAACACATTTTTTTCAAATAAATAGATTTTTATTTAAATTCGAATTCTAGTGCTGATAGCGTGCCGCTGCCTGCTGATACAGACGTCACAAATGTGACTTTACTCATTGTTTTGCATATATCTAATTGCTAATAATAGTTTCATCAAAATTTGGAGTATTATTTTTCATCAAGCCATTATACAGCGCCATTATAAATCAGTGTCCAAGTGTTCAGGCATAAAATATCGGACAGTGGATTGTGTTTTTAAATAGGCTGTTTGTTACCACTGGCTACCATCTGTTTCCCACTATATATGTTGCTGTCTTTTTGACATTACTAATGCGGTCCTGGAGTTAAAGTGCTTGAAAGGGTTTGGATTCAGTCCTAGAAAATCTCACGACTGTTCAGGGCAATCGGGACACTTTCAAGTCGCAACAAATCTATTCGGACAGAATCAGATCTAATGGTCGGTGCAATAGAATCCAACCGAAAACGAAGTTCTGGAAATTTGCTCATCTCTAAAAATAACATTACTCGCCTATTAAATCCTCTGTCGCTACAGTTGTGAGGCTCTGGTGGTCCCCAGTCCTGCAGCGAACACATGCCATGCCCTACATCGACATATCCGCTGCAGTCAATCACTGGTCTCAGCGATCACATGCCATACATGCTAGCAAAACTGCTGAGGCCAGTTATTGGCTAAAGTGGTAACTTGAATGTTCGGCATTTCATAGCTGCAGCAAAGTAGACAAAGAACGGTGGAGACCAGTAGAGCGTTTGCTCTGGGGGAGTGCGGGATTTAAAAGGTGAGTAATGTGTTTTTTTTTTAGCACTTTTCTTGCTGTTTGCCAGATTGTTTTAAACTCCCAGACAACCCCTTTAAATGAGTCCATCTATAGATGGGAAGGTCGGCTCCATACACCCACTAAATGGCCTTGCATGAAAGTGATGGGGCAAATATAGCTTGAGATTAAGGAAAAACTCTTCGGGATTCACCTCCTCCGCTCCGTCTAAGACTTTACAGGACTCGTTTGATTTATGGTTGTCTGTCCTACTGACTACACAGAGTTTGTTTGTAGTCTGTAACCTTATACACACATAGGTCGGCATAGGAACTGTATACACAAAACAACATGGTATTTGTGATCAGGACTATTTACAAAGTTGCTATTTTATTTTAGATACTTTAAATCACTAAACAAATTAGTTGCTAAAGTAAACTAAAGTACAAAAAAATGTATATAATAATCGAATCACAAGTAGAAGCTTCACGTGTAAGCCCGGCCTAATGCACAACTGTCGCCACGCTCGTACTATACGTTGATATTTTATCGGGCTTTTCTCATTTACTGCTTAATTATAAGGATATTTACTTTTTAACCCTTGCAGCTATATTTCATCTGCATATTCATATGTCAGTCAATACTAAATGTATATTCCGTGGAGAATTATTATAGGCAGCTCTGCTTTGCGGTGCACTTTCCCAAGCAATGCATTAGATAAATGTAATCAGACCGCACGTGCTATTTACTCTTATTGGACATATGATTACATATAAATTAATCTCATTTCAATTTGCTTGAAGACTGTTCAGACTCCCGATGACATTAATGTATTATTGATCGATTAAATGCTAAAAGGGAATGCAAGAGCCTATCGCCTTGATCAGGGCTGCTCTGCACTTTCAAGGAGATGCCGAGACTGAATGCTGCTCATACGTTATGCACTAAAATAGATGTATTTATTATCTGAGGAAATCAATCGATCAATAAGCCATAGTAGGAAGACGTTTTATGCTATTTATAGGGTTGGGTGATGGGTCACTGGACTGAAACAGCATTTATCCAGATACAGTGAGACCTCCTTGAGACGACCATCCAAAATGTCAAGAATACTGGTCTTCTAGAGTTATGGTCCACTCCAAGAAGGAGACCTATATACATAGGACCTGAACTTCTAGACAGGTGGTTTTCCCAAAGAATAAAGGCAATTTACATGGGACTTAAACTTCTAGAGGGTTGATCTTCCCCAAAGAAGAGAGTCAATATACATAGAACTTGGATTTCTTGATGGAAGACAGTAAGGCTATGTTCATACTGCGTTTTCTCTGTACGTAGCTGCCTCAGGCGGCTGCAATGCGTAGGGTTACTGGTCCATTGGCTGAGTGTCTCACTCTTTGTGATGTCACCTTTCCAAGCGCAGTGATGTCACTAGTTCCAATCTAGAGGCCGCGAGCAGTCCATGTCCAACCCTTTAGTTCTGTGACTTTTGCGTTGTAAAACCTTCTATAATACTGATCGTAATGTAATATACTGAGCAGCTTTGATACGTTTTAGCCCGAATTCAGGCAGGCTGTGATTTTTTTGATGCCCATCCTTGGCTTATTCATCCTATTCAGACGCCACATGGCCCCCACGCTATCACCGTGGATTGTGCTGTAATTCTACCACGCTGCAGAAATGCCCCTTAAATACAAACTGCAATGCAACGTTCTTCTTTTAAAGAGTCATAACTATTAATGAGATTTATTTTTTCTGCTATTTGAATGCAATGGAAAGTATTTTCTGACTTCACCCCGTGCTGGTTATACCGGAATGATTCATTTGTAGCCAGAGGGCTCTCTAAACAAGAGGTCACAGCCTCAGCAGAAATAACCAGTTTTCTATACATAAGTGCTCCGTGTTCTACTTCCATGCAAGATTTATTTTTATTTTATCAATAGTACTAATACACAGCACGGCAGCTGACAGGCTGACAGCTAAATTTGTCATCTAAAATATACATTGGTTTCGCCTGGTGTGGGACTGATAATCGGCTGCAAAAATTCAGGACCGTTTAAAAAAAAAAAAAAAAAAAAAGCAATCATAGGGGAAATGTATGGACGTGTATAAAGGGGTCACCCCTGCTCCTGACCAGAGCACTATAATATAGCCCCCTGTCAGTCCATGAAGTCAATTTGACTATTCAATGTCCCATAGGACCGTCTGCTCTGAGGCCGTGGAAAGTGGCGACGACGTACGATCCAGCAAAGCAATTCAGGAACTTGTTTGTGTTTTATTGCGTCTTCGGGTTTTGACGTTTTTGCATTCTTGGCTTTTGCGTGGCAGATTTATGAGTATTATATGACAATTGTGTCAGTGATTATCCCATACATGGCATTCACAGTGGATAACATGCCGCATCTCCGATCTAACTGTGCAGCCTCCGGCTATTTACTAAAGAATCTGTGTTCTTGATGAACATCTGCTTTGTTGAAGCCTGGTCAGTAAGATCTAAAATACCATCTGTTCCCCATATAAATTAATAACTTGAATATTATTAGCTTAGGTTGGGCAGGAATTGAGCCCATCAGCAACATTTACAAACCGTCCTGTAGACGCCTCCTATCAACTTACATACATCTATTCATTAATGAGACCCATAAAGACGAGCAAACTGCAGAATAACACACAGGGCTGCACAGATGTGCAATATCTTACTGGCAAAGAACATATTCTAAATGTGACAAAGATGAAGGCGTTAGTAAATATTTCATCTGCCTTCTTTGTGCATTACTAAATATCCCCGAGTATGCAATAGTTTTGCTGAGCAGTAAATCCACAACAGTCCTGTGTGTATATACAGTGAAGGAAATAAGTATTTGATCCCTTGCTGATTTTGTAAGTTTGCCCACTGTCAAAGTCATGAACAGTCTAGAATTTTTAGGCTAGGTTAATTTTACCAGTGAGAGATAGATTATATAAAAAAAAAAACAGAAAATCACATTGTCAAAATGATATATATTTATTTGCATTGTGCACAGAGAAATAAGTATTTGATCCCCTACCAACAATTAAGAGTTCAGCCTCCTCCAGACCAGTTACACGCTCCAAATCAACTTGGTGCCTGCATTATAGACAGCTCTTACATGGTCACCTGTATAAAAGACTCCTGTCCACAGACTCAATGAATCAGTCTGACTCTAACCTCTACAACATGGGCAAGACCAAAGAGCTGTCTAAGGATGTCAGGGACAAGATCATAGACCTGCACAAGGCTGGAATGGGCTACAAAACCATAAGTAAGACGCTGGGTGAGAAGGAGTCAACTGTTGGTGCAATAGTAAGAAAATGGAAGACATACAAAATGACTGTCAATCGACATCAATCTGGGGCTCCATGCAAAATCTCACCTCGTGGGGTATCCTTGATCCTGAGGAAGGTGAGAGCTCAGCCGAAAACTACACGGGGGGAACTTGTTAATGATCTCAAGGCAGCTGGGACCACAGTCACCAAGAAAACCATTGGTAACACATTACGCCATAATGGATTAAAATCCTGCAGTGCCCGCAAGGTCCCCCTGCTCAAGAAGGCACATGTACAGGCCCGTCTGAAGTTTGCAAATGAACATCTGGATGATTCTGAGAGTGATTGGGAGAAGGTGCTGTGGTCAGATGAGACTAAAATTGAGCTCTTTGGCATTCACTCAACTCGCCGTGTTTGGAGGAAGAGAAATGCTGCCTATGACCCAAAGAACACCGTCCCCACTGTCAAGCATGGAGGTGGAAACATTATGTTTTGGGGGTGTTTCTCTGCTAAGCAAATACTAAGGGGTGGACCCCAATAGTTGGTGGGCGTAAGGGATACAAGATATATAGAGTGCCTGCCGGCAAACGGAGCCCTTGTTACCCAACTATCTAAATAAAATAACAAGTTTTATTTGGTATAGACGACCATAGACAAACAACATGAATGTTAAAATTCCTGGTCAATTGCTGATAAGGGTCAGCATAGTGCAATGTATGAACTCTCAAAGAGCAAGGTGCTGGCGACTGCAGTCCGCAGCACCACGCTGTAAGTTAAATTCTAGAGGTTCAGCAAGACCAGTAGTTAAAATTCAAAAAAGCCCCCCCGACATGTTTCGCTACCGACGTAGCGTCTTCAGGGGTATCGGGGCTAGTGACAGCGAGCGGCGGAATCCCCAGTCATATATACACAAGAAAGTGTCTACAGCTGTGTCCGAAGTGAGCTGAGAGCCAATCAAAACGAGGAGTAGAGGGCCGAGCCTCCACTCGGATGAGTGACAATCAGCAGCGCCAATCGCAGGCAAGACAACGGTCACCAATGGATGCGGTGCCGGCGCGCATGCGCAGTAAAGAAAATACAGGAGATAGAGAGTTCACAGGTAGCCATGACTACAATAAGATGGACCGCAGAAATAGTTGACACAAGTATGATCGATGCATATGAAACGCTAGTTATAAAGTACCCACCATAGTGGCATTAACTTTGGCCAACATAGAGAGCCAAATTTTAAATTTAAAGGAGATCGTCGCGAAGTCACTAAAATAGTCTAAGTGCCTGTCTAAAATAAAGTTTATATCAATGAGTAAATGACGAATATCAAAGGGTACAGTCATATTCAGAATTAGCTCGATAGTAGCGCGACTGATAACAAAAAATGCCCAAAAAGGAACTGCGAAAAAGGGCCAGATGATAAGGGTAAGATACTGATATTAGATAAATAAGTTCACAGAAATGCCGCAAAAGTAAACCCAAGCGATGGATCCAACGTGCCTCCTCCTGTAATAACCTACGATCTAGGTTACCTGCTCTTGGGCCAAGTTTAATGTGGGTAATGCCCCAAAATTGTAGGGCACGAACATCCACACCATGTACAAAGTGCACGTGCCTAGAGAGTGGTGTATCCTCTTTGTGATGAATAGTACTAAGGTGCTTAGAGATTCTCCTCCTCAGTTCCTGTATAGTCTTACCGACATATCATTTAGGACAGGGGCATTTAGCAATGTAGATAACTCCCTTACTCTGACAATTGATGAATTCTCTAATCTGATTCGATCTACCATCCACTGGATTTGTAAACTGCTTGACGGTAGGCATGAGATAGCAGAAGGAACATCGACCACATGGGTGTGAACCTATAGTAGACGACTTCAGCCAGCATTTTGATATTGTACTTGGTCCGGAGTGATGGCTATTGACCAGATAATCACGTAGGTTCCTCCCTCTGCGATAGGTGATACTGGGTGTAGGGGGGATAGCATCGCGAAGATCCGGATCGGCCAACAAGGTTGCACAGAGGTACTGCCCAATAGGTATTCCCCTTTTAAGGGCAGGAGGATGGTAACTTTCCCAATGCAAAAGGCTGTTGGTAGAGGTAGGTTTCCTGGAGATATCAGTATGGACACCACCAGCAGGATCCAGGGAAATTTTTAGATCCAAAAAAATGATTTCTTTTTCGTGTATGCAGTAGGTGAATTTCATACCCACCTAATTGGTATTGATTATATTCATAAACTCGTGGAAAAGAAATAAGTCACCGTCCCACACGAGGAGAATATCGTTGATATATCTTACCCAGAAGAGGATGTGACAAGTGTAGGGGGCTAGTGTGTCAGTGAAAATTATGGTGTCTTCCCACCAACCCAAGAATAAGTTCGCATATGTGGGTGCACACACGGTGCCTATTGCCGTTCCTTTTATTTGTTGGTAGAATTTGCGATCGAATAAGAAATAATTGTGAGTGAGAAGAAATTGGAGTAGTGTTAAGAGAAATTTATTATGTGCATGGTATTGGATGCCTTTAGTGCCTAGAAAGTGTGCAACTGCCGTGATGCCGAATTGATGTTGGATATTGGTGTAAAGTGATTCCACGTCAATAGTAGCAATAAGTGTCGAAGAAGTAACATGGATCCCCTGGATCCTGTTAATGGTGTCCTTGGTATCTCTCAGGAATGAAGGGAGAGAGGTAACAAAGGGTGAAAGAATCTTGTCCAGATACATGCTAATGCCCTGAGTCAGACTGTCGTTACCGGACACAATCGGTCTGCCTGGTATTGGGCGAGATTCCTTATGGATCTTTGGCATAGCGCAGAAAGTCGCCATAGTTGGAACAGGATTATAGATCCGTTTGAATTCCTCGTTGGTAATGAGGCTAAGTGTCTTTGCTTCTTCAAGTAGTGTGTGCAGCTCTCTTAAGAACAGATCAGTGGGATTCTTGTCCAGGATGATGTAGGTAGTCGTATCATCCAACAATCTATGGGCCATAGCGACATAGTCAACCTGGTCCATAACCACAATATTGCCTCCTTTGTCAGAGGGTTTTATAGTAATCAAGTCATTGTGGCAGAGTTCAGTAAGTGCCACTCTTTCTGGTTCACTTAAATTAGCAAGCGCTCTCGTTCTGTCTGATCTGATCTTTTTGAGATCAGCACACACCAACTTCACAAACACATCTATATGTGCATATTGAGAGAATGGTGGAGTGAGCTTTGATTTAGGGTGCAGTGAGGAAAAAGGACCAACTGCAGCAGTGGGACCCACTTCGTTCTCATATAGCAGAGCTTCAAGGTCTCTAAGTGTGTTCTGTTCGGTTCTGTCCATTCCTACTATGTCAGAAGCACTGCTTTTAAAATATTTATGCAGAGCTACTTTTCTGGCGAATAGATTCACATCTTTAGTCCATGAGAATTCATCAAATAGTGGAGTAGGAGTAAAGGATAAACCTCTACGTAAGAGAGCAAGTTCAGAATCATTTAGTTGGATAGAAGATACATTAAACACCTGCATCTTATCACTACTATCTATGGTAGGGGGGGTGGAATGTACCATTGTTAATTCGGAATCCACCAGGAGTTGATAGGTCCTAAAAAAGGAAAAGTATTTGGGGGTACATTTGTATTGTTCGTAGTACCAATCGGGCATTTTGTGCTCATAGTTGTTTGGCTGGAGCTCATACCTATGGGATGAGGGGTTTGGGGGACAGTTGGGGTACCGGAGGCTGCTGATACAGAAAAGGCTGATAATAAACCCGATTGCGAGGTGGTAGTAGGGATCGGGTGGGACTGACATTTTGATCTTGCGTTTAGTACCCGGTCCATTGGTGACCGTTTTCTCTGTTAAGGGCACAGGACTAATTCACCGCATCAATGGGAGAATGGATGGAGCCATGTACCGTCAAATCCTGAGTGACAACCTCCTTCCCTCCACCAGGACATTAAAAATGGCTCGTGGCTGGGTCTTCCAGCACGACAATGACCCGAAAACATACAGCCAAGGCAACAAAGGAGTGGCTAAAAAAGAAGCACATTAAGGTCATGGAGTGGCCTAGCCAGTCTCCAGACCTTAATCCCATCGAAAACTTATGGACGGAGCTGAAGATCCGAGTTGCCAAGCGACAGCCTCGAAATCGTAATGATTTACAGGTGATCTGCAAAGAGGAGTGGGCCAAAATTCCATCTAACATGTGTGCAAACCTCATCATCAACTACAAAAAAAATTCTGACTGCTGTGCTTGCCAACAAGGGTTTTGCCACCAAGTATTAAGTCTTGTTTGCCAAAGGGATCAAATACTTATTTCTCTGTGCACAATGCAAATACATATATATAATTTTGACTATGTGATTTTCTGTTTTTTTTTTTTTTATATAATCTATCTCTCACTGGTAAAATTAACCTAGCCTAAAAATTCTAGACTGTTCATGTCTTTGACAGTGGGCAAACTTACAAAATCAGCAAGGGATCAAATACTTATTTCCTTCACTGTATATATATGTGTGTGTAAAATATATATATATATATATATATATATATATATATATATATATATATATATATAAAATCAATGTTATGGACCAAGTGATAAACTTCACTCTGCTGCATCTGCTAAATCTAGAACATTTTCGTTTTTAAACAAAAAATGTTTACGCAGGTCTCCCAGTTTCCACCTCTGCTAATCACCCCGACCTGGAGGTCTCCAGACTGCAGCTGCGACGTATATTTGTCTATATCGCATATTTAGATCTGGCAGCACCTAAGTCGTGAATGACAAAAGTGAGTGACTGTACCAAAAGGAAGAAATTCACGAGTTGCCTGCCATATGACAGTGATGTAATGTAAACCTTAGCCTTCCCTAAAAAGAAACCTCTAACCCTACAATGAAGATCTTATGAGGGGGAATAGTGATTATCTTGAGAAGGACCCCTGTCCCACCAGACTGTGCAGCGCACATTAGACCACGCATACAGAATAACTAAATTTTACGCATTTTAGGCTTCGTTCACATCTGCGTCAGGGCTTCGTTCAGAGGTTCCGTCTGAGCTTTCCGTCAGTGGATCCCATGAGCGGAACCCTGACTGAAACAAACGGTATTGCTTCTGTCAAAATGACAGACCCTTGCACGACGGAGACAAACGGAAGCCATTTGCACCGGATCCGTCACCATTGAAATCAATGGTGATGCAAACGGAAACCTATAGTTTCCGTTTGTTTCAGACAGGGTTCCGTTCATGGGTTCCCCTGATGGAAAGCTCAGACGGAACCCATGAACAGACCCCTGACGCAGATGTGAACAAAGCCTTAGTCTCCTAAGAAGACATGTCAGTCCACAACGAAATGCGTAAGAATATGAGACATAAAGAGACCTTCTTAGTATGATTACCCAGCTGCCTGATAGGGTTATAGGGATATAAGTTCTATGATGGTGATCACCTACTAAGCAATACGGATATGGCAGAGCTTTGCAAATTGAGTCTGTACGGGATACACCTGGACTACCTGCGGTTCCGTACTACAGAGCTTCTGGGCTCTGTGTGTTGCTGTCTGGTGCTCTGTGTGGCACGAATTATGGAGATGTCCTCCCCTACGGAATCAAGGGCAAACAGAGGTACAGTAGGGCCCCCAAAGACTTCTGTGGGGGCAATGTTACAGTTTTATACAACTCGAAGGTTACACAGAGCTGTATCACGGTAGAGGGCAAATGCCCTAACCCAATATTTCATTTTGTGACTGGAGTTTTCCCTTAAGTTTATTATGGTCATTAGAGTTGAACATGGACACTTGTTATAGCTGTAGTCGTACTTCTTTGCTGCTGCAGGACCTGTTAATTTAAGCCTTATTTTCTGTAGTGCTAAGAACCTGTTCAGCTTCCCATTAGAAGAAGATGACAACCCTTCCTGGCTTCTCACGCTGTGTAGTATTGACTTTCACTTATAAAAAATTCCATTTAATGCCTATCCAAGCTCTAAACAATAAATAGCTGTTTTTTCTAGTAACTCCGCTTACCTCTGCTTTTTTAATGGCAATGGACACCATATTGAGCCGAAGGACCTCCACACTTAAAATGCAGAGACATATCTTAATTACTATGTTATATAAGCCGCTATAAAGGTTTTACAGCACAAATGGTGGAAGAAGGGTCCCAAAAAAATCAAAGGCTTCAATAATTACCATTTTACAGTTCCAGGGAAAGTGTGAATAAATTGACCTCTTTGATTTCCTGGGAACTATTAATGGATCTAGAGATATCGGCCCAGGGACAACTAATTGTATTTGTACATCATATGGGGGAAAAGCAACCTAAACCTATCAGTACTGCGGAGGAACAGGAACAATAGTGGTAGAAAATCTGATTGTTCTTCTCAGCTGTACAGAAAACGAGTTTGTATTCGGAATAATGTCATTGTCTGCAATTTATGGAGGCAACACATTTGAGGGGGTTTTACATAGGACGATTATCAGTCAGACGAGCGTTCATATAACGCTTGTTGCCAATTATTGTCCTGTGTAAACAGGGGAACGATCAGCAGATGTACGAACAAACGCTCAATCATCTGCTGGTCGTAGCGTTTAAAAAAAGTAAAATATTATGGTTGTCGGCAGCACATCTTGGTGTGTAAACAAGGAGACGCGCTGCCGACATGATAATAATGTATGAGGAGGAGCGATCGGATTACTGACCGCTCATCCCCATCCATAGCTCCGTGTGACAAAAGCAAACGAGCGCCGATCAATGATGTCTCGTTGATTGGCGCTCGCAGCATCGGCCGCTGTAAAAAGGCCTTTAGTCACCTTAAGATACTTGTGGTCAGTCTTCAAAACCCTAGACAATCCTTCCCTCAACCCATGACTTAATTCAAAGGCAGCATCAAGAATGAAGAATCTATCTATACATTCAACATTAAAGAGGTTCCTCCACCTTTGACTGTTTCTGCCCAACATGTCTGGTCTTCTTTTTATGTCCTGATGCAGGTACTGGTAATGGAAACACAGCAACCTACACATGAGATATTTTAGCATCACTATATTTTCAGTCAGTATTTGAACATATCTGAGGAACTTCACCTTTGGTCATGTTAGTGGAAGTGGCCAAAAGGTGGACAATCCCTTTTGAGACCCGTAAATACTAGATGATTCTAGCCCAATTGTTTGCATTTTGTTAAGAGTTGGTGCCAACCTTATTGCGTGTAAATGTCATCAAATACTTCTTGTTTATTACTTTAGGAAAAATAAAATTAAAACTAATATAAAAGTGTCCTCTCTCGGCAGTAATAAAACTACTGTAATACTAGCCCCTATGTACAAGAATATAACTACTATAATACTGCCCTCTATATACAAGAATATAACTACTATAATACTGCCCCCTATATACAAGAATATAACTACTATAATACTGCCCCCTATATACAAGAATATAACTACTATAATACTGCCCCCTATATACAAGAATATAACTACTATAATACTGCCCCCTATATACAAGAATATAACTACTATAATACTGCCCCCTATATACAAGAATATAACTACTATAATACTGCCCCCTATATACAAGAATAGAACTACTATAATACTGCTCCTATATACAAGAATATAACTACTATAATACTGCCCCTATATACAAGAATATAACTATTATAATACTGTCCCCTATATACAAGAATATAACTACTATAATACTGCCCCCTATATACAAGAATAGAACTACTATAATACTGCCCCTATATACAAGAATATAACTACTATAATACTGCTCCTATATACAAGAATAGAACTACTATAATACTGCCCCTATATACAAGAATATAACTACTATAATACTGCCCCTATATACAAGAATATAACTACTATAATACTGCCCCTATATACAAGAATATAACTATTATAATACTGTCCCCTATATACAAGAATATAACTACTATAATACTGCCTCCTATATACAAGAATAGAACTACTATAATACTGCCTCCTATATACAAGAATAGAACTACTATAATACTGCCCCCTATATACAATATAACTACTATAATACTGCCCCCTATGTACAATAATAGAACTACTATAATACTGCTCCTATATACAAGAATATAACTACTATAATACTGCTCCTATATACAAGAATATAACTACTATAATACTGCCCCCTATATGCAAGAATATATCTACTATAATACTGCCCCTATATACAAGAATATAACTACTATAATACTGCTCCTATATACAAGAATATAACTACTATAATACTGCTCCCTATATACAAGAATATAACTACTATAATACTGCCCCTCTATACAAGAATATAACTACTATAATACTGCCCCTCTATACAAGAATATAACTACTATAATACTGCCCCCTATATACAAGAATATAACTACTATAATACTGCTCCCTATATACAAGAATATAACTACTATAATACTGCCCCCTATATACAAGAATATAACTACTATAATACTGTCCCTATATACAAGGATATAACTACTATAATACTGCTCCTATATACAAGAATATACCTACTATAATACTGCCTCTATATACAAGAATATAACTACTATAATACTGCACCCTATATACAAGAATATAACTACTATAATACTGCCCTTATATACAAGAATATAACTACTATAATACTGCCCCCTATATACAATATAGCTACTATAATACTGCCCCCTATGTACAATAATAGAACTACTATAATACTGCTCCTATATACAAGAATATAACTACTATATTACTGCCCCCTATATACAAGAATATAACTACTATAATACTGCCCCCTATATACAATATAACTACTATAATACTGCCCCCTATGTACAATAATAGAACTACTATAATACTGCTCCTATATACAAGAATATAACTACTATATTACTGCCCCCTATATACAAGAATATAACTACTATAATACTGCCCCCTATATACAAGAATATATCTACTATAATACTGCTCCTATATACAAGAATATAGCTACTATAATACTGCCCCTATATACAAGAATATAACTACTATAATACTGCCCCTATATACAAGAATATAACTACTATAATACTGCTCCCTATATACAAGAATATAACTACTATAATACTGCTCCTATATACAAGAATATAACTACTATAATACTGCTCCTATATACATGAATATAACTACTATAATACTGCCCCTATATACAAGAATATAACTACTATAATACTGCCCCCTATATACATGAATATAACTACTATAATACTGCCCCTATATACAAGAATATAACTACTATAATACTGCCCCTTTTGTACAAAAATATAATCACATAAAATAGTTCCCTTTTTTAAAAATTTACTATTACATACAAAATTGTAAATTGATATAAAACATATAGGTATTCATGTCATTACAATTAATCATTTGAACAATCTGAACATTATATAAATATTAAATAAATAAGTACAATAATTCTGAAGCTAAAAAGTAAAAGAACTTTGTATTTTGGCTATACGATAATACATTTATATATACTATTGTAGATGTTTTTTTTTCGAATGCTTGTTGCTTCTTAGTAAAGTTAGTGCATAGGGACCCTCTTTTACCTGTTTAGCTGTCTTATGAATCTGCCTGTGGTACTGAGAGGGTTAATAGTGGAGGTTAACTTTTTTTCATGGACCTGTCACATTGCCTGTCCACTTGAGCCACCTCTACAGTGTATCCCCTCTGTCCGTTAATTGGTCTCTTAGCACACTGAGAGTCTCAAAATACAATAAGGCACTGCAGGGTAAATAAATAAATGATAACATAAAATACAAGTGCAGATCTCACCTCTAGCACAACCCCGATCACCAGCCAGCAATTTAGTTTTCAGTATCGGAAAGTTTAAATTTCATCCCATTTCCCTCTCACTGAATTTAAAATGTATTATTACATGTAGGAAAAAGTTATTGACTTACATTTTTATGATTATAAATGAAGTGAATGCTATAAAGTCAGGAGATTTTCTAGAAATTGTTTTGAAAGGAGATTTTTCTGATTTAGAATACCTATTTTTTTACATAATCATTAAATTGTAAATAACTATGCAGGGGTCTTCGCTAAAGCGGAGAGCGGCTACAAAGAGAGTCTCTTACTCTGGAGGACCCAGCACAGCCATGCATTATGTAATTTTATTGATTTTAATGGGATATGTGTAATACTTAGTTTAGCCTGTGGTGGCACTGCAGGAAATTTGAACACTTAGTTCCAGATTCCGCCACAGATTACCACTGATTGCTGGGGTTCTCTGCATCAGGATACCATGAGATCAGCTCATCATTGATGGGACCCATCCAACATAGTGCGATTGACAAAACCCCACCCTTGTAGTTCATAGGGAGGAGGATCTGATAAGATATTCATAGACTCTAATAATACATGAAGGGGTTGACCAAATGTGGCAACTATTTTAACTTAAAATTTACATAACATGAAATATTTTACTTTTCCTGCAGCGTCACTATAGTAAGTAACAGCTAAGAATAGGGTGACCCCAAGTAATGGGACAATGTGCAAAAAAATATTTTTTCGGGGACTTTAGATCACAATCCCTTTAATAATAAACCGTAAAAATATACAATTTCACATACCATTTAGCCTAAAAAACAGCTATCTTTTTAATGGAGTCCAAAAAAAAACCCTGTACAAATAGAACAAAAGTGAATACAATTAATGATAAAAAATAAAAACAAATATGAAACTGAATTAAAAAATTAACACTGAATAATTAGAATTAATAAAAAATGTAACTAAGTTCATTTAACTTTCAAATTGGGAAATTGGGGTGCTATCCCCCTTAAGAGTAGGAATTGTCTCCATATTGATGTATAGGATTGCTCATAGTATTAATATCCTTTGTCATGAAACACTTGAATATTCTGAATTGATCCCAGACCTATTAAAAAATAATTGTATCATTTATTGTTTTTATTGTTACATCTATAAACGGTCTTATTAGAATTGAGTTGCTACATGCGGAGCCCTTTTTTATGTCTTCCTTGGTTGCGGTGGAGCTGGCACGAAGACTATAGGCAGCAGTCAGTATATTAGAGGTTATTATAATGATTATCATCGAGTTAGAGAAGCTTCCACTCTGCTTCATAAGGAGCCGACGGGGCAATCATCTCCAAATCCCAGAGCAATCTAGGACAAAAAAAAAAAAAGACGTCAAGCTCTGGAGAAAAGTGAACCTCGCTCCCAGGTAGAGGAATTCACAGTATGTAAAATTCATTACAAAACACTGGAAGAGGCTGTATCGGCTCAGTGACTTCAAAGACACATAAGAAGCAATGTATTCGTTATGGTTCCTGTCTAAGCGCTCATTCGAGTCAGAAATCTGCTATTTTTAGGAAAAACCTCGAGACCTGAATTGGTGTAATTTACAGTTTAGAGAGAGACGTTATACACAGAATGTTCACTGTGCAGAATGGAAAGTCAATTTTTTTTGCAGATATTCCACCTCACACGCTAGGGACATATATAATGTTCATCTTTGGGGTCCCCGCGGGCATTTGGTGTGGAAGTTACTTTTTACGGTCATGAATAATGGAAAAAAAATTGGTAGCAATGGCCCAAGATATTCTGGCTTTGCCCTCTACCGCTCAGCCAAGTGCTATTCCCATTTGACATGAAGGACACAGCTTTATTGACTCCATTACATTGTTACAGTGCCCATTGTTCATTTTGGAGGTGCCTTCACTAAAACACAAGGGAATTGCATTATGTGCACAATATGATTGGTCAACAGGGTATTGAGCGTTTATGATGGTCTATAGTTTATTGATTGGCTGTAAGGACAATGGGGGGATCATTATATTATAGAATTACTCATAATTTATAAGAAGTTGGTTCCCCTCTGTTGCTATAACAGCCTCCCCTTATCCTAGAAGGCCTTCTTTAGCCATGAGAGGATGAGTGGGGTTGGTCAGTGAGGTTGGGTAAAAAGCCCTGACTCGCAATTTATATTTCAATTGATCACAATGGTTGTCGATGGAGTTGTGGTCAAAGCTCAGAAAAGCATTTTTATGGTTCTCCTCAACATTTGGGGGGTCCATACTGAAAGAGGAAAGGACATTTCCCCAAAAGTTTCCTCGAAGCTAAAGGAGGTTTTACACTGGACGATTATCGGGTAGATCATTAGTTCATATATTGCTCGTTGCCGATAATTGCCCCGTGTAAACAGGACAGCGATCGGCAGATGAACGAGCAAACGATCATTCATCTGCTGATTTTATCTTTTTAAAAAAGTTAAATATTATCGTTGTCGGCAGCACATCTTGGTGTGTAAACAGGGACATGATAATAACGTATGGGGATGAGCGATCGGAGTAACGACCGCTCGTCCCCATCCACGCATCAGGCATGTTGGATTTCTACACGCTCCATCTTTTATTTTTATTTCCATTGTAAACTGGATTTCCCTGGCCCACCTGAGGAGATGATCCAAAGGGACCACCCATCACCGATACAGAACATGTCCTGCTTTTTTTTAATTACATCATAATCTTTGTTGTCATCTTTATACACACAGGACACATCATCAATCGGATCTAATAGATTATTTATGAATCATCCCATAAGAAATAGACCCTAGTGTCAAGTGAATGGCTCCAAAGTCACCTCCAATGGAGCTGTCTTCTGCTGGATCATTTGCGTCCATTATTGTGATAGGGACTGGGCCCAACGGGGGATCCTCTGGTACCCTGGTGGGCCAGTCCGACCCTGTTTTGTTCTGAGTGAAAGGAGTCACCGCCAGAAAGGTTTGGCAGCTGCTTATTGCTAATCCCCATTGAAAAAAACATGCACATGGGCCGAGCAAAGAGTGAATATTAATAGTGGAGTTGGGAGAAATCGTTGTCGGCTGGACAAGCTTTCGTTGATCTTTCTTTCCCCCCTGACAACTGCTGTCAAGGCAAATGTCATTGGTGCCGCTAAAATTGGTGGTTTTATTTCATGTTTATGGCCAGCTAATGCCTAGCTGTAGACATGTGGTATTTGTATATAGATGCAGCCAGTTTTATTGGGGTCTACAGACAAAATATCTAGGTATTATGGAAGGTAATGGCATAGACCTCAGATTGCTGGCAGAGCCCAAAAAAGTTGGCTGGATCTGCCAACAAATATCTCATGTCTCTGGCCAGCGTTGCAGTTGGCAAAGACAAAATGGAACAGAAAGAGTACCAACCTTTGGCGGTCACTTAGATTTCTATTATGTCCTGTTCTGCTGCCAAGTTCTCACGTGGCACCACTTCTACACCCCCAAAATCGCAGTGAAGACCAACCGGCCGCAGTAACTCTGTAGTTGCAGTCAACATAAAAAAAGTTTCGATGATAAATTAAGAGCAATTAATGGCTGAAATTAAATCTTATAATGTAGAGGGTGCAGATACTTTACCCATGTGGTCTTATTAATGAACGTTCAGCCAGACTCGCAGCTATAACACTATATGGTTATATACTCGGATCACTATATGTATATTCTATAACGTCTTTATTGCCTTTGTATGTTTAACCTTCAAAACAATAAGATAGAAGTAAATTCGCCTCCATAGAGTCCAGGGACTGTTGTCTTCACAGAAATGCAGATTGACTTGTACGTCCCAACATTTACATAGAACACATACAGAGTTTCGGAAGTGACAACGCTTCGTTCATAGATAATTTATTCTCACTGTGGGAACAAAGTCTTAAGTCTTCTGATGTTTTAAAAGGGCCATGGATTGTGAAGAATATATATTAAACATGACAAGGTCTAGATAGTTACTGGTGGTATTAGTGATCACAATGGAAGCACATACGTATCTCAGATGTGGATTCATGACCTTCATCTTCCTCCCCCTAGTAGTCATATTAGAAATCATGTGACCTCGTCAGACCACCATCAAAATATCATAGTGAATAAACCCCTGTGGAAAGTTGTAGATGGAAAGAATTGGGTCTTGTAATGGGAATATTAAAAACTTGGCCTGTCCATGTCCTGTTCACACAGCTGCAATGTATTAAAATGCATCAGTGTAGATAAGGGCTTTCATCCTGGACTGCTGCTGATGTATTTAGTGTAAAGAGAATTGTCTACACTTATACATTGTAACAAACCATCAGCTGTATAGGCAGAACTAGCCCAAGATGGATTTTCTTGGATTATTTTTTGCTGCAAGCAGAAATCTTGGATATGATGATGAATCAAATCCTAAAAGATATTAGAACCCCTATTCCTCTTCCAATACAGCACCCCCTGAACCACCTAATAATTCCTATCCCAGATTATCAGTATCATATACATGTGTCCCAAGATTCCCTCTCTAGTTCTCCACCACCTACCCCGTCATTATTACAGCAGATTAAAAAAAAATAAGGGACATCGACCTGCACTACGGCTTCGCACCACAAATGCACCAATTTATGGGAATTTTTATAATTGGTGCATGAGGAAGAGCAGTCCAGCATTGACCCCATCCCTTCTGCTGGCCTCATAGCAGTGTCATTCCTTGCCTTTAGGCTGGATTCACACGAGCGTGGCGTTTTTGCGCACGCAAAAACGCGGCGTTTTGCGTACGCAAAAGCCACTTAACAGCTCCGTGTGGCAGCATCATATGATACGCGGCTGCATGCTTTTCGCGCAGCCGCCATCATTATGACACTCCATTTGGATGTTTGTAAACAGAAAAGCACGTGGTGCTTTTCTGTTTTCATTCATCCTTTTGACAGCTGTTGCGCGAATCACGCTGTTCGCACGGAAGTGCTTCCGTGCGACATGCGTGGTTTTCACGCACCCATTGACTTCAAGCGGTGCGTGATTCGCGCAAAACGCCGAAAGAACGGACATGTCGTGACTTTTTTTCAGCGGACTCACGCTGAGTAAAAATCACGCACATGTCTGCACGGCCCCATAGACTAATATAGGTCCGTGCAACGCGCGTGAAAAACACGCGCGTTGCACGGACGTAATTCCCGTTCGTCTGAATAAAGCCTTATAGTAGGTATATCACTTCTAGTCCATGTGTTTAGGAAATTATAGTAGAGATATTACTCACTATCAGAGTCGGCCTTTAGGGTGTGCGATCACACAGGGCACATCACTCCAGCGAGAGGAATGGGGCACTGCACTGGCTCCACTCCCCTTGCATTTCTGAAGCAACACTGCTGCTGTCTGCCAGCCCAGGTGCTTATTTTATGCTCCGGTGCCAGCGCTACATGTGTCACATGGCATTGGAATGCAATGTGTCTCAGACTCAGTGCAGCGCCGGGGCCAAAGCAGAGAATGAGCACCCGGAAGCTACAAGTGGTGAGCGAAAACCAACCACCTCTCGCTCCCTGGGTCTCCAGGCCCGTTGGCATTATTTATACTCTGTGGGGGCATTTGGGGCATTATACTATTGGGGGCACTAAAGTGTGCATTATACTGTGTGGTGGGCACTAAAGGGAGCAATACACTGTATGTGGGCACTTAGGGGACATTGTACTGTGTGAGGCATTAAGGGGGCATTATACTGTGGAGGACAGCTATGGAGGCATTATACTGTGTGGGGCTTCCTAAAGGGGACATTATACTGTGGAGGGGGGAAATAAGGAACATTATAATGTGTGGGGGCACTAAAAGGGGCATTATACTGTGTGGGGGCAGCTATGTGACATTATACTGTGTTGGGCAGCTATGGGGACATTATACTGTGTTGGGGGCACTAAAAGGGGCATTATACTGTGTGGGGGCAGCTATGTGGCATTATACTGTGTTGGGCAGCTATGGGGACATTATACTGTGTTGGGGGCACTAAAAGGGCATTATACTGTGTGGGGGCAGCTATGGGGGCATTATACTGTGTGGGGCATAATACTGGTGTGGGGCACTAAAGGGCCATTATACTGGTGTGGGGCACTAAAGGGCCATTATACTGTATGGGGCACAAGGGGACATTATACTGTGTGGGACATTAAGGGGGTGTTATGCTGTGGGGGCAGCTATGGAGGCATTATACAGTGGATGGGGACATAAGGGGCATTATACTGTGTGGGGGAAGCTATGGGGGCATTATACTTTGTGGGGGCACCTATGGGAGCATTATACTGTATGGGGGCACTAAAGGGGCCATATACTGTGTGGGGCATTAAGGGGGCATTATACTGTGGAGGATAGCTATGGAGGCATTATACTGTGTGGGGCTTCCTAAAGGGGACATTATACTGTGGATGGGGGAAATAAGGAACATTATAATAAGTGGGGGCACTAAAGGGGGCTTTATACTAGGTGGGGGCCCTATAAAGGTCATTATACTGTTTTGGTGGCACTTAAAAGTTCATTATACTGTGTGGGGCATTATACTTTTTATTGGGCTTTTCTTTATGATGGGGTGAGGTGCCAAAAGAAAATTTTGCACAGGGCGCTATCCAAAGGCTGGCCCTGCTCACAATGTCCAATCAAAATGCTGCTTTTTTTTTATACATAGGCCAAAATGATGAAAGATGGAGTTTGATTGGTTGTCACGATTAAGGCCCTTTCTTTGTTGTCTAGTGCAGATGTCAGCTCCTGCTGGGAGTTGTAGTTTCCCATCAGCTGGAGAGCCACAGGTTGCAGACAACCACTATAACCGGTCAGGGTCTCTGGTTCGTGATCTTTCTTAACTTTTTATCAGCTACTGTATAAGTTTCATGGTGCTGTAGAACATATCTCTGCTAGATGCTCAGAGCTTCAATCTTCCGAATACATGTTATTAAATCCTATTAGGATTAATGATGTTGACTGGTCAGGCATTGAGTTACTGCAGGACTTCACATAAAGTACCAAGAAGCTAAAAATAGCAGATAAGACGACTGAACTCCGCAACCGGGCGCATGTAAAGGCAACGGAAAACCTTGTACTTATTTCATGTATATTTATAAATGTCACAACATTCCTTTTCATGTAGGATTAGTGATGAGCTGCGCCCAGGCCATTCACATCTCGGGCTCAGGATAGTAATTCTTGACTACAAAAATCCCACCAGGAGGTTTAAAACAGAAATAGACTTAATTAAACTGCAATTTCAGTTACAAATGATTAATGGGGAGATAAACATTTCTACATTCTATAAGATGACATTTTATAACATAGAAAAGATAAATACCATTTTTATTATTACTATAATACTGCAACTAGGTAAAAGAATATAACGACTTTAAATCTGTCCCCTATGCAAACCAATAAAAACTATTATAATACTGCCCCCTATGTACAAGAATATAACTACTATAATACTGCCCCCTATATACAAGAATATAACTACTATAATACTGCTCCTATATACAAGAATATAACTACTATAATACTGCTCCCTATATACAAGAATATAACTACTATAATACTGCCCCTATATACAAGAATATAACTACTATAATACTGCTCCTATATACAAGAATATAACTACTATAATACTGCCCCCTATATACAATAATATAACTACTATAATACTGCCCCCTATATACAAGAATATAACTACTATAATACTGCCCCCTATATACAAGGATTAGTCATAATAATCAAATATATCACCATTGATTATTTATAGGTTATTCCATGTGTACTATGTTTGGGAGTTTCTATAAAGGTTGTACTCACTTCCATGTGCAATTACCTGAGACACTAAAACAGGCTGTTTTTAACAGGTGTTCATTAATACACTCTTCTAAAGCTTCCAGCTTCCTTCACAGGTTAGCTATGACTAAGAATGTTTATCCGAAATGCGTAAGCGAAACCTGTGCTCCTTGGTAATGCCGTGGTTGATTTAAAATGTTCAAATAAAGAAGCAAAGATTTTACTACATTGCCGTGGATTTATATCGCTGGAATTTCTCACTCCAATACTATAATACTGCTCCTATATACAAGAATATAACTACTATAATACTGCCCCTATATACAAGAATATAACTACTATAATACTGCTGCTATATACAAGAATATAACTACTATAATACTGCCCCTATATACAAGCATATAACTACTATAATACTGCTCCTATATACAAGAATATAACTACTATAATACTGCTCCTATATACAAGAATATAACTACTATAATACTGCTGCTATATACAAGAATATAACTACTATAATACTGCCCCCTATATACACAAGAATATAACTACTATAATACCTCCCCCTATATACAAGAATATAACTACTATAATACTGCTCCTATATACAAGAATATAACTACCATAATACTGCCCCCTATATACAAGAATATAACTACTATAATACCTCCCCCTATATACAAGAATGTAACTGCTATAATGCTGCTCCTATATACAAGAATATAATTACTATAATACTGCTCCTACAGTGGAGGAAATAAGTATTTGATCCC
This sequence comes from Rhinoderma darwinii, assembly GCF_050947455.1. NCBI lineage: Eukaryota > Metazoa > Chordata > Amphibia > Anura > Rhinodermatidae > Rhinoderma > Rhinoderma darwinii. The sequence continues at coordinate 118,346,904 of NC_134694.1, forward strand.
TTGCTGATTTTGTAAGTTTGCCCACTGTCAGTCATGAACAGTCTAGAATTTTTAGGCTAGGTTAATTTTACCAGTGAGAGATAGATTATATTAAAAAAAAAGAAAGAAAATCACATTGTTAAAATGATATATATAATTATTTGCATTGTGCACAGAGAAATAAGTATTTGATCCCCTACCAACCATTAAGAGTTCAGCCTCCTCCAGACCAGTTACTGCTCCAAATCAACTTGGTGCCTGCATTATAGACAGCTCTTACATGGTCACCTGTATAAAAGACTCCTGTCCACAGACTCAATTAATCAGTCTGACTCTAACCTCTACAACATGGGCAAGACCAAAGAGCTTTCTAAGGATGTCAGGGACAAGATCATAGACCTGCACAAGGCTGGAATGGGCTACAAAACCATAAGTAAGACGCTGGGTGAGAAGGAGACAACTGTTGGTGCAATAGTAAGAAAATGGAAGACATACAAAATGACTGTCAATCGACATCGATCTGGGGCTCCATGCAAAATCTCACCTCGTGGGGTATCCTTGATCCTGAGGAAGGTGAGAGCTCACCCGAAAACTACACGGGGGGAACTTGTTAATGATCTCAAGGCAGCTGGGACCACAGTCACCAAGAAAACCATTGGTAACACATTACGCCGTAATGGATTAAAATCCTGCAGTGCCCGCAAGGTCCCCCTGCTCAAGAAGGCACATGTACAGGCCCGTCTGAAGTTTGCAAATGAACATCTGGATGATTCTGAGAGTGATTGGGAGAAGGTGCTGTGTTCAGATGAGACTAAAATTGAGCTCTTTGGCATTAACTCAACTCGCCGTTTTTGGAGGAAGAGAAATGCTGCCTATGACCCAAAGAACACCGTCCCCACTGTCAAGCATGGAGGTGGAAACATTATGTTTTGGGGGTGTTTCTCTGCTAAGGGCACAGGACTACTTCACCGCATCAATGGGAGAATGGATGGAGCCATGTACCGTCAAATCCTGAGTGACAACCTCCTTCCCTCCACCAGGACATTAAAAATGGCTCGTGGCTGGGTCTTCCAGCACTACAATTACCCGAAACATACAGCCAAGGCAACAAAGGAGTGGCTCAAAAAGAAGCACAATAAGGTCATGGAGTGGCCTAGCCAGTCTCCAGACCTTAATCCCATGGAAAACTTATGGAGGGAGCTGAAGATCCGAGTTGCCAAGCGACAGCCTTGAAATCTTAATGATTTACAGATGATCTGCAAAGAGGAGTGGGCCAAAATTCCATCTAACATGTGTGCAAACCTCATAATCAACTACTAAAAATGTCTGACTGCTGTGCTTGCCAACAAGGGTTTTGCCACCAAGTATTAAGTCTTGTTTGCCAAAGGGATCAAATACTTATTTCTCTGTGCACAATGCAAATAAATATATATAATTTTGACAATGTGATTTTTTTTATTTTTTTTTATATAATCTATCTCTCACTGGTAAAATTAACCTAGCCTAAAAATTCTAGACTGTTCATGACTTTGACAGTGGGCAAACTTACAAAATTAGCAAGGGATCAAATACTTATTTCCTTCACTGTATATACAAGCATATAACTACTACAATACTGCTCCTATGTACAAGAATATAACTACTATAATACTGCCCCTATATACAAGAATATAACTACTATAATACTGCCCCCTATATACAAGAATATAACTACTATAATACTCCTCCTATATACAATACTATAACTACTATAATACTGCCCATTATATACAAGAATATAACTACTATAATACTGCCCCCTATATACAAGAATATAACTACTATAATACTGCTCCTATATACAAGAATATAACTACTATAATACTGCCCCTATATACAAGAATATAACTACTATAATACTGCCCCCTATATACAAGAATATAACTACTATAATAATGCCCCTATATACAAGAATATAACTACTATAATACTGCCCCTATGTACAAGAATATAACTACTATAATACTGCCCCCTGTATACAAGAATATAACTACTATTATACTGCTCCTATATACAAGAATATAACTACTATAATACTGCCTCCTATATACAAGAATATAACTACTATAATACTGCCCCCTAGATACAAAAATATAACTACTATAATACTGCCCTTTATATACAAGAATATAACTACTATAATACTGCCCCTATATACAAGAATATAACTACTATAATACTGCCCCTATATACAAGAATATAACTACTATAATACTGCTCCCTATATACAAGAATATAACTACTATAATACTGCCCCCTGTATACAAGAATATAACTACTATAATACTGCCCCCTGTATACAAGAATATAACTACTATAATACTGCCCCCTGTATACAAGAATATAACTACTATAATACTGCCCCCTATATACAGGAATATAACTACTATAATACTGCTACTATATACAAGAATATAACTACTATAATACTGCCCCTATATACAAGAATATAACTACGATAATACTGCCCCTATATACAAGAATATAACTACTATAATACTGCTTTCTATATATAGGAATATAACTACTGTAATACAACTCCCTTTGGACAGGGGGACTATTATATGGATTTTTATTTTTAGGACAATGCTCATTCCAAATTAATATTTCTCTGTATCCAAAGAATATATTTGCCAAGTAGTTTTCCTGGTGATGCCAGCTGATAGCCGGATGCCACAGCGGCAGAACCCTGTAAACCGCTAATTGCCGGGGGATTTGTGGAAAGCCCATTGTTGACAGCCCCTTTAATAATAAATACATCCAGTATATTTGTACAATTTTACCTAAAATATTAAATATATTATAAAACACAGTAACTCGTGCTCTTAACAGCCAACTACAAATGAAGGTGCCCACTAAGTCACTAGGCAGATCTACCATTTAAAGGTCTTAAAATGTTTGGTGACAACCCCTAGGGCAGCTATGCTCAACCAAATGGGTGTTCACCCAAATTTTACAGTATTAGATATAGCGAAGAAATTGCTTTATTGGATGTTCAACACCCGAGCAGAGGCGAATAAGTCAAGGCTATATCGGAAGGCACAATTCACACCATCGTGAATGTTCACAACGAATCCATGGGAGCTACGTTTGATTGATCCGTTTTCAAACTCTTCCCAATGAATCCTGACGGATCCCATTAAATTTCATTGGTTGCCATTGGTGTTTTGATTTGTTTTATGGCTAGAATACTGGAACGCCTGAAAAGAGCCAAATCCATAACTGAAGTTTAAGCTAAGAAAATCAATATTGATGGGTACGTTTATATAGCGGAATCGGGGGCACATTGTGAGCTTCATGACCTTGAATTTGGGCGAAGAATTGTTCTAGTGAGGACATTACTTATTTTATGCCCCGTACCAAACTTCTCATCTTAAGATCCTGACTTGCACCCAGACACTGGAGCCGCATAGTGCGCGCTTGCTAATAAATTTGTCTGGCAGACATTTAATTGACAAACCCTGAAATCATCTTTTTAAAAGAGTTGACACTTTAATGGAGACATTGATGGATTTTTTTTCATTAGAAATTTAACAAATGGAAAATATCATCTCTCGCAAACTGAGACCGTATTTCATATTTCAGTTCAAGGACTTGGATAATTTGTGCCGGTCTCAATTTTCTCATCCTAAGTATCTATTAGTGGAGACATTATCTATTGCTTTCCAGGATTGGTCTTCCCAATCTTATGGTGCTCGGGGGCATACAAGCGATGGCATCGAATCAGCTTTGCTTATGCAGAGGGGTTGGTGAGAAAAATTGTTGATTGGGTTATATTAATGTTTTTTGTTTTTTTTAATTGAATGAAAAACTTAGATGTGTATAGATGTAGCAGAGCTGAGTTTATTTGGATTTGCTTATAGTGGTACCATGATGTGTGGTCTTACATAGAATTGCAAGTGAACCTACTACATTATCTTAACCCCTTCCAGACATTTGATGTATCCATACGCCAAAGTCGGGCAGGGGAAGTATGGAATGGGCTCACGGAGTGAACCCGCTCCATACGATGACGGTGTCGGCTGTATGTTAGAGACGACACTTTAGAGTAACGAGCAGCAGCACGCTCGAGCGCGATCCCGCTCGTTTAACTCGTTAAATGCTGCAGTCAATAGCGACCTCAGCATTTAAATTGTTAGAAAGAGGGGGCGACCCCCTCTAGCAGCTTATTTCGCCCCCCGCAATGCAATGGCAGGGTGGCGATGGTTGCTATGGCTGCCTGGGGGCCTAATGAAGGCCCCCAGGTCCGCCATCTTTGTGCTCCTATTAAGCCCTGCCTCCGGCCTGTCAGAATCACTATATACTGCAATACATTGTGTGAATCAGGCATTAATCAACAGAAAAATAAACATTTTATGGCTATCAGAATTTGGCGACAAAAAAATAATTGCATTTTTTACACCTAGGTTTTTACTTGTAAAAGTAGTAAAATATAGAAAAAAATATATATCTGACTATTCAATTGTTTAGCAGCGCCATTTGGGGCCATATATATATATTTTTTTTCTTTCCACCCTTTTACTATACCTTGTGGCAAGAAACACTTTTTGTTGCCAGTAATTTTGGACCAAGGATGCAGCTTTCCATGTGGATACCGTCCATGCTCTAAACCAGTGTTGTGCCTGCACAACTCCCCAAGGTGAGCATATTGCTCTTCTTATTTCGATCATCTTCCCCTGGGTAATCTGTACCATGAGGCGCCGTGCTTTTTGTGTTTTTCTCTTTTAATCTTCTGATATGTCATAGATATATGTGAGAGGTTCACATTGGGGAAGTCTCTGATCTTAGACCACCACTGATTTATAGAGTTAAGGGTCTCCATAAAGCACTCAAGCCCTTTGGCACTTCACAGAAATTTTTGGTACTGGAAATCTGGCACAATATTCCAAACAAATAACCAATTTACTTACAATGGTGGTCTCATTGGACCCACTAGTTCGCATCACCGTAGCGGAGAAGCAGCTGGCCAAACAGCAGTCAATAACAGTCTCTCGGATAAGAGTACTTGGGGAGATGTTATGGCAGATACTCGGAAGTAGCAGAAACGTGGCCGGCACAGATGATGCTTGGCGTGGTAGACAACACCAGACGTGGCAGATGAGGCACACACGACTCCAACAATAGGCTCAGGAACAAACACAGCAACAGGATACAGGAAGCAGGATACGGGAACACTGGGAGCAGGATACAACTAAAGGCCATTTGCATAGGGAAACACAGGAATACAAACAAGGCTCAGGCAAGGAGAGGAAGCGCAGAGCCCTTTTTAAAGTCCAGGGTGTTACTGGGTTGATTGGCAAACTTTAGATAGGAGCGCGCACTTGCTATTTAAGGGCGGGAGAGAGCGCGCGTGAGCACCCTACAGGACACAGGAGAGCACTGCAGCCGTGTGTGTCGATGTCTCTGAGGAGGGAGACACCGACATGAAGATACAGTCCTGTGGTCGCGGTTGCCGGTAAGTAGGACGTGCCGGTGGTCACTGACCATGGGCATAACCCGACCACTCTCATCATGCCCTGGCAGGTTGCAGATCATTGACTTAGTTTTTCTGTAATTAAAATATCTGAGCAGTCCAAAGGGGTTTGAGCCTTCTGTAGAACTTCATTACTCTGGAAATCAGTGGTTGGTCAAGATCATAGACTTCTCATTGATCTACGGCATATTATAAGATCACTTTGACTGGATTTTCTCCGTAACTAAATCTCCTTTACTATGCAGGCGCAGTGTTCACACTTTTATGTTTCGAGCAGCCGCACATGCAAAAATCCATTTTGTCTCTCTACAGCCCAGTGGTTGTTTTTACTTTTTTTGAGAATCTCATTATTGAAACACTGATAACGTTCAAGCAGATGTCAAAACTTGCTTTTCCAATACTTCAGCTGGGAGCAGGAGACATATTGTGAACTTAAACATACACATGAAACATTTCCCATAAACCCCTCAGCACTTCTAAGTTTAGACGCTCTCGTCTATTTTCTACCGAATGTTTTGTGTTCCTCGTGGAAAATGAAGTAGGATGTTGTGAGAAAAATAAGCGCATGAATGCTGGCAGCCAGTAGACATCTTAATCAGAGCTTGTGTCTTCAGCTCATCCAAAAGTTTAACGACTCCAATGAGTTTCCGCATTGTAACTTTTCGTAAGGACAGGGCTGAACAAATACCAGGAGCCAAGTGACCAGTGAGTCTAGAAATCTATTACTGACAACTAACTTTTTGAGTTTCTATGGATGTCGATGGAAGTTCTTATTGCCGGACTCCTTTCAATATTTGATTATCTCCAGGAGTGGTCAGTCATCTTCCAGAGTCCACACTATTTTGTCTATTCCTCTATTTGGGGATCTTTTACATTTTTTTAAAATATTTTTTAGATAAAGGGGTTCTGTAAGCATCGGCCGGAATGTTATGTTTGAACTGTTGCTTAGTAACAAAAGACACAACCAGCGGGTGACAACTCTGAGACTCCACACTCTTGTGGAGATCCAGCGTTGTCCCTCAAAGAAGAGGAGGATGGGTCATCTAGTCCTGGCTGCTAGATAGAGAACATACTGTGATCGAGACCGAGCTTTGGTATCAGGGAGGTTTCTTTAAAGCCTGTTTCCATCTGCTATGAAATGTCTTTCCCATACCTCTCTCTCAGTACATTCGGTGCCCTCCTATTTTTTGTTCATGTACTTTTCCTTCCTTGAATCCTTGAAAGAACGGGGATGGGAGAGGGGAAGTGGAAGGGAGGGGGAAAAAAATTAGAACAGGCGCTGCTCTAAGGTGATATTGTTTGGACAGTTTATATAACCATTGTTAAAAAAACAGCTCATCACCATGAGTGAGTACAACTGGTGAATTCTTTACTCACCCTTTGAGTTTGTGCGGACTCATTGGCACAACTCAACTTTTGAGCTTCGTATCGTACAGTGTGCTAACCCTTGGAGTCTGCACCGGCGGTAGGTAAACCCCAAATCCTCAGTTGAAAGGTGATATCCAATGGATTATGCAAAACAAATACACCTTATCGTGGCGCATGTATAGAATAAAATAAAAACAAAATAAAAACTAATAAAACAGTACTGGCATGCAACGCTTTTCAACCTAGAACCTAGGTCTGATGAAGACCTAGGTTCTAAGTTGAAACGAGTTGCATGCCAGTACTGTTTTATTCATTTATATTTCATTTTTATTCTAACATGTAATAAATTTCAAGTTGTACCTAAACTGAAAAGAGAGCGGATCGTTCCTTACCGAACGGACGGGGAACCAAGGACCACATAAAACAGATACAGGAGCGCCACAAGAAGGAGTATTTGTTTTGCATAATCCGTTAGATATCACTTTTCCTTCCTTTTAGGGGTGTAACTGTAGGTGTTTCAGAGGTTGTGGCTACACATGGGCCCTGAGATTACCCAAAAAAGTCTCTACCTTATATGAGGAGATCAGTACTAAAAATGATAGTTGGGGGGTACTGTTAAAGATTCTGCATTGCAGCCCAGAAGCTTCAGGTTATGCCTCTGCCTCTTTGCCTTGGTGTGTGTTCTTCTCTAGTTTTCAGTTTCTTGAATGTGACCTAATGAAAGTCTGTGCAGAATGAAGACAAAGTACACTGTGTCGCAGTTAGCACTTCCTGTGACCACTTCAGTATATGTATCTCCTTGTAACGGAATGGTAGTCACTCAGACAGGAAGTCAAGCAGTTGCTAGGAAACAGAAATAAACTTAGATTGTGGAAAGGGAATATATGTAATACTAGCTAAATCATGTATTTGCATTCACTGTAGTAAAGTTAGACTGTGCACAAATCTCGCTTTCTCTTTAATTTGAGCCGTAACGGACAATTTTTATTTATTTTTTTGCAGGAGGCGGTCAAAGAGAATAACAAGAGGCGAGAAATGGAGGAAAAGATGAAAAGAGCGAAGATAGCAAAGGAGAAAGCTGAGCGTGAAAAGATGGAGCGAATGCAAAAGAAGAAGCTGCTGATTGATATGAATAAAGGTAGGAGCAGAGGAGGGAACGATCTTCTGCACATTCCCCAACATCTTCAAAGACGCAACTCAAATCTAATTAACTTATGTAGATTCCTCAGTATACAAACCTTCAAATGCGTTCATTATGTTTTATCTGATTCACACATTAGTTGCCAGTTAATTATATATCATCCCATCTCTCATGTGTTCTAGCTGACCCCAGTCAAGTCGTGAGGATATTTTACCGCCAAGACTCCACCCACTATTATTATTATTTGTGCAATAGGCGTATTTCCACCTTTTATAGCGGTTTATGCCATTGATTTGTGTTCTCTTAATTACTTGTCCCTTCTGCCTTCGTAGAAAGTAAGGAGAGATTTTCATTACTATGCTAATGAAGCCATGTTTAATATATTATATGTACATACAAAGAGAACTTTATTATCTACACGGAATATCGTCTCTCTATCACTGAAGTGTAAATATAGAAGTTTGTGCTCCAAAAGCTGCAGTGAAGACAGATTTCTTAAAGGGGTATTCCAGCAGGTAACATTCATCACCTATCCACCTCTCCACATCAATTGGAGGGGGGGGGGCCCAATGAATAGGAGATGTACGGAGCTCCATACAACTGTATGGGGATGGAAACAGCCAACTGCTCTCACTTAACTATTTTAGTAACTTTCATAGAGTTGTATTGAGCGGTAGTGGGCATGCTTGACCAACACTACATGCAAACCCCTACGGTTATGTGGATGGGTTCTGAGGTCCACCAGTCTAGCGTTTTGTGAGGCGAGCCATGATACGTCCATGGAACTAAGATTTATCACTTATCCACATCACTGGAAGGGAGGACCCCAATGATTAAAGATTAGGAGTTGTATGGAGCTCCATACAATGCTATGGGGATAAAAAAAAAAACAGCCAACTGCTCTCACTCAACTGTTTCAGTAACTCCCATAGAGTTGTATCAAGCAATACTGGAATTGCTTGACCAACACTCCATACAAACCCCCAACTCCCCATGTTGGTGTGGAGGTACGCCAATCCAGCGTTTGGTGGACACAGTGGTCAGACCTCCATGAAACTAAGATTTATCATCTATCCAGATGACTAAGACGGAGGACCGCAATGGGTAAGGCAAAGAGAAGGAGTTGTATGGAGTGGCTGTCGAGCATGTGTACTGCCGCTCTCCATACAATTCCATGGGGAGTAATGGAAACAGCCAAACACTTTCACTCACTTTTAAGTAACTCCAATAGAGCTGTATAAAGTAGTCATGCTTGACTACCACTCCGTACAATCACCTACTCCACACGGGTGTGAATGATAGGGGTCTGCGGTCCCCCATTCTAGCGATTGGTGGGGGCCGAATGGTCAGACCTCTACAGATTTAACATTGATCGTCCATCAAGTGAATTGGTGAATTGACAATTCACCAAGATAAACCACTTTACCACTGTTCACACAGAGTTTCTTGACGCGGAAACCGCGCCGCAAAACTCCTCAAAAAGCGCCCGAAAATGCCTCCCATTGATTTCAATGGGAGTTGGACGAGTTTTTTTACCGCGAGTAAAAAAAAACGCGTCGCGGTAAAAAGAAGCGTCATGACCCATCTTGAGGCGGTTTCCGCCTCCAAAACCCCATTTCAATCAGTCAAAGGAAAAAAACGCCTCGACGAGTGTTTTGACTAGTTTTTGTCAAACCACACTCGTCGAGGCGTTTTTTTTCCCGTTTCTGACTGATTGAAATGGGGTTTTGGAGGTCATGTCGCTTCTTTTTCTACTACACGGTTTTTCCGCTCACGGTAAAAAAACTCGTCTGCCTCCCATTGAAATCAATGGGAGGCATTTTCGGGCGGTTTTTGACGAGTTTTGTAGAGCGGTTTCCGCGCCAAAGAACTAGTCAAAAAACTCAGTTTGAACAGGGCCTTAGGATATGTTCACACGCAGAGTCAAAAACATCTCAAAATACGGAGCTCTTTTCAAGAGAAAACAACTCCTGATTTTCAGACGTTTTTTGTGGCACTCGCGAAATTCGCTGCGTTTTTTGCGGCGTTTTTTCCGGACTTTTTTGGAGCTTTTTTCAATAGTCTATGGAAAATGGCTCCAAAAACATCCCAAGAAGTGTCCTGCACTTCTTTTTCGCGGGCGTTTTTTTACGCGTAAAAAGATGCTGCGAAAACGCTCCGTCGGAACAGAACGCCGTTTTCCCAATTAAATCAATGGGCAGATGTTTGGAGGCATTCTGCTTCCGATTCTTCGGCCGTTTTTCGGCCATTTACGGCCCAAAAAACGGCCGAAAATAGGCTGTGGGAACATACCCTAATACAATCTTGTAGGTTCTATTTCCAGTTTCAGATATAAGAAAAGGCATCAAAACCTGCATCCATCCCGCCCTTTTAGGGTTTACACAAAAGTGAACAACTTCTTTAAATTTAAAGCTAGACAACCCTTCTCTCTGAAACATTTTTTTTATTTAGTTTTTTTAGAGCAATGTTTTTGTTCAAAGTTTCTTATAAAAATATATGTAAACATACCTTAAGCGTGTGTATATTTTGTAGAGTGGTGACAAATATGTCAGAAACTTGTAAGTAACTAGTCACCCATTTTATTTTATTTTTAAAAATATGCCAGTATATTACAAAAAAGTACTGTGTAAGCAAGAAAAAATTATAAAAAAAAAAGATCAAACATTTAAAAAATAAATAAAAAAATGTGTAATAAAAATAAAAGGAAGAATTAGTTTAAAACAAAATAAATCCTAGTAAAGGGTAACTAAACTTATAAAGAAACGTTTTACATTTGACATAAGGACAAGTCAGAAGCGCTGTGCAGCTTTATTTCTAATGGTCTTTCCTCGAAAAGCCAAGCGAGCAGTGTACGGGATCTTTAGAAAGTCTGTCTGTACACCGCTCGCTCGGCTTTCCGAGGAAAGCCAATCAGCGCCAATGTGGCAGAGAGATCACCAGAGCGCCTCTGCCACTACGTTTCAGTGATCAGTTGGGGTCTCGTATCGCCAACGATCAAAACTTCTGACATCTCACTAACACAGGCATGTTAAAAGTTTAGTTACCCTTTAAAGATTAAGACCATTTTATTTGACAAAAATTATATTGATTAAAGAAAACCAAAAATAATTCATACAAATGAAATTAAATTAAAAGGAAGAATTATTTAAAATAAAAATATAATCATATTAAAAAATAAATAAAAAGAAACTTGATAAAAAAAAAAATTTAAAAAAAATGAGACAAATAATGTATCACATGGTTTGGCTCTACATTTGCATTTTATTCTGGTTTCTTATAAGGATTCAATTTATTTGCCGTTTTGACATAAACATTTGGCCTTTACTTGAGCCAATTCCATGATCTGCGCTGCACGAGACCAATCTCTAAACCATTACTGTACATTTCGCATACGTAAGCAAATCACATATGTCCGTAATTATAATTCCATCTCACATCTATCTTCTAATTCAATATATTTTTATAAAAGCCAGGATTGTTAAACTAGGAATTTCACCTGGGCCATAAGCCGCCCGTTAGACTGCAGACGCTACGCTTTTTTGCAGTCAGTCATTTTTGTCAGCAGAAGCCGGAGAGGAGATGGCACAAGGAAGAATGAGATGGAAGAAGAGATTAGTGTTTGCTGCAGTTTACCGTTCTCCTTCTGTGAACATTGCCATTCTGCAGAATACCTCCGCTAATCCTTTGCAATCATAAAATATATAACAATGCCCAGTGTGAGACGTCAGCGGGTTCTTTTTAACCACTGCACGTACCTTGACACATTTCCTGAGGATCTGGATATAAATGTAACAGATTCTGGGGTTGGAGGTAAAACTGTTAGATGGCGGCGGAGATTCCACCAGGAGATAATAATAGATCATAAATCTTATAATAACCTATCAACAATAATAATAACAATAATAACAAAAATAAATAACAACAATAATAATAACAATAAAAATAACCATAATAACAACCATAAAAAATAATACCAATAATAATAATAAAAATAATAATAATAATACATACCAGTAAATAAAAGCCCCAGAGTCATCCTCTTCTGCCAAGATGTTAAAAGTTATGTGTTTTACAACCATATCCAGCGTTATAACTCTCTCCAAGGTTGTCACTCAACATTCCTTGACCCCTAAACAGCTGTTCGGTCCAGCTATGTAGCAATATATCGACTATTTACAAATTACTCTGTAATCGGGAAGATTTGCCATACAGGACTCTAAGACCCTGTTCACACAGAGTTTTCTGGCACTGATTTTGATGCAGAAACCGCATCGGAATCAGCGCCAACAAATGACTTAAATCGCCCTCTGTTGATTTCAATGGGAGACAGGGGCGTTTTTTTCCCAGGCGGGCTTTTAGCCGCTCGCTGGGAAAAAAGCGGCATGTCCTTTTTTTGCCGCGGTTCCGCCCCTGACCTCCCATTGAAGTCAATGGGAGGCAGAAATATCTGTGGCGCTAGTTTACGAGCGTCGTTCGCTGCGTTTTTTGCTGCAATGGCCATGGGTGAACAACACAGGGAAATCAGGCAGGTCAAAATTTGCTTCAAAATGCCTTGAACGAATTTTGAGGCATACTTTTTCTGCCCTCAAACTCTGTGTGAACTAGGCCTAAGATAGCTTGGTGGAAACTTCTGTAGCATTCACCTAGATATAAGTTTCTGAATAGCATTTTTAACAACTTTACGTGATTAATGTAAAATGAGTGATAGATAGATAGATATTGGATAGATAGATAGATAGATAGATAGATAGATAGATAGATAGATAGATAGATAGATATTGGATAGATAGATATATAGATAGATATTGGATAGATAGATAGATAGATAGATAGATAGATAGATAGATAGATAGATAGATAGATAGATAGATAGATAGATAGATATTGGATAGATAGATATTGGATAGATAGATATTGGATAGATAGATATTGGATAGATACATATTGGATAGATAGATATTGGATAGATAGATATTGGATAGATAGATAGATATTGGATAGATAGATATTGGATAGATAGATATTGGATAGATAGATATTGGATAGATAGATATTGGATAGATAGATATTGGATAGATAGATATTGGATAGATAGATAGATAGATAGATAGATAGATAGATATTGGATAGATAGATATTGGATAGATAGATATTGGATAGATAGATATTAGATAGATAGATAGATAGATAGATATTGGATAGATATATAGATATTGGATAGATAGATAGATAGATAGATATTGGATAGATAGATATGAGATAGATAGATAGATAGATATTGGATAGATATATAGATATTGGATAGATAGATAGATATTGGATAGATATATAGATATTGGATAGATATATAGATATTGGATAGATATATAGATATTGGATAGATAGATATATATTGGATAGATAGATAGATATTAGATAGATAGATAGATAGATAGATAGATAGATAGATAGATAGATATGAGATAGATTGATAGATATGAGATAGATAGATAGATAGATATGAGATAGATTGATAGATATGAGATAGATAGATAGATAGATAGATAAGAGATAGATAGATAGATAAGAGAGAGATAGATAGATAGATATTAGATAGATATTAGATAGATATTAGATAGATAGATAGATAGATATGAGATAGATTGATAGGAGATAGATAGATAGATAGATAGATAGATAGATAGATAGATAGATAGATAGATATGAGATAGATGATAGATAGATATGAGATAGAAGATAGATAGATATGAGATAGATAGATTGATAGATATGAGATAGATAGATTGATAGATATGAGATAGATAGATAGATAAGAGATAGATAGATAGATAGATAAGAGAGAGATAGATAGATAGATATTAGATAGATATTAGATAGATATTAGATAGATAGATAGATAGATAGATATGAGATAGATTGATAGGAGATAGATAGATAGATAGATAGATAGATAGATAGATAGATAGATAGATAGATAGATAGATAGATAGATAGATAGATAGATAGATAGATAGATAGATAGATAGATAGATAGATAGATATGAGATAGATAGATAGATAGATATGAGATAGATAGATAGATAGATAGATAGATAGATAGATAGATAGATAGATAGATAGATAGATATGAGATAGATAGATAGATATTAGATAGATAGATAGATATGAGATAGATAGATAGATAGATAGATAGATATGAGATAGATAGATAGATATGAGATAGATAGATAGATAGATAGATAGATAGATAGATGATAGTTAGATAGATAGACAGATAGATAGATAGATATGAGATAGATAGATATGAGATAGATAGATATGAGATAGATAGATATGAGATAGATGATAGATAGATATGAGATAGATAGATAGATAGATAGATAGATATGAGATAGATAGACATAAGATAGATAGATAGATAGATAGATAGATAGATAGATAGATAGATAGATAGATAGATAGATAGATAGATAGATAGATAGATCTCATATGAACCTCTCATCTTTTCATTTGTGTAAATCCCTGTGGTAATTTTTTATTACTTAATTGAAATTCTAGCGGTCAGTGAGTAGAAGATGTAATAAATATGATGCGGTAGCGCCATCGACGTGTGTGTAATCTTCTAGTTAAACAGAGTTTCATCGTTGAGTCATGTTCACTTTCGGCTGCACATTCACAAATCTGCCGGCTGGCCCCGACTGCATTAGACTTGCATTTTTTTCCCCTTATACGGATGTGGTTAACACAATGAACGAAACAATGTTATTAGGTTTCCATATCCCAGTGGTGAGAAGTCACTTTGTCAAAATGACAGCTTGAGAAAATATGTGCGCTTTTCTTCTGTGGCCTGCGTGTCATATTTACTTAGTTTGGCCAGAAATAAGCTGCGTTCTGCATTTTCTCTGCTCCTTCGAGCTGTCGCCGGTGACTCTCGCTTATGAAATTACACTTGCAGTTTTCGATACATTTTTTCCATTCTTTTATATCTTGTATCTTGTTGCAATTTTGCCAAGATGTTTATTATAGAATCTCATGTGGTAATCGAGCGCAGAATGAATGTTTATTTTCGTGTGTAATAAACTGCTCTTTAGAAAACTGAGATGTCGAGAAAGCCGAGATCCTAAGGGCTCCCGAAACCAATATGTGACTTCTTTCCATCACCAAAGATCCTAAAAATCCTAAATTACAAAATCTAAAAAAAAATCAACAAATGTAACAATTAATACCACGGCGGCTGGATGTTATAAGTTAATGAATGGTTTTTTTGGTTATTTTTTATAATGTAGCATGATTTACTCTGCATTTGTGTGTTGCTTTTTTATCCACGTCAGGGGTTAGCAACCTTCGGCACTACAGCTGTTAAGAAACTACAATTCCCAGCATGCCCTGACATCCTTTGGCTGGAATATTAAAGCCTTTAGCCGTCGGGGCATGCTGGGAGTTGAATTTTCTTAACAGCTGTAGTGCCGAAGGTTGCTAACCCCTGATCTACATTGGCATGAAAGGAGGTAATCCAGTCGTATCAATAGGATATGCCATTACTTGCTAATCGTGAGGATGCACCGTTGATCTTGAAAATGAAGGGGCATCGAGCTGGATGTGACAGCATATCCTAAAAACACTTCAATTTAGGGCGTCTATTGACAACTAGAGATGAGCGAGTCTATTCTACATTAATCAAATTTGTTATGAATTTCCCAAAAGTTTCAGATTTTAGCAAATCCAAAGCTTTTGGGATCTGTCCCACACAAATCTCTTAAAATGGCAGCTGCCATTTTACAGATCAGAAAAAGACAAGAAGAAGGATCCCATGAGCTCGGATGGCAGCCCAATGGGCTAGCCAATAAAGCTTGCAGGCAGCCCTCCCTCTAGCACAGCCTATCATTGGGGATATAGAGTGTGAGTCACTGATGACTCAGTGGATGACCGTCATATGAGTCATAGCCACTCTAAACAGCCAAACCAGGAAATGCTGCTGCTTTCTGGGGAGAAAGAGAGGACGTCGGACAGAGAGTAATAGTAAAACACAGAATACAGATAGTGGATTAGTGTCAGTGAGTATGTTTCATAGTGAGGAGAAGAGTACAGATAGTTTGATTTACAATAATTTGATAGAGAGAAACATTTTAGAGAGAGATAGGAGTCCGTCAGTGTGAGAGTGTTAGACAGGCAGCCATTGCTGTGAGTGAGTGCTGCTGCAGCTATACAATTCTTATGTTAATGTTTGAATCACTATTCTTCATCGCACCATTCATAAATATTCTTCAATAATATTAATCTTGGGGCTGATGGTGGGACGCTGCCTGCTGATACTGATGTCACGGATGTGATGTCACTCATTATTTTGCATATATCTTATAGTGTCACCCAAATTTTACATACTATTCTGCATCAAACTTAGCCAACAATAACAGCAGTAATAATACAATGCACTTTTAGTAGATAGACTGTGTGACTTCTGAATTCCTCCGGCACCCCCTCCTTCTTTCCAGGTAATTTACGGTCCAAGAGAAGCATTTCTTTTCTGTCATCTCTGTCTTCACTGACCCCTAGTGGGGCGCCTTCTTATCTCCAAAGACACAGCTAAGGAAGATTTTCAAGATAGTATTCCTGTTGAATCTGTTGTATGAGAACAGTCAGTGTTTGGTCTGTGATTTGGAGGAGGATCATCCAAAGTTGTCGGACGTGACTGAAATGAATAGCTGTGTTGGAGGTGGTAGTCGTTCACTTTTATCCATGGTGGGAGTTGTAGTAGGGGCACTGGTATCCATGGTGGTAGTGGCCCTCAGAGCAAATATAGAGATGGGAATCATAACAAGGGGAGGGGGGCTTTCAAGGAGCTCATGTCCTAATCATAGTCTGAGAAAGGTGGAGGGGATTATGATGATGATAATTCTATGTTGGACAGGACCTGGGAACTGGTTTAGGGTGGCGAGTATGTGATGACATCAGAGGAGGAGGAGGGTGGTGGGGGCAATAAAGAGCGGAGCTGATGTACGACTACAATATCAAAACCTGCCAGGGGCAGACTGTAATTTACTGTGGTCAGCCCAGGAGCAGGTGGCGCCGCTGGCTCCTGTTGGTTTAGGTTCAAATTAGCTTTTAGACCTATGGCTAGCTTGGAAGGTATTGGTGGGGCCAGAAATGTTGAGAGTTTTGCTGGTGGTGGCTTTGTACAGGCATCTTCCGTTTGGTTATTTTTCTCTACATCACCTACTGTCAAAACTATTGCATTGTGCAAGCTCTACAGCAGAGAATAAGCCCTGGTGGTTCAGGCACAATTGTAGGTTCTACAGCTTTCCTTCCACACACGAAGTGGCATCACCTGATCATCTGGAAAAACAAACTGGCCAGTAATGTGAGCAAGACAGTCGTCGTCCTCCACCCCATCATCTTTCTAGTATCCAGGCCACTTCCACAAGTAGTACATAGCCGTTGTTGTCATCATCTCCGTCAACATCATCATCTACTGTTTCTCCTTGTCCTCCGTTCCATCGTCAGACATCTATAACAGAAAAGCTGATTAGGAAACAACAATACAGGCCCAGTTATCCACTTGTGGGCCGACTGAACTCCCAAGTTTCTGGAACGCCAAGTTTCTGGAGATGTAGTCGCTGCCGTACAACTTAGTGAAATTCACTGGCTTTGGGCAACTGATAGGGTGTGCTCAGTCTCAATGGAGGATACCTATCTGCCACCACCGACACGTGGATCAGTAATTATGGCCAGGGACAGTTCATGCCTTTCACAACCCACTGGGTCAATGTTTTGCGCTGTAGTGGTGACCATGCATCACAGCAACGACGCCAGGTGCTAGTGACGCCTCTATGGTTGTGCAGGTCAAATACCAGACGCTTATCCACCTCCTCCACATCCTCTTACTCAATGGACATCTTCTCATCCCAAACAGCAACAGGGCAGAGAGTTGCTTCCACTCCATCTTCCTCCTTTCATATGTGTAAGCTGAAGGGCTGCTACGTTCCAACTCGCTGGAATTCCACCTTGCATATGCTGGACCATCTGTATGAGCAGCGTAAAGCGGTCAATGATTATAACATACACCTGACCACCAAAGCAGGGAGCATGTGCTATTTTAAACTCCTGCAGTGGCAGCTCTTCAGGGACGCGCGTCACCTACGCAGGTCCTCGAAGAGGCCACCAGACTTGTGAATAGGAACAATACCGGCATCTCCCTGATATTAATATTGGAGTAAATGCTTACACTAATGTAACAAGGGATGGAGGAAGAACAGCTTCCAGATCTTGCTCGCTGCCCTGTGGCTGTTGGGGACCCGCACGGACGATGAGACTTGCAGTAGAAAGTGGAGGAAGATCAGGAGCTGGGACTTAAGAAGGGGAAAGATGAGGAGTTGTTGATTGTGGAGGTGGACATCGAGTTTTCATCGGCACAGCAAATGGGGAATTTTTTCCTGCTTCCGAAAGGGAGGCAAAATGGGCAAACTTCCAGAATATGCTCTGTACCCAGCTTGCCACCACTTTCGCCAAACTGTCTTGTCCACTGTTAGACAAGATATTCAAGGATGGAATTGGCACCATCACACCCAAGCAGACAAAACTGTCCTCCACAAGTATGAAAAATATGACATTTGTGAAAATAAATCGGGCATGGATCCGAGAGGATTTTCACACACCAACGTCTAATGCCAATGAATCGATCTGCTATTGCTAACCATGGACACCAGCTATTTGTTTTTCATTTTTTTAAAAATAACACCAAACCTTTTGCTACGCCACAAAAAAGGGATCCTTTTTTGACCGCTTGTTAAAAAAAACCATTGCTTCTCTTGATCACACCAGGCGTGTATAAACAACGGAAGACATCTGCCCCCAAAAAGTTATAATTTTTGGTCCATATTTTTATTTACAAAAGCATAAAAAAATCTAACCGTGCAGTGTGTTTAAACAGGCTGTTTGTTACCACCGGCTACCATCCGTTTAGCCATAGCCAATATACTGCTGTCCCTTTGACATTACTAATGCTGCCTTCATGTTAAAGAGCTTGAAAGGGATTGGATACAATCCTAAAAGGCCTCAGAGTGTCACACACGATTTTTCAGGGCAATCGGAGCACTTAAGATTCACAACGGATTTATTTGAAACACTATATTACTACCTCCAATGGACGAGAATATAACTACTATAATAGGGCCCCTATATACAAGACTATAACTACTATAATACTGCCCCCTATATACAAGAATATAACTACTATAATACTGCCCCTATATACAAGAATATAACTACTATAATACTGCCCCCTATGTACAAGAATATAACTACTATAATACTGCTCCTATATACAAGAATATAACTACTATAATACTGCCCCTATATACAAGAATATAACTACAATAATACTGCCCCCTATATACAAGAATATAACTACTATAATACTGCCCCCTATGTACAAGAATATAACTACTATAATACTGCTCCTATATACAAGAATATAACTACAATAATACTGCCCCCTATATACAAGAATATAACTACTATAATACTGCCCCCTATATACAAGAATATAACTACTATAATACTGCCCCCTATATACAAGAATATAACTACTATAATACTGCCTTCTATATACAAGAATATAACTACTATAATACTGCCCCCTATATACAAGAATATAACTACTATAATACTGCCTTCTATATACAAGAATATAACTACTATAATACTGCCCCCTATATACAAGAATATAACTACTATAATACTGCCCCTATATACAAGAATATAACTACTATAATACTGCCCCTATATACAAGAATATAACTACTATAATACTGCCCCCTATATACAAGAATATAACTACTATAATACTGCCCCATATATACAAGAATATAACTACTATAATAACTGCTCCTATATACAAGAATATAACTACTATAATACTGCCCCTATATACAATAATATAACTACTATAATACTGCCCCATATATACAAGAATATGACTACTATAATACTGCTCCTATATACAAGAATATAACTACTATAATACTGCCCCCTATATACAAGAATATAACTACTATAATACTGCCCCCTATATACAAGAATATAACTACTATAATACTGCCCCTATATACAAGAATATAACTACTATAATACTGCCTCCTATATACAAGAATATAACTACTATAATACTGCCCCTATATACAAGAATATAACTACTATAATACTGCCCCCTATATACAAGAATATAACTACTATAATACTGCCCCCTATATACAAGAATATAACTACTATAATACTGCTCCTATATACAAGAATATAACTACTATAATACTGCTCCCTATATACAAGAATATAACTACTATAATACTGCCTCCTATATACAAGAATATAACTACTATAATACTGCCTCCTATATACAAGAATATAACTACTATAATACTGCTCCCTATGTACAATATAATAAAGCTGAACAGGTAGAAGAATATTGTTCTGTTTAAGTCTAGATAGAAATGTATTCTTGGGCTGCAGTGACATTTTTACACATTGTCTTTGTCCTGTCGTCAGGGATCTCCAGCCTTTGCCAGTATTCGATGCTCTGTGCAGGTAAACCTTGCTAGGCCATGACTTGGCTGGGTATGAAAAACAATAAAAATTTGTAAAGTGATTTTATAGGAATGCTAGTAAAATTTAGAGTGGCTATCAATCATGCCTGCGTGCTGATAAAAGGGCATTTCATTATGAATTCTGAGCCAGCTGTTACTCAATTATACTTGAGGGAGTCTAAGTGATGTCAAGTCTCTGTAAGAACTGCTTATTTGTCAAAGCTAACGGCTTCCAAACAGACGAACTAAGTTTCGAGACAACAAAGCAGAGATAAAAGTTTCAACACTTAAGAATAACTGGTACAAAAGCCACTTTTAATGGGCAAGTGAAGATTTCATTTGGAAGTCACTTTGAGAAGATAAGATGCTTGCTCCCCTTGGGCGGGCTGATCTGTCACCCGCCCGGCTCTGTTCTAGAAGTACAATCATATTATTTTGCTTTCTAAAAGAATCATTGGTGAGAGAGACGGAAACGTCTCCATGACACGTCTTCCAGATTCTCTGCTCAGATCTTTTCAATTTACTGATGAAGTTTGAATGGTTGGATCACTTATGACTGGCGGACGCACAATCCTTTGCTTCTTTGCCTTTTGATATTTATGGAAATAAAACAACAATAACAGGAATTGTTGAAAACATATTTATTGTCTTCAGATGTTTATATTGGATCCATGGCACCTGTCACGTCCCCCCGTCCCCCCCCCCCCGTGATTTTATAGCGTTTGTTGTTTTATTCGTAGGGGAGAACTTATATATAATAGGAGCTTTTGTCTTTCATCATTCAAGGTGGTCACTCGCGGCTCTTGTATTTTTAAATTAATAGACCTGAGAGATTTTTGAATTGCAGAGGTTATTCTCTTTTAACTTTGGTTTTTAGCTGCTGCAGAACATTAGAATACACACCTCCGCTGCTGCAAAACATCGTAATACACATCTCCGCTGCTGGAGAACATCAGAATACACACCTCAGCTGCTGCAGAACATCAGAATACACACCTCCGCTGCTGGAGAACATCAGAATAGACACCTCAGCTGCTGCAGAACATCATAATACACACCTCAGCTGCTGAAGAACATCATAATACACACCTCCGCTGCTGCAGAACATCAGAATACACACCTCAGCTGCTGAAGAACATCATAATACACACCTCAGCTGCTGGAGAACATCAGAATACACACCTCAGCTGCTGGAGAACATCAGAATACACACCTCAGCTGCTGGAGAACATCAGAATAGACACCTCAGCTCCTGGAGAACATCATAATACACACCTCCGCTGCTGCAGAACATCATAATACACACCTCAGCTGCTGAAGAACATCATAATACACACCTCCGCTGCTGCAGAACATCAGAATACACACCTCAGCTGCTGAAGAACATCATAATACACACCTCCGCTGCTGGAGAACATCAGAATACACACCTCAGCTGCTGGAGAACATCAGAATAGACACCTCAGCTCCTGGAGAACATCATAATACACACCTCCGCTGCTGCAGAACATCATAATACACACCTCAGCTGCTGAAGAACATCATAATACACACCTCCGCTGCTGCAGAACATCAGAATACACACCTCAGCTGCTGAAGAACATCATAATACACACCTCCGCTGCTACAGAACATTGTAATACACATCTCCGATGCTGGAGAACATCAGAATAGACACCTCAGCTGCTGCAGAACATCATAATACACATCTCAGCTGCTGGAGATCATCATAATACACACCTCCGCTGCTGCAGAACATCATAACACACACACCTCTGCTGCTGCAGAACATTGTAATACACACCTCTGCTGCTGCAGAACATCATAATACACACCTCCGCTGCTGCAGAACATCATAATACAAACCTCCACTGCTGTAGAACATCATAATACACACCTCCGCTGCTGTAGAACATCATAACACACACACCTCTGCTGCTGCAGAACATCATAATACACACCTCAGCTGCTGGAAAACATCATAATACACACCTCAGCTACTGGAGAACATCATAATACACACCTCAGCTGCTGCAGAACATCGTAATACACACCTCAGCTGCTGCAGAGCATCATAATACACACCTCCGCTGCTGCAGAACATCAGAATACACATCTCCGCTGCTGGAGAACATCAGAATACACACCTCAGCTGCTGCAGAACATCATAATACACATCTCAGCTGCTGGAGATCATCATAATACACATCTCAGCTGCTGCAGAATATCAGAATACACACCTCAGCTGCTGGAGATCATCAGAATACACACCTCAGCTGCTGCAGAACATCAGAATACACACCTCCGCTGCTACAGAACATTGTAATACACACCTCCGCTGCTGCAGAACATCATAATACACACCTCCGCTGCTGTAGAACATCATAATACGCATCTCTGCTGCTGCAGAACATCAGAATACACACCTCCGCTGCTGCAGAACATCAGAATACACACCTCAGCTGCTGCAGAACATCATAATACACACCTCCGCTGCTACAGAACATTGTAATACACATCTACGCTGCTGGAGAACATCAGAATACACACCTCAGCTGCTGCAGAACATCATAATACACATCTCAGCTGCTGGAGATCATCATAATACACACCTCAGCTGCTACAGAACATTGTAATACACACCTCCGCTGCTGCAGAACATCATAATACACACCTCCGCTGCTGCAGAACATCATAATACAAACCTCCACTGCTGTAGAACATCATAATACACACCTCCGCTGCTGCAGAACATCATAATACACACCTCCGCTGCTGTAGAACATCATAACACACACACCTCTGCTGCTGCAGAACATCATAATACACACATCTGCTGCTGAAAAACATCATAATACACACCCCAGCTACTGGAGAACATCATAATACACACCCCAGCTACTGGAAAACATCAGAATACACACCTCAGCTGCTGCAGAGCATCATAATACACACCTCAGCTACTGGAGAACATCATAATACACACCTCAGCTGCTGCAGAACATCGTAATACACACCTCAGCTGCTGCAGAGCATCATAATACACACCTCAGCTGCTGCAGAACATCATAATACACATCTCAGCTGCTGGAGATCATCATAATACACACCTCAGCTGCTGCAGAATATCAGATTACACACCTCAGCTGCTGGAGATCATCAGAATACACACCACAGCTGCTGCAGAACATCAGAATACACACCTCCGCTGCTACAGAACATTGTAATACACACCTCCGCTGCTGCAGAACATCATAATACACACCTCCGCTGCTGTAGAACATCATAATACACATCTCTGCTGCTGCAGAACATCATAATACACATCTCCGCTGCTGCAGAACATCATAATACACACCTCCGCTGCTGCAGAACATCATAATACACACCTCAGGTGCTGCAGAACATCATAATACAAATCTCCACTACTGTAGAACATCATAATACACACCTCCGCTGCTGCAGAACATCATAATACAAATCTCCACTACTGTAGAACATCATAATACACACCTCCGCTGCTGCAGAACATCATAACACACACCTCTGTTGCTGCAGAACATCATAATACACACATCTGCTGCTGAAAACATCATAATACACACCTCAGCTGCTGAAGAACATCATAATACACACCTCAGCTGCTGAAGAACATCATAATACACATCTCAGCTGCTGAAGAACATTGAAATAAATGGTGATGCAAACGGAAACCTATGGTTTCTGCTTGTTTCAGTCAGGGTCCCGTTCTGACGGGAAGCTCATACGGAACGTCAGCACGGAACCCTGACGCAGTCTAAGGGTATGTTCACATGAGGGCGTCCGTAACAGCTGAAATTACGGGGATGTTTCAGCCTGAAAACATCCCCGTAATTTCAGCCGTAACGGCATGTGCAGGCGCTTGAACGCCGCGTCCATTACGGACGTAATTGGCGCTGCTATTCATTGGAGTCAATGAATAACTGCTCCAATTACGCCCCAAGAAGTGACAGGTCACTTCTTTGACGCAGGTGTCTATTTACGCGCCGTCATTTGACAGCAGCGTGTAAATTACGCCTCGTGTGAACAGACAAAAGTCTGCCCATTGCTTTCAATGGGCAGATGTTTGTCAGCGCTATTGAGGCGCTATTTTCGTACGTAATTCGGGGCAAAAACGCCCGAATCACATCCGTAATTAGTGCGTGTGAACATACCCTAAGTCTAAGCCTTGTGTTTTTATATAATGGGTTGGACATTATAACTATAACAATAATATATTATTAATAAATAAATAAAATCATAGCAGTATAGTCATACCTCCTAACCATCCTGGATTCAGTGGGACAGTCCCGGATTTCGGGCGGTGTCCCGCTGTCAGAACGCAGATACAGTTGAACCCAATCCTGAAGCAAGGAAACATCATCTCCCAGCTTCAGCATTCGTACATAGGACTCCCGGGGAAGCCCTTGATGTCACTGTCCATATATGGCTCCACCTCATCCAGTAACGAATCCCCGGCCACGACGTTGCCGATGCTGTGGCTGGGGATTCCGCTTCTAGAGTCTAGAATCCCTAATTTTCTGAGACACTAAATTTTGGGTTTTCATTAACTGTCAGACATAATCACCAACACTAAAATAAAAAAATGCTGGAAATAGATCCCTCTGTGTGTAATGAATCTATAGAATATAGGAGTTTCACTTTTTGAATTGAATTACTGAAGTATATAAACTTTTTGATGATCTAATTCATTTAGAAGGACTAGTATGTGTATGTATGTGTGATATATATATATTCATATTCATTCCTCGTCTCTATGGATTCTACAATCTAATTCTTTCTGCACACACAAAAGCAATAGGAAACAAATTAACCCGCCACGTGTATATTTTTAGACTCTAGGAGGACCCCCACGTGTCCGATAAGGAGGGGGGAAGTAAAGACTCTTCATGACTGCTACTCTATATCAGAGCCCTCCGTGCTGCGTAGCTGGGGACGGGGCAGCGCACTAATTCTTCTGCAGCTCTTCAATAAGAAACAAATTTACTATTTGAAGAAAACAAAATACACAAATGGATACGTTCGAGCGTCATGTTATTGTAGTTATTGTAGATGTTCTTGTAGTTTCTCTCTTCATGATATTGGGCATGGGTAACGGTCAATAAAGCCACTACTAACACCCACGGCCGATCCCCACTCCAAGTATTCCAGACTGTATCGTGTTTGGCATTCCACTCAATGTATCATAATATTTTATCTGTGATTTTCCATCAAGATGCACAAATATTGTTGGCCCCAAAGAGCTCAATGAGTTTTTCATCTCTTCTATATCTGTATAAATGCAGGTTTACAAAACCTTACCTGACACTTTATAATACCTAAATGATCAGGGGTGCATATACCATTAAACCAGCAAAGGCAGCTGTGGCCCCGTGATACAGGAACCCAACTCAGATTAGAGATTGTACAGGATTAGAAAAACATGGCTGCTTGCAGAATTGAGCTGAGCTGCAATACCACACACAACCTGTGTACACATGTGGCACTGTTTTGGAAGAAAGCAGCCATGTATTTCTAATTCTGTACAACCCCTTTCAGACCGCCCACTTCCTTACCTTGCCAGGACCTGTACGTATATAACAGGCTCCTTAGCTCCCCCTAGTGGCGGCTGCAGGCAAGGTAATTTGTAGCTTTGTATCAGAATAGCAGAGCTCATACCGCCATAAAGATATATTATGAAATTAAGTAGCACTGAGTTTCGGACCCATTTAGAAAATCAAGTAAAAAGAAAAAGAGTTCATGGGCGGACATTAATTTCAAGGCCAAATTTGGCCATGTTCTTAAAAGGGTTGTCCGGTCTCAGCAAATAAATATTATTCCTCGTGCAATAGAAAGTTCTATTATTTTCCTATACTTTGTATCAATTTCTCACAGTTTTCAAGATCTCTGCTTGCTGTCCTTCATTGTTTATTTCCAGTGGATAAAAATCTGTCCTGGTTATGGGATGGACACAGGTGCACGGCTCGTTACTCTACAGTTATCAGAGCTGTGTCTTGGAACAAGTCGTGCACCTGTGTGATCATTACATGACCAGGACTGATTTTTACCCTCTGGGACTAAACAATGAAGATTTCTATTGAATAACAGCAAGCAGAGATCTTAAAAACCATGAGGAATTTATGCAAAATGTATCTTGGAAATTGTATAACTTTTAATTTTACATTGGGTAAGATCATAGTAACCACGAAAGAAAATGGAATATTTAGCGTTCCACGTCCCTCCTGACTCCTCGTACCTCTCTGAATGTCCTCAATAGTCACACGGCACCAATCTTCCCAGAGCGCCTTGAGACATGAACACAAATAACTCTGTAATGTCCTCTTCATTTGGACACTTAAGAACAAGCCACTGAATATCTTTCCCATTTCTTCTCTATGCCGCAGCAATTCCTCTCCTGTCACATCAAGCCTGGAGCACAGAAGATAAATATCCATGTAATATATGATGATGTATGAAGTCCAGCTGAGCCCCTTCCCCTCTCTATTTCTCGCTCTCTCCCTTTCCCCCTTTTTCTTCCTGCCTGTCTGTCTCTATATCTCCCCTCCCCCTCTCTCTCTCTTCTCTTTCTCTCTCTCTTTCTCACTCTCTCTTCTCTCTCTCTTTCTCTCTCTCTTCTCTCTCTCCTTTTCTCTCTCTTCTCTCTCTTATTGTCTCTTCTCTCTCTATTTTTCTCTCTCCTCTCTCTCTTTCTCCCTCTCTCTTTCTCCTCTCTTTTTCTTTTTCTCTCTCTCTCTCTCATCTCCCTTTCCCCCTTTTCTGTCTCTTTCATCTCACTTTTTCTATCTCTCTTTATTTCTCTCTCTCTTTATTCTTCTCTCTTCTCTATCTCTTCTCTTTCTATCTTTTTCTCACCCCCACACTTTCTGTCCCTCTCTCTTTCTATGCCTTTTTCTTTTCTCTCTTATGTCACTCTTTTTCATTCTCTTTATTTCTCTCTCTTTATCACTTTTGTTTTCTTTTCTCTCTCATCTCCCTCTTTTCTATCTTCTCTCTTTCCATCTTTTTCCCTCCACCCTGCTTTCTATGCCTCTCTCATGTGTCTTTTTTCTCTTTCTTTCTCACTTTCTTTCTCTCTCTTTTTATCTTTTACTTTCTCTCTTCTCTCTTTATTTCCCTATCTCCTATCTCTCATATTTCTTTCTCTATATTTCTCTCTCTTTTTCCTCCCCTGCTTTCTTTGTCCCTCTCTCTTTCTACCCCCCATTTCTTTGTCATTCTCTCTTTCTAACCCCCCCCCCCACTTTCTATGTCTCTCTCTCTCTCTCTCTCTCTCTCTCTCTCTCTCTCCCTCTCTCTCTTCCACCCTTTGTGTTACTTTTATCATCATTACAATTGGTACATCAGCATTAGATTTGCACAGGATGATTTTTTTTCTGGAAACAGAACCCTGAAGAACCAGTTTGTGTTACATCATTTATTTATTTTTCCTACTGGCAATACAATAACATAATGATGGAATTTATTGGAATATAGAAAAGAACAAGAGCCCTGTGGCTTTAAAATATATATCCACCCGGCACAATTCATTGTTTATTTATTCTATTGCAAATTGGAAGTCAGGGGGTAAATATTTACAGAAAAAACATGAAAATAAAATGTGCGCGACTTCGGGGGATGTATCTTAGAATTGTCATATTCTCTTACGTTATATTGTCAAGCGCTACATCCCATTGAGCTTGTGCTCAGAGATATAAAGATTTATATGATTTGTTTCAGGTTTTTTATGGAAAAAGCTGTTTAACTGCAGCCAGGACTAGAAAAATCCTAAATCCTGCTTCCTCCACCCACTCATAGAGAATGCCTGTTAATCCTGCTTCCTCCACCCATTCATAGATAAAGCCTGTGAGTCCTGCTTCCTCCACCAGCTCATAGAGAGAGCTTGTGAGTCCTGATTTCTCCATTTACTTATAGATAAAGCCTGTGAATCTTGATTCCTTCACTTACTCATAGATAAAGCCTGTGAGTCCTGCTTGCACCACCCGCCCATAAAGACGCTGAGTCCTGCTTCCCCTACACACTCATAGAAACAGCCTGTGAGCCCTGCTCCTTCACTCACCCATACATAAAGCCTCTGAGCCCTGCTCCTTCACCCACCCATACATAAAGCCTGTGAGCCCTGCTCCTTCACCCACCCATACATAAAGCCTGTGAGTCCTGCTCCTTCACGCACCCATACATAAAGCCTGTGAGTCCTGCTCCTTCACCCACCCATGCATAAAGCCTGTGAGCCCTGCTCCTTCACCCACCCATACATAAAGCCTGTAAGACTTGCTCCTTCACCCACCCATACATAAAGCCTGTGAGTCCTGCTCCTTCACCCACCCATACATAAAGCCTGTGAGTCCTGCTTCCCTGACCACTTATTGAGAAAGCCATACAGGTATTTTGCATGTTCATTGAAACCAAGGAGTTTAAACCTTGAACATGGGTCACAACAAACCCGCACCAGCTCAGCTATATCACTGCTTACTGCCGCCATCCCTATGTAAATGTTGTTTAATCAGGAGCAGTTTTTCACTTCATTATATATGATTATCATAGCAATTAAAATCACCTTTTTACTGGCAGTACGAGGATAATGCGGAGAATAAGCCGCCTCACTCACAATTAGCATGGCATTAATTGTTTTGAAGGAGTATTACTGATCTCCCAGAACACGCATGAAGATAATGTAAATTACGTTTATTGGGAGCACTTGATAACTATCATTTGTGTCGGAGTCCCCCCTTCCCCCCTCTGTCTATGAAGTTTCTGTGTTTCCTTTTGTAAATGACCAGACTCTTATTACACCTGTGTCTGGCCAATGTAAGATCTAAACGAATGAAGAGCAACTATCAATGTCTCTGCACCAAAGTAACGGATAAAGACCACTCATTTATTGTTTTCACTAATAGATCTATCTATCTATCTATCTATCTATCTATCTATCTATCTATCTCATATCTATCTATCTATCTATCTATCTATCTATCTATCTATCTATCTATCTATCTATCTATCTATCTATCTATCTATCTATCTCATATCTATCTATCTCATATCTATCTATCTATCTATCTATCTATCTATCTATCTATCTATCTATCTATCTATCTATCTATCTATCTATCTCATATCTATCTATCTATCTATCTATCTATCTATCTATCTATCTATCTATCTATCTATCTATCTATCTCATATCTATCTATCTCATATCTATCTATCTATCTATCTATCTATCTATCTATCTATCTATCTATCTATCTATCTATCTATCTATCTATCTATCTATCTATCTATCTCATATCTATCTATCTATCTATCTCATATCTATCTATCTATCTATCTATCTATCTATCTATCTATCTATCTATCTATCTATCTATCTATCTATCTATCTATCTATCTATCTCATATCTATCTATCTATCTATCTATCAAACACAAAAGATTAAACCGCACATTCTAACAAAATGAAACAAAACGTGTATACAGGTGCAGGATGCCTGTGACTGCAAATATACAGCACACAAGAAAATGGCGACAGCACACTCCGAACACTAATGTCACCTAAGCCACTAAATATAAATAAATATACATTACTGCTAAATCTACTTACAATAGGGAGGTTCTTAGTGCACATTTTGATCAAAAAGTGTTTGCCCACCTGCTATGTCAAGGCGTCCTCCATAGGTTTGGACCTACTTTGCACATACACCCAGATTTCTACTGTAACTGGGGCATCCATAGGATCCATAGTGCCATCAGTCACTGGCAAAGCTTATCTAAGTCTACTCTGCCATGCTGAGGGGGGGGGGGGTAATCCACGATTTACGTGATCGCTGGGTCCAGTAGAGGCAGTGATAAAGCCAATGAGCACTGTGTGAGCTAAAATAGGGACGGCAGAAGTGGCTGTAAACCACTGCTTCTCTCTTCTCTTTAGCATCGCAGGCTGTCTCTTACATCTGTGCACCCGACCTTCTCCTGCTTGATTACAGAAGCAGTAAGGGTATGTTCACACGATTAACAAAATAAGTCTGAAAATACAGAGCTGAATTTCAGAAGTTTTTTGAGCAACTAGCGTTTTTCGTGGCGTTTTTGCGGCCGTTTTCGGAGCTGTTTTCAATAGAGTCAATGAAAAAATGGCTCCAAAAATGTCCCAAGAAGTGTCCTGCACTTTTTTTGACGAGCCGTCATTTTACGCGCCGTATTTTGACAGCGATGCGTAAAATGACAGCTCGTCTGCACAGAACATCGTAAGACCCATTGCAGGCAACGGGCAGATGTTTTCCGACATATTGGAGCCGTCTTTTCAGGCATAATTCGAGGCGTAAAACGCCTCCATTACGTCTGAAAAGAGGTCTTGTGCACATACCCTTACTCTAAGAGGTTGCCTAGTTGAAAATAAATACATTTTCATACCCCCTAACAAAGAAACAAACCTTTAAATTCCCTATTAGGAAATTCTGAGTAATATAGGGGGGTCTTCTGTTCAGGATCATCATCTCCTGGTCAGAGTGGAGAGCGGTTACATAGAGCGTCTCTCTCTTTGGAGGACCTGATCTGTCCTGTATTACACACAAAACACATTACATAGTTAAATAGGTTGAAAAAAGACACAGGTCCATCAAGTTTAACCTTTCCCAAAAAATTACCCATCATTCAGTGATTGATTAATTATAACCCTCAATGCCATTTGTCAGTAAATATCATCTTGCCTTTTTTTAAAATGGTGACATTGTATCTGCCATCTTGGGTCAGGCATTCCATAGTTTCATCACTCTAAGGGCTTATTTAGACGAACGTGTAATACGTCCGTGCAACGCGCGTGATTTTCACGCGCCTCGCACGGACCTATGTTAGTCTATGGGGCCGTGCAGACTGTCCGTGAGCTTCACGCAGCGTGTGTCCGCTGCGTAAAACTCACGACATGTCCGATATTTGTGCGTTTCTCGCGCATCACGCACCCATTGAAGTCAATGGGTGCGTGAAAATAAAGCGCAGCACACAGAAGCACTTCCGTGTGATGCGCGCAACAGCAGTAAAAAGTATGAATGAAAACAGAAAAACAAACAGAGTGTCATAATGATGGCGGCTGCGCGAAAATCAGGCAGCCACGCATCATATGCGGCTGACACACGGAGCTGTTAAGTACCTTTTGCGCGCACAAAACGCACACGCTCGTGTAAATCCGGCCTAACTGTGAAGAACCCTTTCCTATATTGATGTTTGAAACGTCTTTCTTCCACACACAATGAATGTCCCCTGGTCCTTTGTAAAGTTCTTGGAAAGAACAGATCATGTGCTAGTTCTCTGTATTGACCCCACATATACTTATACAGGTTAATAAGATCCCCTCTGGCGTCTATTTTCCAAGCCGAACAAGCCCATTGATATGAATGGACAATGTGTAATACTTAATTTCCCCTGTGGTGTTGCTGCAGGAAAACTGAACACTTACTGCCAGGTTTCCCCACAGATTATAGCTCATCGCTGTGGGTCCCGGCAGGAGGGACACATTGTGATCAGCTTATTGCCAAGGGACCCTTCTAACAAGTAGGGCTTATACAAAGCGCAGAACCCCTTTAAAACATCTCCGCACCATATATAGACAAAAATGTGGGTTTTAGGTCCCGGACCATGCGCTGCACCTTTACAGGTTGAAACCAAGTTACTCTTCTATTTAATACAAGTATTTTCAGCCCTGGAAAACAGAGAATTTCTGATAGACATAGTGTAGCAGAATGAAGTGAGGTCCTATAATGAAAGTTTCCCATCGTGTGTCGGAGCCGTGAGATAAATATTTATATAGGATAATGTAGAATCCACATTGTTGCTGTTCTGAGCTGTATTTTTGTAGCAAACACTTTATACTTTTTTTTATTTTTTTTATAATGTAACCGCAGCACTAGGGACGCAGAACTCCAGAGGATGCTGCTAAAATTCTCACCGGCAATTACTGTCGATGAATTCCAGCAAAACTAATAAAGTGATTAAGTTATTTTCCTGTCTTCTTAATTAAATGCTCGGAGAGCTTTGCCATGTTTTCCAGGTGTGCGCTCTGATTGGATCCCCGTGTAGTGAAATGTCTCTACTGTCTGTCGCGGCTTCCTGCTGCAATTTGGGACAGTAGGGAGAGGGCACGTGACTGGCATAGATAACAAAAAATCCAACATGAGAACTGAAGAATGGGTCGGTGTTATATGCAAACATTTTCTATACAGCTCTGGTCTCTTGATGCTATT
Organism: Rhinoderma darwinii; assembly: GCF_050947455.1. Taxonomy (NCBI): domain Eukaryota; kingdom Metazoa; phylum Chordata; class Amphibia; order Anura; family Rhinodermatidae; genus Rhinoderma; species Rhinoderma darwinii. The sequence goes on from NC_134694.1 coordinate 118,379,747, forward strand.
GGAGCCTGGGAACAGGAGTGAGTGTGACTCAGTGAGTGATTGTGCCTGCCCCAGCAGACGATTGAGTCGATCAGGGAGATCGCATTGGTGGGGGATTTAGAATAAGCTCATGTGCATAGCTCCCATTTACATAATCCAGTAGACCCCTGTTAATAATTAATGTAGTGATCAATAACCAATTAATATGAGGTCCATAAACAGCATTTATCCAACAAGGTACAAATCGGCTTTATCGTCCACAATATTGTTCAGAGATGTATTTCTTGACCCTGTTCCAGCGCTGCTGATAGATATACTCTATGTATACTGGATACGTAGACGCTGCATGTTGCGGTGAAACCCGAATCCGCCAGGTCAGCGGGACTGACGGCTTCGGTGACCGGGTCCTGCGTATTCAAAGGTTTACATAGACCTTAAACCTAACCGTGGTAAACCAGCAATATTAAGCCCAGTATGAGTGTTTATTCTTGTGTTCATACTTAGATTACTCCCTTTAATATCATTTGTTCTCGGGGTAATACTTGGGAAATCACAAGGATTTATTAATTTTTTTTGGCCCAATACTTAGAGTTTATTGATTGCATGAAGATAGTTATGAAATACAGTCTGTAAAATCTGTTACATTATTTATTTTACTTTTTGTCTATTTAGGATAAACAATTACATTTATGGTTCTTCTGCATGTGGCATTGGATGACAAGTTGTCATTTTTTGCCCCATACCTTAGATAATAACTATCATGACCACATGAGGGTTCATCCTCTTTCAGCTGCTTTACAGGAGTCTTAATGTTCATTTGAACAATGCTGTGATCTGGAGGGGCAGAAATTGCTATATTCTTAGCACAACTTTCCATGGTAGCATCCAGAGCTGCAGGGAATTCTATACCAAACCGTCTCTCCCCTGGAAAATGCTTAAATTATAAGAGAGACATCGTATGACATGATCTGATCTCCTACTGTTGACAGCTGGGGAGGGATGTAATTGTCAGACAAGAACCATAGGAGACATATTCATTTTTGATAAGCTGAAATTCAGCAACAAATGTATTCATGGTGTATATGTTATTCCTCACGATGTGCTCTATATGCTGTTATGCAATATGTATCACCTACCGTCACACGGATTTATAAAACTGATTTGTGCCCTGGAAACATTTTAAAGTGAGCCACACGTCGTGTGAAATTATCTATTTTTTGCAATTCTACAGGCTGAAGAATTACAAAATTCATGTAAAACATTTATGAAACATTCAAGCAGAGCTTCACAAGGTCACGTTATTTAGGAAATCACAGTTTCCGAAACTTTTAGGCTAAATAATTAACAAAAAATATCACTGGTCCCTGATATGTAATAATGATAAAGGCAGGGATGTGGAAGGTTAAAAAAAACAATTTGAAATATAACTACTCAAGATTACTATCCAATGTCCTAAAGTGTTACGAGCACAAATTTCTATAACGCTATCCCCTATATACTAGAATATAACTACTATAATACTGCCCCTATATACAAGAATATAACTACTATAATACTGCCCCATGTATACAAGAATATAACTTCTATAATACTGCCCCTATATACAAGAATATAACTACTATAATACTGCCCCTATATACAAGAATATAACTACTATAATACTGCTCCTATATACAAGAATATAACTACTATAATACTGCTCCTATATACAGGAATATAACTACTATAATACTGCTCCTATATACAAGAATATAACTACTATAATACTGTCCCCTATATACAAGAATATAACTACTATAATACTGCTCCTATATACAAGAATATAACTACTATAACACTGCCCCTATATACAAGAATATAACTACTATAATACTGCCCCTATATACAAGAATATAACTACTATAATACTGCTCCTATATACAAGAATATAACTAATATAATACTGCTCCTATATACAAGAATATAACTACTATAATACTGCCCCTATATACAAGAATATAACTACTATAATACTGCTCCTATATACAAGAATATAACTACTATAATACTGCCCCTATATACTAGAATATAACTACTATAATACTGCCCCTATATACAAGAATATATCTACTATAATACTGCCCCTATATACAAGAATATAACTACTATAATACTGCCCCTATATACAAGAATATAACTACTATAATACTGCCCCTATATACAAGAATATATCTACTATAATACTGCCCCTATATACAAGAATATAACTACTATAATACTGCCCCCTATATACAAGAATATAACTACTATAATACTGCTCCTATATACAAGAATATAACCACTATAATACTGCCCCTATATACAAGAATATAACTACTATAATACTGCTCCTATATACAAGAATATAACTACTATAATACTGCCCCCTATATACAAGAATATATCTACTATAATACTGCTCCTATATACAAGAATAGAACTACTATAATACTGCTCCTATATACAAGAATATAACTACTATAATACTGCCCCCTATATACAAGAATATATCTACTATAATACTGCCTCCTATGTACAAGAATATAATTACTATAATACTGCCCCTATATACAAGAATATAACTACTATAATACTGCCCCTATATACAAGAATATAACTACTATAATACTGCCCCCTATATACAAGAATATAACTACTATAATACTGCCCCCTATATACAAGAATATAACTACTATAATACTGCCCCTATATACAAGAATATAACTACTATACTACTGCCACTATATACAAGAATATATTTACTATAATACTGCCCCTATATACAAGAATATAACTACTATAATACTGCCACTATATACAAGAATATAACTACTATAATACTGCCCTCTATATACAAGAATATAACTACTATACTACTGCCACTATATACAAGAATATATCTACTATAATACTGCCCCTATATACAAGAATATAACCACTATAATACTGCCACTATATACAAGAATATAACTACTATAATACTACTCCCTATATACAAGAATATAACTACTATAAAACTGCCCCTATATACAAGAATATAACGACTATAATACTGCCTCCTATATACAATAATATATCTACTATAATACTGCCCCCTATATACAAGAATATAACTACTATAATACTGCCCCTATATACAAGAATATAACGACTATAATACTGCCCCTATATACAAGAATATAACTACTATAATACTGCTCCTATATACAAGAATATATCTACTATAATACTGCCCCTATATACAAGAATATAACTACTATAATACTGCCCCATTATACAAGAATATAACTACTATAATACTGCCCCTATATGCAAGAATATAACTACTATAATACTGCCTCCTATATACAAGATTATAACTACTATAATACTGCCCTATATACAAGAATATAACTACTATAATACTGCCCCTATATACAAGAATATAACTACTATAATACTGCCCCCTATATACAAGAATATAACTACTATAATACTGCCTCCTATATACAAGAATATAACTACTATAATACTGCCCCTATATACAAGAATATAACTACTATAATACTGCCCCTATATACAAGAATATAACTACTATAATACTGCCACCATATACAAGAATATAACTACTATAATACTGCCCCCTGTATACAAGAATATAACTACTATAATACTGCCCCTATATACAAGAATATAACTACTATAATTCTGCCCCCTATCTACAAGAATATAACTACTATAATACTGCCCCCTATATACAAGAATATAACTACTATAATACTGCCCCTATATACAAGAATATAACTACTATAATACTGCCCCTATATACAAGAATATAACGACTATAATACTGCCTCCTATATACAAGAATATAATTACTATAATACTGCCTCCTATATACAATAATATATCTACTATAATACTGCCCCCTATATACAAGAATATAACTACTATAATACTGCCCCTATATACAAGAATATAACGACTATAATACTGCCCCTATATACAAGAATATAACTACTATAATACTGCTCCTATATACAAGAATATATCTACTATAATACTGCCCCTATATACAAGAATATAACTACTATAATACTGCCCCATTATACAAGAATATAACTACTATAATACTGCCCCTATATGCAAGAATATAACTACTATAATACTGCCTCCTATATACAAGATTATAACCACTATAATACTGCCCTATATACAAGAATATAACTACTATAATTCTGCCCCCTATCTACAAGAATATAACTACTATAATACTGCCCCCTATATACAAGAATATAACTACTATAATACTGCCCCTATATACAAGAATATAACTACTATAATACTGCTCCTATAAACAAGAATATAACTATAATAATACTGCCCCCTATATACAAGAATATAGCTACTATAATACTGCCCCTATATACAAGAATATAACTACTATAATAGTGCCCCTATATACAAGAATATAACTATAATAATACTGCCCCCTATATACAAGAATATAACTACTATATTACTGCTCCTATATACAAGAATATAACTACGATAACACTTCCCCCTATATACAAGAATATAACTACTATAATACTTTCCCCTATATACAAGAATATTACTACTATAATACTGCCCCTATATACAAGAATATAACTACTATAATACTGCCCCTATATACAAGAATATTACTACTATAATACTGCCCCTATATACAAGAATATAACTACTATAATACTGCTCCCTATGTACAAGAATATAACTACTATAATACTGCCTCCTATATACAAGAATATAACTACTATAATACTGCCCCTATATACAAGAATATTACTACTATAATACTGCCCCTATATACAAGAATATAACTACTATAATACTGCTCCTATATACAAGAATATATCTACTATAATACTGCTCCCTATATACAAGAATATATCTACTATAATACTGCTCCCTATGTACAAGAATATATCTACTATAATACTGCTCCTATATACAAGAATATAACTACTATAATACTGCTCCCTATGTACAAGAATATAACTACTATAATACTGCTCCCTATGTACAAGAATATAACTACTATAATACTGCTCCCTATGTACAAGAATATATCTACTATAATACTGCTCCTATATACAAGAATATAACTACTATAATACTGCCCCTATATACAAGAATATAACTACTATAATACTGCTCCCTATATACAAGAATATAACTACTATAACACTGCTCCTAAATACAAGAAGGCAACTGCAGTTAGTGTGTGTATCCCCACTGGTAGCTGCACCGGCGCGGGAATACACACACCCGCTGTTGCCCCTCTTGCAGTGTCGCGGTTGGCGCCCTGTGCGACCGCACTGGTCGAACGTATTTAAGGCCGGTCATGCCCCTATGTACACGAATATAACTACTATAATACTGTTCTTATATACAAGAATATATCTACTATAATACTGCTTCTATATACAAGAATATAATTACTATAATACTGCCCCCTATAAAAAAGATTATAACTACTATAATACTGCTCCTATATACAAGAATATAACTACTATAATACTGCTCCTGTATACAAGAATATAACTACTATAATACTGTTCCTATATACAAGAATATAACTACTATAATACTGCCCCCTATATACAAGAATATAACTACTATAATACTGCCTCCTATATACAAGAATATAACTACTATAATACTGCCCCCATATACAAGAATATAACTACTCTAATACTGCCCCTATATACAAGAATATAACTACTATAATACTGCCCCGATATACAAGAATATAACTACTATAATACTGCCCATATATACAAGAATATAACTACTATAATACTACTCCTATATACAAGAATATAACTACTATAATACTGCTCCTATATTCAAGAATATAACTACTATAATACTGCTCCCTATATACAAGAATATAACTACTATAATACTACCCCTATATACAAGAATATAACTACTCTAATACTGCCCCTATATACAAGAATATAACTACTATAATACTGCCACTTATATACAAGAATAGAGCTACTATAATACTACTCCTATATACAAGAATATAACTACTATAATACTGCTCCTATATACAAGAATATAACTACTATAATACTGCCTCCTATATACAAGAATCTAACTACTATAATACTGCCCCAATATACAAGAATATAACTACTATAATACTGCCCCCTATATACAAGAATATAACTACTATAATACTGCCCCTATATACAAGAATATCACTACTATAATACTGCCCCCTATATACAAGAATATAACTACTATAATACTGTCCCTATATACTAGAATATAACTACTATAATACTGCCCCCTATATACAAGAATATAACTACTATAATACTGCCACCTATATACAAGAATATAACTACTATAATACTGCCCCTATATACAAGAATATAACTACTATATTACTGCCCCCTATATACAAGAATATAACTAATATAATACTGCTCCTATATACAAGAATATAACTACTATAATACTGCCCCTATATACAAGAATACAACTACTATAATACTGCCCCCTATATACAAGAATATAACTACTATATTACTGTCCCTATATACTAGAATATAACTACTATAATACTGCTCCTATATACTAGAATATAACTACTATAATACTGCTCCTATATACAAGAATATAACTACTATAATACTGCCTCCTATATACAAAAATATAACTACTATAATACTGCCCCCTATATACAAGAATATAACTACTATAATACTGTCCCCTATGTACAAGAATATAACTACTATTATACTGCTCCTATAAACAAGAATATAACTACTATAATACTGCCCCTATATACAAGAATATAACTACTATAATACTGCTCGTTTATACAAGAATATAACTACTATAATACTGCCCCCTATATACAAGAATATAACTACTATAATACAGCCCCCGATATACAAGAATATAACTATTACAATGCACATTGAACAAGGGGTTAACGCAGCAAAGTTGGTATCAGCTCCCGGAAATTGCCTGTTTTTGACTGCTCTGGCCGGAGTCGCCGTGCGCTCTACACGTAGTCTGTAACTTTCCATTACCTGTATGGAGAGAACCAGTGATGGACTATAGACCAATTTTGAAAGGCGAGCTATGGCCATTCATCAAGATGTCCGAAGTAATCATCCTGGTTATAGCAATTGTACAAAGACAGATTTTCCTTCTCCTTGAGCTTTGTTCTCCAATATCTGGTCCGCCGCTAACAATACCTCATCATGGAACAAACCGGCCGGAACTAGGGGACCTCAAGTTGCAGCATCGCAGCAGTTTAGACGTTGGAAATTGCATTTTGCGATACGCGGTAACAGACTGGAGTTCATTCATGTCGAGCCAGATCCGCTTCCCTGTGTTCATCATCTTAGATTTGTTATAATTGATCCTGAGTCGGGGAAGCATAAACTATATGTTACGTAGCAGACAAATTTGACTCGTAAAGCGAAGAAAAAAATCCCATATTTATACCGAAGCCGCAAAGACATTTCTTCTTTTATGAACTTAATTTCTACTATCACATTAATCGGCGCAATTCTTCATTGCTGTATCTGCTAATTAGAGGTGTAAAGTGTTAGAGACATCCTGTCATAGTTTCATCCACTCTTGGCAGCCACCCAGGAGGAAGAGACTAAAGACTGAACTGTGATGGGGACTCCAGATTTACAATTATCTGAAGAGACGATCGGAATACAGATCATTTTTGAAGTCGTGGTCAGCGGCCTCTGCAGGGGAAATATTGTATTACGTGGTGACCATTGAGTCCGCCAGAGCAGAGAGACATTCTGTTATAACTTACAGATGAGGGTTCCAAGTAATGACAGCAGCACAGAGTATTTCAGGAGATTTGTTTGCTCATCTTGTGAGGGGTAGTGACCTGTCCATTCATGTGATGATGTTTGTGAGGACTGGGCTAGATGTGACAGGGCCAGTGACATGATGTGAGAAGGGGAATGGAGTAAAAGGGGAAGTCACATAATCGAACAAGAAAGGTCTCACAGCAGCACAGAGCATTTCAAGAGATGATCGTTTCGATCATGTGGGGGTCAGTGGCCTAATGACACTGTTTTTGGTTTGTTACATGCCCTTTGTGTACTGTTGTAAGTAACTTACCCTATTTTTGGTTAATACCTTTTTATGTAAGTCCTATTGTTTTCGTATACAAATTTTGGGTAAAAGAATAAAAATAAAAAGAACAATTTATCCTAGAGGTTCTTCTGCCCCCATCATTTCATCCTATTAAATAGCAGAGACCGGTGGTTATATAAATTTGAAGCTTTTTCGACTGCAACTCAAGAGAATGAACTTCCCCGTGTGACGGAGTTAAGATTGATTTCATTAATTTAGGTCATCAACTTCTTGGTCGGTCGTCTTGAAGGGACAATTAGAGGGAGAATCAGTGGCAACTTATTAGTTTTGTTTATATGAACCCCCAACATGTCGTTAATAATAAAGTAGATGAGGTCTTACATCGGAAAAGCAGCGGGATAAAAAGTGAGTTTTGTTTAATGGCGTCTCATAAATAAACGCGACGTGTGGTCGAAGGCAGAGTGACAGCGCTCATATCGTTACAACTGATGTATGTCTTTAATTCCAGGCTTTTATGAAAATGTTTACGCCCGACTTTTATGGTCCAAGTTTAATCGCATTGAGATTAATTTTGCATTGTCTTTTTTCCCCCTTCACAGAGGGCGACGAGACAGGAGTTATGGATAGTCTGCTCGAGGCCTTACAGTCAGGCGCGGCGTTTAGAGACCGCAGAAAACGAACTCCGAAAGCCAACGGTGAGTGAGATCTCCTGACGCTTCTCTTGTATTATTCCCTGCAATGTCGTTTAGCAGCTATGTTATGGAGCCTGCCTGTATGAGAAGCCAGCAGGCCGCGCCAATGTGATAACAAGTCTGTGCCTGCGTACTGTGCCCGTGCTGTAGCAATCTGTACAGTGTGAAATATGAAAAGCCCTTATAGGAGAAATTCTCCTTCCAGAATGCTACAAAAAGATGCAAAAAAAATAGCAGGACCAGTCTTAGTGGGTGTGCTACCTGTTCGTTACTGAAGGGGGCACCACTGGCCCTGATTGTACCCAGAGTTTGTACCTCCGATCCCACATGATATGTAAACCTATGGAAAGGCAGCTGTACAGAATACAGCTTGAATCCCTAATTTATTGATTGGGCGCTTTTATCTGGGCACCACACGATTGTATTATGTAGCAAACCATAAATGGGGGGTCAGTAGAATGTTCTGCATCGGGCACCATCAACCTATGGCTCTGGTTGTTAGATTTATTTTTTTAATATTAAGATTATTAGAATACGTTTTTGAGATTTATTTTTCCTCTTAAGAATGTGTACTCCTATATAGACAGAACCTTGCGTGTTTGCATCTGCAATACCGATTTTTGGTTACATTTTTTAATGTGTTTTGGGCAAAAAGCAGACCCATAGGTCGTAGGTCTAAAGCCAAGTTTCTGCTTGGATGAGCGATGTACGGGATGTTCAACGATCATGTTTTATGGAGTCTAATTCATATCCTGGTGACGGTATGAAGAGTGGTTCTCCAGAATGTCCCATCTTAGTTTTGGATCTTCGGACTTCTCCATGACGTCTTTGTAGCTTCTTTCCATTCAACTTTTCCGAGCATGATTGTCTTTTCCGGTCAGTTGGATCTCAATAAGTTGTTTTCATAATAGATAAATCTTTAGTCCGATCATGGGCGCTTCTATATATGTAGACCAAGGAGTGCGGCCATTGACACAGTAGAGCCACCGTTTCTTTCGAGGATCGGGAAGGAACAAAACGTTGTCGTGTCAGTTTGACATATAGTATTACAGCTGGTTGTACACGTGATATCAATGTAGTAGAGGGAGCAGAGCGTCTCATGCCTCTTTGATGTCACAAGTGCTTAGGCGAGGCGATCGTTACATTATAGATGGGGTGGATTTAGTGATTCAGTATATGATCGCAACCTCGAATGCTGAATGTTCATTTCTAAGGTAACGTCCGATAAGCATGAAGCAGAGATGATGATCAGTTGTTGAACTAAATGCATTTATAAAATCTGCTCCACCAGTAAACCATTCAACTCTCAAAACACGTCAGTGAGAATCTGCTTGTCAGACAGTGAATTATGACCAAGATTTCTTAGGAGATATTATGAGTGAATTATGGTTTCTCCATTCTGGAGGTAATGAATGGAACTCATCAATCAAATTGTCACAGCCAAAAGTTGGAGATGAGTTGATATTTCGGTGAACATATTCTTGATGCTTCTGTAATTAACATAATTACTCTGTACTGTGTGATTAGCAGGGGCCAGCCATTTATCACTATCCTACAGCATATCTATAGGGTTTTCCTATACGTGTGTTTTAATTCTTAAAGGGGTATTCCACATTTTAATATTACTCAACTTAAATTAAATGTGGTACCTAGAGGCTTTAAAAATAGCACTTTATCAGGGAGACCATAAGTCGCCTACTGTTCTTCCTCCTGGCTCCTCTAACCTCCATTAGCAGGTATTTTCCTCCATCTTCCTCCCTCTCCCATTTGGGACTGGAAGTGCTAAACTACTACATTCCCTCTTTGCTCTGTTTGGTGATTGACAACTTTGGATCTCTACAAGTACATGGAGGTGCCCGTTGTCACCCGCCAGATGTGGCCTCTGTGGTCCGAACGTGTTCTGACCTAGTGTCTTGTGCACTGTATGGTCTATCATTTCTCAGAATGGCTGCATACCTCTCAAGTCCAAAAAGGATCATGTTGCAACATGTCAAGTAGCCCCATTGATGACCACAATTTTCCTACGAGGATGCCAGCCACAACGGCCTCAGATCCATCACAGTGCCCCAATGCCAACCACAATGTTTTTCTAACAATGAAAGCCACAATGTCCCAGAATCAACCACAGAGTCCACGTAGCCAGCCACAAAGCCACTGGCACTGCCTACTGGATCCCAGATGTTTGGGGGGTATGTGGCTGTATTATTGGCCTCCTATAAGAAAAGGCACCATAGATGTCCAGTGCAATGTAATTGCAGTTCGATAAACTCCCTCCTCGGTGGTCAACTATCTCCTCAAAGATGTCCTCAACAGAACAGAGGAGGCAACCCTTATTGACTCCTCAGGGTAAGCACTCGGCTTACACCTGCCTTATAGTTAACATAGATCTACAGAATCTGTATGTACCATATACATAATATCCCATCTTATTAACGTTTACGGCAATGTTCTGGCACAAAAACCCAATGTGTCCAATTAGAATCTCTGGCTCCTCGAACCAAAAACAATGTTCTCAAAGCTCAATTGTCAGTAGAGCAAAATATTCAATTCACATCAGAAACATTCCTTCCCCTAGGACACAACTGTTTTCTAAAGAAAAATAAGAGATGCCGGTGAGAATTCATACGTTTCTGCCGCTGCACTGATTCAGTTAAGTTTGATGCATAGAAGTTTATTTTCCTGGAACAGGCAACCCATATTTTAAATATGTGTTCCCAAATGCACGCGGATCACATAGGAGCTGCAGAACAGGCCCGGGGGCCCCTGTCCACATTGAGGGAAAGAGATATTTATACTGCCGGTGCATATTTCAGATATTGCGCTCTCCTTCCCCCATACTGTGAATTATAAAGATTTCAACGGAATGTATCGCTAGAATTTTTTTTTTCAGTTAAACAATTAGTATTTGAGTGATTACACATTTTTTTTATTTTTTTCACAAGTCAGGAAATATTATAAATGAGATTCTAATGTATAAAATTTTCATGTACTGGCCACTAGAGGGAGCAGTTCCCAAAATTGCAGCATGGTCACTGTGGTAAAGCAACCTCATTGATGTATGCTGCAAATTTGGGGTGGACACACTCTCCTCTAGTGTCCTCACACAATCGCCCCTTCCTTCTGGCTAGTGCCAGGAGAAGGAAGGGTTTTAATGTCTTCAAACCTCCTACACTGTGTGCCGCCATTTTCTGAGCGACTGCACAGTGCTAGGAGGATTAGATACAGTGCTCAGCAGACCGTAATACACGAACATAATACACACGAACATACACAAACATAAATGACCTGCTCCTGCCGCCGCTCTGCTGGTCTACGCTCCTCTTCCTTGCGCCTTCGCTTCATTGAACATATGGCCGGAAGTCGTCATCTTACTGTCCGGCAGTGGCTTCCGGTCCACATGAAAATGGCGCCGGATTTCGTTCCCACACAGACGGCGCGCGCAACTGCGAATAGAATGGCTCCCGTTCGCATTCTCTATGGGGATGTATGTGTCATATTCCATCTCTGTATGTGTCGTTAATCGACACATACAGAGATTGAAAAAAAATGGCAGCCCCCATAGAGAAGTAAAAGTCAGAAAACATTAAAAAGTAAAACATGAAAACACAATTAAATAACATTTTTGAAAATATTAAATTAAAAGCAATATGATAAAAAAAAAAAAATCATGACACCTTCCCTTTAACACAGGCCATAGAACCTGAAACTGTAGCTTGTCTGTAATATTTAGATGCAATAGAAGTGATGAATAAATGTAGCATGTGGGGCAGTTTAAAAAAAAATACCCCAAAATATTTTGAACCTGAATTGGATGCATGATGCAATTCAAAAACATATATATTATATTCTTCATAATAGAGAATAGATTTCATGTTTTCTTGGGGACGAGCTTTCTCCTTTCCTCATGGTTGACTATCCAAGAAGGGTGGAGGAAGGGCTGTAGCAATGCCTCTCAGCGTGATAGAATAGCTCGGTAAAAGGCTGTCTCTAGACTTTGACCTACTTACCCTGTCCAACCTTGAGGTTTGCATTTTAAGGCGGGAGTCCCACCCACTCCACTTTAAACATTTGATCTTCGATACCAAATCAAGTTTCAGACACCATAATCCATGATTCAATCAAGCATTTCTCTGCACAGTGAGCGGTATTGGTGTGTTTGCTAACAATGATTGCCAGGCAGAGCAGAGAGAGGGAGGGAAGATCCCTCTGGGTGACCGAGTGACAGAGACATTAGCTCCATGACAGCTAATATGGTTGACTACAGTATATACCAGACAGCTACTTCCTGTCCCAATAAAACTGAACACAGAAGAAGTCTGGAAAATCTGAGGTTACATGAGAAAGACTGCAGATAGTGACTTTATATAATAATTTAGGGACACAGTCAAGGGGTCCTTTTTGGCTGGAGGAACCTCTAAGAAGCCTAACTTGTTAAAATGATGTCCAAAAAAACAACTTGAAGAATCTCACTGTTTCCTCGGACACAATAACTTCTTTTTGATCTGAACAAAAACATAAGGTGGAATTTCGGAATTGTGCATGAATGTCATACAGTACAAATTAACAACCCACCCACACGCCCTAATTAATGGCGAAAGTTTAAACTAGTCAATTTTGCTGATATTGTATAATGGGGTAAAAACAGCCACTTAAAAGTTTTCATAAAGTGTTGAAGAAGCTGGTAACTCCATAACTACTTACAACAGCAAAAAGAGAAAATGACTTTTCTTTTAAATTACGACGAGTTGAACAAAAAGAAGCCCAAATTAATACATATTTGATGATGACCCTTTTCTTCCAAACTTTTACAATATCTCCTTTCCCAATTTGGCAAATTATGATTTAAGTTTAAGGATAAAAGCTTCTGATGCAGATATCCGTCATACCGCACTGACGGGCATAGAATTCTAAAACATTCAGATAGGAAAAATGTTTTTGAAATATGAATAGAAGTTTATAGACCTTGATTTCCCTTGTTTCCCACAGTGGAAATACTCAATGGGCAGGTGGGGGCGAGTGCCGAGTGAACTTAATTGCTTAGTGACCTAATTATGCCGGGCGATGTATGACATGTAGAGTTTGAAGCCACCAGTGTTTTACCCTCTGCAGGTCTGGACAATGCACGGAGCATGTAAAGAGCTCAAAAGCCATAAGAAAAAGGAGCATTAGTAAGAGATCTCCATTATCTTGACCTCGTTTTTCTTTGCAATTAGCATTTATATAGCATCAAGATCCGGCAAATACAAGGTCGACTGATGTTCACATGATAACGTCTGGATTGCATAGCTTGGGTTTACATTTTATTGGGCAGCACTTTAGCTCATTGGTTAGCATCGGTGCCGTACAGGGCTGGGGGTGATTTCAATCTAACAGGTTAAGGTCTTCATAGAGAGAAAATATTCCCGGCCATCTAGTCTTGAGCAGGTTTTCCACCCAAAAATATCTAATTTATCATTAATAACAGGGAGAAGCCTCATTGTTTATTCTATGTCCTCAAGTCATTGAGAAATAAGCTTGAGACTTCAGTAATCTGAGGCCATTCCTGATCAAGGGTTGTACCCAGTCTGGCTGTAAAGACTTAGGGTCCTTTTGCACGACCCAACATGGGCAGTGTAAACGAGTGACGATCAACGAGACTGCTCATTGATCGGCGCTTGTTTGCTCCTTTTATAAGGAGCTATGTATGGGGACGAGCCCTCGTTACTCCGATCGCTCGTCCCCATACATTTCTAGAATGTTGGCAGCATGTCATCTGGTTTACACAAGGAGATGTGCTGCCGACAATACAATGATGATCTCTTCTGCTGCATAGACGATGCGATCAGTCGAAGAACGAGCATTTGCTCATTCATCGGCTGATCGTTGCCCTGTTTACACGGGGAAATGATCAGGAATGGTTTGCCCAATAATTGGCCCTTGTAAAAAGGACCTTTAGCTTTTTATCTGAAAGCTGGATTGGAACAGTGACAAGAGAAGGTGAAATTAAGATATCGAACGCCTACGCCATGATGGTCCCCAATATTATTAAAGGGGTATGAATATTACAAGCTCCGCAGCAACTGATCATGGGGTTTCCACAGTGGAATGGGCAGCGTTGATCTTCCATGACCAACTGTTATCGCAGAAGAAATTGCTAATTAAATGCATCGTATGGAGCCCATTTTCGTCAATATGCTTCCATTAATTTCATAGACCACTGGATGATCTTGAAAAGATAAATCCATGCTATGCTGTAGATAAGAGGTTCCTACAATAACCTCAAAAAACCCTGTTAAGTCTTTGTGTAAAGCAGACATTTCTTGCCGAGTTTCTTGATAAATTTTGTGATGCAACAAGTGGTACCCGTTTCTTTTTGTAAGGTACCATTTTCACCTCTGTGTAGATGGTCATTTAAAGTGGTTCTCTGCCATGGACAATGCCTACTTGTTACAAAGATACCTTGACAATTGTAAGAACATAAAGTTCCCCCCAGCAGGGCTCTTCAGCGATCAACTGTAATCGGTGTGGAAACTTGGCAGTAAGTGTTCAGTTTCCCTGCAGCGCCACCACAGGGGAAATTAAGAATTACACAAGTCCATCCATATCATCCCATAAAAAAGGCCCTAGTGGCAGGTGATTTGCTCTACAGTCAGCTTTAATGGGGATTTCTTCTGCTGGAGCCTGGGGGACCTCCAGCAAAAGAAAACCCCATTAAACCTGGAGCCTTGGGGACCTGTTGTATTAGGGTCCCATTGATGCCTCAGAGCTTGGGCTCACTGGGGAATCCTCTGGTACTCCGATGGGCCGATCCAACCCACATGTCACACCGTTGTGATGCACTCATTTCTATTCTAAGAAACCAAAAATTACAACCACATATTTTTTTTAAGTCCGCTTGTTCTGAAGATTATTTACAGCGACTCCTTTTCCTGCTCATTGTGTGTGACCAAGAAGCCAACTCCGTTTGAATGAATAAAACATTAACCAAGACTTTAACTACATAATATTTCATTCTCACTAACTCTAATTGTTTTCCTCTGTCTGTAGAAAGTCGGTTGTATGAAACAACCTTTCCTCAACCGCGAATCCATCACACTAGAAAGCCATTGATATGCTAGATTTCCCTTTCATTTTCCAAAAATGACACCTTCTTGGACGGCATTCTCCAGTCTGATACTTTTATCACCGCTGTAATACACATCAATTATGGGTAACAAGGTTCTCACCACATATGTTTACCTTTTAAAAAAGCTCATTCCCTTCTCTCTTTTTTTTTTCTAAATTGGTTGTTCAAGCCCAACATGGAAAATAAGCAATTAGGAGAGTTGCTTTTCTTGTTTCTTTTCGAGTAACGCTCTCGTTCTGTTGTATCCGCACTTGTACGATGACCTCGTTGAGATGCAAAGGGCATTGGTTAAGTTCCATTCATCAATAGGTAGTTGTTACAGATGTTATGCCCAGTGTCTAGATACCTCTAATTAGCCACGACCTTTACTTGCAGCCTCCAGACGTAATATAATTCAGGCCCTTCCTTAATATTAGTTTAAGCAATTTTTTTTTCTTTTGCATCTTTTTTTTTTTTTTCTCAAGGGCTTTCTGAAGTCTTGCACGATGGTATTAAGCTTAATGTTTTCCGAAACCGTAATAGCTTGTGCCCTTTTTGATGTTTCCTCGTTCTGAAATATAGCCTCTGCATTATGTTTGCCTCCTTTCCCTAATGACTGCAGGGGAGGGATGCGTTGGCCGTACCTCTGCTAGATTGTGATAATCCTGATGTCTTGTGTCTGTGAACTCTGCTACGTTACCTTCCTTGCCGCAATATATATTTCAGTAGTAATATATGTCATTTAGCGGCTTGCTTGTGGCAGAAATGTCTTCCCCTTCCTTTGATGATACGGTGAAATAAGATCAGACCCCACTCCAGAAGATGTCTTCTCTTATGCAGCTTTCCTTAGGTGACTCCATATATCTGAAGAAGAAATCATAGGCTTTGCTTCTATCTTGCAGTATTTAGGTCAAAGGTATCAGAACAGGCTATAGATAAAGGGAAATCTGCATTGATCAGTTATTCTGGCTTCCGATTGTAGATAAAGGTTACTTTATTGGAAAGCTTTAATTTGAATATAAAGTCGGTAATAATGGTAAAGGAAAAATACCTTTACTTTGTCAGCTGGTTATCCATGAATTTAGCACTTAAAGGGGTTCTCTGCTTTGCACAATCTCTTCTTGTTAGAAGGGTCTCTGGACAATAAGCTGATCGTAAAGTGTTACCCTACTGGAACCCCCAGTGATCGGCTGCAATCTGTGGGGAAACCGGGCAGTAAGTGTTCAGTTTCCCTGCAGCGCCACCACAGGGGAAATTAAGTATTACACAGTGTCCATTCATATCAATGTGTTTTCTGTGTAATACAGGACAGGACGGGTCCTCCAGAGAGAGAGACGCTCTATGTAACCGCTCTCCAGCCTGGCTAAGAGATGAGGATCCTGTGCCTTCTACATATGCGCGCACTGGCCTCTAGTTTCTTAAAGGGCCAGTGTGCGCCAAAAAGCTTGCTCTGCCACCAATACCAATTTCTACGGTCCATAGAGCAGGTCACTTGTTGCTGGCGATCTAGCGCTTGTTTTGGGATAATTCACAGATCACATTATTCCCCATTGATAGTATGACTAATATATATATATAGCTGAAAGGTTGGCTCTGAGAATTATTTCCTCTCTTGGACCAAAGGTACCTCAATCCAAAACTGCCGTCAGTTGCTCGCTAACGTTTCTGTCATTGCGCAGAGAAGGAGTCATGTGCAAATAAACATAGCCCATAGCATAGTGGAATGAACCCCTCTTATCATTGGCCCCATAGCAGCTGCATGGGCTGCTTTTATGTTATATATGCCCTTAGGGGTGGGGCAGTGACTACCTCAATCATGAAAATAAGACTGATTGTCACTCTAAATTCGGTTGGCTGAGACAAAGTTTTAACCCTTCATTTAAGCTGAACACATCTTTATTAGTTGAAAACATATTTCAGATTAACAGGAGTATAACTTTCGGGAAATGACATCCAACCTGTGGCTCTTCAAACTGTCCGGGCATGATGGGAGTTGTAGCTGTGCAACAGCTGGAGATATACAGGTTGGAGACTATTGCTATAGGGGATTCAGAGGTTGCCCTTGTGCTTATTGGGCTCAATGTCCACTCTGCTACATCAGAGGATAGCCGCTCGATAAATAGCATGCAATAATTTATGAAACGGGGGAGGGGCTGGACTTTGAAACGGGCCCAGGAGCTTGATGGTATGTCTTACAGGTTGTTTTGCATACAGTCAGTTATAATGATTATGCCGATGCAGGGTCTACTTTAATTACAGTATATGTCTAGGTGCATCTTCTGTCATTTGACTAGGCTCATAACCATCACCCGTTGAAACAAAGGCACGACGCGGCATCTTAAGCATAAAGCCAAGCTCGCTGTTTAGAGCCAGAGTGGAATTAAAACAAACTTGCTTTGCTCAACTTAGACACTAATCTGAATATATTATACAGCTGTTTGAGGAGCTGCCACAGTTGATTTTACTTTCTGTAGGTGGGACAGGAGGAAAAATAGGAAAAACGCAGACAGGCAGATTTATTGTGCGCCCGAGCTCTCAGGTAATTTTTCGATTAGTCAAAGTCTGCGTAATTGGAGAGGAAAAAAAGAAAAAATAAATTCTCAGGATTTAGGTCAAGTACCGGAAAAAAATGTCAGTACTCGTGAAATGACGTACTTTGACTTGTTCATGTACAATGCAGAAGAGCAAAGCAAACAATGTTGCTGAATTGTGTCTAAAGTACAAAAAAAAAAGATACAAAACAGAAAGAATTTTGTTATATTTCTCGTTTTGTATAATGAAAATTTCTGTAACTTTTTCATATACATTTACGTCTTTACATTCCAAAGCATTTTCAAGATCTATGTTTACTGTCTTTGAATAGGAACATGTTTTGTTTACATTTAAAGGCTAAAAAACTGTAACTATTTCTCACAGCTTAGAGTTTGTTACAATTGTATCCAGTTTAGACAGCTCTCTGTGATAGGTTCAGAGGGTTTACTACAATGTATCACTGCAGGTACGTAATTCAGCTCAGAGTTGATGCTGTAAAGCCCTCAGAGGATTTTATAGAAAGGATACAATTGTAGCAAATATTCGCTGTGAGAAGTGTTTGGTCCGTACAGGTTTTCAGCCTCTGGATGTAAACAAGAATATGCACATTCACTAACTGAAAATCTTGAGAAAATGGAGGAATTGAAAACCAAAGTAAATCATCATACCGGTTTCAGATGCTAAAATGTGGCCATTTTATGGTTGTCTTAAACCATTTTTAGTTACATAAAACCCCTTTAGGAGAAGAACTGACAGATCCTCTATACTACACCACACAGGAGAGCTGACAGCTCCTCTATACTACACCACCCAGGAGAGCTGACAGATCCTCTATACTACACCACACAGGAGACCTGACAGCTCCTCTATACTACACCACACAGGATAGCGGACAGCTCCTCTATACTACACCACACAGGATAGCGGACAGCTCCTCTATACTACACCACACAGGAGAACTGACAGATCCTCTATAGTACACCACACAGGAGAGCTGACAGATCCTCTATACTACACCACACAGGAGAGCTGACAGCTCCTCTATACTACACCACACAGGAGAACTGACAGCTCCTCTATACTACACCACACAGGAGAACTGACAGATCCTCTATACTACACCACACAGGAGAACTGACAGATCCTCTATAGTACACCACACAGGAGAGCTGACAGATCCTCTATACTACACCACACAGGAGAGCTGACAGCTCCTCTATACTACACCACACAGGAGAACTGACAGCTCCTCTATACTGCACCACACAGAAGAGCTGACAGATCCTCTATACTACACCACACAGGAGAGCTGACAGCTCCTCTATACTCCACCACACAGGAGAGCTGACAGCTCCTCTATACTCCACCACACAGGAGAGCTGACAGCTCCTCTATACTCCACCACACAGGAGAGCTGACAGATCCTCTATACTACACCACACAGGAGAACTGACAGATCCTCTATACTACACCACACAGGAGAGCTGACAGACCCTCTATACTACACCACACAGGAGAGCTGACAGATCCTCTATACTACACCACACAGGAGAGCTGACAGATCCTCTATACTACACCACACAGGAGAGATGACAGATCCTCTATACTACAACACACAGAAGATCTGACAGATCCTCTATACTACACCACACAGGAGAGATGACAGATCCTCTATACTACACCACACAGGACAGCTGACAGATCCTCTATACTACACCACACAGGAGAGCTGAGAGATCCTCTATACTACACCACACAGGAGAGCTGAGAGATCCTCTATACTACACCACACAGGAGAGCTGACAGATCCTCTATACTACACCACACAGGAGAGCTGATAGATCCTCTATACTACACCACACAGGACAGCTGACAGATCCTCTATACTACACCACACAGGACAGCTGACAGATCCTCTATACTACACCACACAGGAGAGCTGACAGATCCTCTATACTACACCCCACAGGAGAACCGACAGCTCCTCTATACTACACCACACAGGAGAGCTGACAGCTCCTCTATACTACACCACACAGGAGAACTGACAGATCCTTTATGCTACACCACACAGGAGAGCTGACAGATCCTCTATACTACACCCCACAGGAGAACCGACAGCTCCTCTACACTACACCACACAGGAGAGCTGACAGCTCCTCTATACTACACCACACAGGAGAGCTGACAGCTCCTCTATACTACGCCACACAGGAGAACTGACAGCTCCTCTATACCACACCACACAGGAGAGCTGACAGATCCTCTATACTACACCACACAGGAGAGCTGATAGATCCTCTATACTACACCACACAGGACAGCTGACCGATCCTCTATACTACACCACACAAGACAGCTGACAGATCCTCTATACTACACCACACAGGAGAGCTGACAGATCCTCTATACTACACCCCACAGGAGAACCGACAGCTCCTCTATACTACACCACACAGGAGAGCTGACAGCTCCTCTATACTACACCACACAGGAGAGCTGACAGCTCCTCTGTACTACACCACACAGGAGAACTGACAGATCCTCTATGCTACACCACACAGGAGAGCTGACAGATCCTCTATACTACACCACACAGGAGAACTGACATATCGTCTATACTACACCACACAGGAGAGCTGACAGATCCTCTATACTACACCACACAGGAGAACTGACAGATCCTCTATACTACACCACACAAGAGAACTGACAGATCCTCTATACTACACCACACAGGAGAACCGACAGCTCCTCTATACTACACCACACAGGAGAACTGACAGATCCTCTATGCTACACCAAACAGGAGAGCTGACAGATCCTCTATACTACACCATACAGGAGAACTGACAGATCCTCTATACTACACCACACAGGAGAGCTGACATATCCTCTATACTACACCACACAGGAGAACTGACAGATCCTCTATACTACACCACACAGGAGAGCTGACAGATCCTCTATACTACACCACACAGGAGAACTGACACCTCTATACCACACCACACAAGAGAGCTGACAGCTCCTCTATACTACACCACACAGGAGAACTGACAGCTCCTCTATACTATACCACACAGGAGAGCTGACAGATCCTCTATACTACACCACACAGGAGAGCTGACAGCTCCTCTATACTACACCACACAAGAGAGCTGACAGCTCCTCTATACTACACCACACATGAGAGCTGACAGATCCTCTATACTACACCACACAGGAAAGCTGACAGATGCCCTATACTACACCACACAAGAGAACTGACAGATCCTCTTTAAAAAGGCGCCATCTTTCCCATATGAGTCAGTATCTCACAGATCCCTGTCTGGCTTAGTGTTGTGCCTTTTAACATTATAAAACAAATCTTAAAGTTTTATTAACTCCGGATAATACAAACTGTGACACAATTAGTGTATGGGGAGATCTCTGACCTCGCTTGTTTATGAATTTTGTCTTTATTTGCTTGGCTCCCTGCCTGCTGTATTGGCCTTCTCCATCTCTCTCTCCCGTCCTCTGTTTAGAGTCTGGTGCTTACAAGAGAAAAGTCATAGGGACTAATGAGAGATTTACTCATATCATCTGAGCACTTGAGAGCTATCCCAAATCTAATAGCCAGAGATAAAGTCAGGATCGAAGATAATAAATTTGCTCTGCTCGCTCTGCCAAAGCATTATTACAAGACTCATGTCTCTGCTTTTATTGATAAATAGAAATAGGAGTTATAGAAAGAAAGACTATTTATAAAGGTGGACAAATATAGTTTGGGTAATTGTCTCCAAAAAAGAAGGGAGCTTCACAAATGGTCCCTGGGGGTTCAGGCACAGACCTATTTGTGGGATAATCCTCTTTTATTGCACCTCTTTTTTTAGTTTTATGTTTTTTGGTAATTAAAGTAATAAAATTAATGTTGGGTCCTAATGGAGAAGCTAATACACCACAATCCCACAGTGTCAATAAGATGTTCAGCTCGGATTCTTTATCTGAGTCTCATAGGGAGTTGATCCTGCAAAAATTAAAGGGGAAACAGCTTTTGTTAGTTTGATGTGAGAAATGATGAAACTTATCAATGTGAGTAGAGCTTTCACTAAGGTGATATTGCTGTATTCTTGTAGCATGGAATAATGAGGGTGCAATCTATAGGAACATATAGAGGTCCTTTTTAATTGCACTTTAATCTCTAATTTTATCCTGGAATATACCAATCATATCATCAATATCAGATGATTAGATAGATAGATATGAGATAGATAGTAGAAGTAGCCTCTGCAGCAACAATGTGCACCCCCTCTTTCCACAGACGCTAATATTAGCAGATGGGGTCACTTTAAAACACAATTCTGCTTGTTTTTCACATTTCTTATAGATATTTTAGACATTTGTAAAGATTTCTCATTACTAAGTCTTTGATGTCTATTGTGACTCTGAATGTGTCTTTCTCGCCGTGGATTGTATCTAATATAATTGTGCTATAATATAATCCAGTATTATAATGAGGGTCATAGATAAGATCTCTTCCCTCTGCTGCCTGCAGTACATAGGGAGTGATTCCTGCCACGGCTTTGTACGACTTTCCTTATGGTCAGTAGGAGTTGCACGAGTCGCTGTTAGGGTTTAATGAATTATCCGGGCCTTATAATTACAAGAGCCGTATGATTGAGGAGAGCATTGCACATTTACTAGGGGAGACATTGTGTCTTGTAGGTTGTGACTGCGCCGAGCTCCAGGGGACTCTGTGGGATGATAGATTAAAGATTACACAATGTATCTGTGTGGGAGGAAAGGAAGTAATGAAGCCAGGGGTGACTGCAAGATATCCCAGCAAATTACCATGCATGAGCTGTAAACGTCCCATCAATATCCAGCGTCTGGTGCTGATAATGCGGCGCTATATAGAATATTTGGTGTCTACTGAGGCTGACACTAATGCTGCGCTATGTAGTGCAGGTGCTGGTCTGACAAGGGGTTAAAAAATAGCAATGCGTTGTTAGTGGGAATACCATTATTTACACACAGTATAGGGTCACAAAAGGGTAACCAAACTTTTTAAAAACTTTTGACATGTCAGAAGTTTTGATGGGTGGGGGTCTGAGCACTGAGACCCCTAACGATCACTAAAACATAGAAGACACACACACACACACACACACACACACACACACACACACACACACACACACACACACACACACACACACACCTTATCTGAAACACTCTGTGCTGCTGCTTTCACTATGTAACTACTAGATCATGATATCCAAGTTGTTCCATTTACTGTCCCTGTGACATGCAAATTTGTGCCCACGGCAATAATATTTAGTTTACACATCCCTGGTATTTACCAGATCAGACCATCTTTCTCTCCTAAGGGATGGCATAGAAGGTGAGGAAGGGTAAAAAAAATGCCATCCAGCAAAAGATTAGGTAGGGCTGGCCAGGCATATGACTGTGTGCTGGATATTGATAGTGGTGCCAACAAGCCACTCTGCTTCGTCCAGAGTATTTAGATACAGGGCTAGGGCGGTAAACTCCATGTTTGGCCCAGGTATTGAAGAGCCAAGCTACATCTCTGCCAACCAATACCAAAGTGTGCCTTTCAATTTTTGCTAAGGACCCCCCTCTCTAGCTACAGAAGTGCAGGTCAAACCCAAGTCTTGTCCCCCCAATATGCTAAAATACCTGCCTCTACTTATATGTATCCTCCGTCTGCCACATAATAACACAATGTATCCGATCAATAGAAAATAATCTGCAGGCGTTTGTCTGCAAATCAACATTTGTGATCCAGAAAGAGAAGAAGTTTGTGTTTGTTTCCATATTGAGAAAACATCTATTGTCATAAGTTTTTCGGTGGCTGCGTCTGTTTGTCTAACGATGACCTTCTACTTTCTATCTCAAAGATTAAGTCTCGATAAAAAAAATGAAATTATAGTGTTTCCACAAGTTGTGACTCTGCCCAGCTGCAACGCTATACAATTCGCAACAAAATCTCTTTTCAATAGAGTTCCAGTGAATCGCTTCCCCCTGTGTGTTCTGTCTACAGATGCTGGAGCAGAAAACATCTCTTAATTATAATGATATTTGTGTGAGTTGATGGTGACTGGGCCTTTGTAATCATTTATTACTATAAATAGTGAGGAGCTGCATACACTGTGCGAAGACTTTTGTAGAAGTGAATCTGACGATGGATATATAAACCTCTTTGTGAAGATGTCCAAAAAACACCATTATAATGATAAGCTAGTAAAACAATCTGCAGCCTTCACTTCCTCAAAGTACCAATAGGGGGTGGTAGACTGTATGCCAATGTTTTGCCCTGCCTATCATTTAGTCCAATTAGAGGAGCCAAGAGCCCATTTGACCACCTCAAGCTCGTTTCAAGCCTGAAGAGTCTAAGCAGAGGAGAAATCTTATACATCTTGGTGGCCACCAAAGATAGTAGAGATGTAGCAGAGTTTATTTTATCATCGGTTTCTTTTATGGACCTTGTTAACCGGATTAACCTGCAGCCCCCGAGGAAAACAACACCATTTGTTGTGTCGATTTTACTCTTGAAAGCTCAGCTTCTTATGGGATTGCTTTTCTGTTGCCCACTCATCCACAGGGTCACCCTCTCTAACTCTTAGGTCTTCCCCAGGGTCAATTACAGTGAAAACTGGTTTGGACATGGAGTTGAGATCTACAGGTAATAAAACATTAGGACTGCTTCCAGGGGTGACCTCCAGTGTACTAAAGATGTACCAAACATGAAACTGAGGCGTGTAGTGGACCTCTACCAGGGATAACCTCCACTGAACTCCACACGTACCAGAGCTGAACCTTCCTAGTAAAGGAAAATTTAACTTCTGGTGCTCGAAATACGTACCAGACATGGTATTAAACACAGATATGGAAATGATTGAAGACCATGAAGAACTCTACCAGGAGCAATCTCTGGTGCACTATAGATATGTAAGACGAAGTATCGGCAAAGACCACAGGATTAGTTGCAATGATGGCCGAGGCCCAGTTGATATGCAATTAAAATATATTTTTACGTAAGTATGGTAACCGTTAACAGTTCTGTACTAGGCCGGTGGTATACAGATCGGCCACAAGGAGGTGCAACAGTTCTCCGATAGAGCGGCATTGTCCATTTAACGTTTCCAATGCCAAATACAAATGGTGGCATTGCGGGCAATGGTGGCTCACCAACTTCTCTTGGCTCCTAGGACAGCTTTCAACTCCTTCCTGTTTTGTAAACACTATTGTGGGTTGGCCCCAGGCAGACACCAGCCACCAAACAGCAGCCTTTTTTACGGAAGGCCCGGCTATCTCAACAGTCTCCACTTGTAGGGGGTCTCCCTGGCATCTCCACCTGCCATCAATGGACCCTTTTCAGCTCCAGAGTCTCTCCACATCTGATGCTCACCAGTGCCCACAGGTTCCTGCTGCACTAAGGGCTGTTGTTTGGGCACTAGACACCGATAGGTGGGAACAGCCGCCTTTTATCACTTAAGAGCTGACCCAGTGTGAGGTGCGCATCATCCTTATACTGTTTGGCACTCCCTATGCTATTTGGCACTCCCTATGCTGTTTGCACACTAATGACACATCAAAGATGGCACTTGGGCCGGTTCTCACAGCTCTTGAAATAGACAATGTAAGCCACCATTGCCTGAACAGTATTAAGTAGCAGTGAGCATTGCTGGCTTGAGGACCTGCACAGTTCAAAACATGTGACCACAGGTTCTGTGCAAATAATACATAATAAGGCAGCCTGGCCACAAGGTGGCAGCATAGAAGTGGAAATATATACACAATACATAAAACATTAGCATTGATCTAACTCCTGGCTTAAACCTGTAGGAAATAAAATGTTAACATAACCATAAATTTGTACATTTCAAGAGACAGCAGCATATCTCTGGAGAGGTCTTCTCCAAACCACTAGACATGGAACTGAACCTTAATGGTAAGAGAAAATCTAGACTTCTACCAGGGGAAACATCCCCCAAACTCCTCAAGTACCAGACATGGAGCTGAACCTTACTATACCTGAACCCTACTAGTGGAAGAAAGTGTAGGCTGCTCCCAGGAGTAACCTCCGATGCACTATAGATGTACCAGACATGGAACTGAAAGCTAGGGATGGAACTGAACCCTACTGGTAAAAGAAAATGTAGACCTGTACCAGCGGTAACATCCCCTGAACTCCACAATTACCAGACATGGACTAAACCTATAAATGAACCCTACTAGTAAAATAAAATGTAGGCTGCTCCCAGGTGTATCCTCCAGTGCACTATACCGTAGATGTACAGACATGGAACTGAGAACTAGGCATGGAACTGAACCCTACCGGTAAAAAAAAAAAATGTACACATCTACCGAGGGTAACCTCCCCTGAACTCCATAATTACTAGACATGGACTAACCCTACTGTAAATGAATGCTACTAGTAAAAGAAAATGTAGGCTGCTCCCAGGTGTAACCTCCAGTGCACTATAGATATACCAGACATGGAACTGAAAACTAGACATGGAGCTGAACCCTAATGTTAAAAGAAAATGTAGACCTCTACCAGGGTAACCTCCCCTGTACTCTGCACGTACCAGACATGGAGCTGAACCTTACTGTAACTGATCCCTGCTGGTAAAAGCAAGTGTAGACTGCTCCCAGGTGTAACCTCCAGTGCACTATAGATGTACTAGCCATGGAACTGAGAACTAGACATGGAACTGAACCCTACTGTAAATGAACCCTACTAGTAAAATAAAATGTAGGCTGCTCCTAGGTGTAACCCATAGTGCACTATAGATGTGCCAGACATGGAACTGAAAACTAGACATGGAATTGAACCGTACTGATCAATGAAAATGTAGACCTCTACCAGGGGTAACATCCCCCGAACTCCACAAGTACCAGGCATGGAGCTGAACCCTACTGCTTAGGTATCGGCTAGAACTAGAAGATAAAATGTGCTCTCACTGTTCTTTTCTTTCCAATATTCCAAACTATGTAATTTGTGGCAGGTAGAGAGATTTTATGAGCTCGGATCTCTCTTTGTCTCTTGTTTCCCCCTCGTGATTTGAATACTTAGGAAAACAAATCAATGAAATCTCTGTATTATTTATATAATATCTTTATTTTATTGCCGTCCTCGGTGCACCTGGATTACTAATGTTCGCTCTAGGTTCATACATCAGCCCCTCTGCACCGAATGACTGTGTTTTTTTCTTTTGTTTTGTTTTTTTAATATTCCACGCATTGCATTAAGTCTAAACTAGGAAATACCTGCAAATGGTTTCTGTCTGCTGGAAATACAATCAGCAATTTCCCTTTAATATTTATATTTGCAATAAAATGCGTGTGACCTTTTGGTCATTTCAAGTGAAAAAAGAAAGCTTCCCAAAGGCAAAATAGATGCATTAAATAATACATTATTGAATAGATTTCAGGGCTGCCTTATTGAATCCTGACCAAAGTTCAGCAGCAAAGAGATAGAAAAATGTCTTCATAAAAAGTCATTTCTTTACCTAGCTTAAATATGACATAAAGGTTTTAGATGGGGTACTAAAGAGAGTGCACTCGCTGGTCACCTGAGGAGGAACTTTCATTAGTCTCATAAACCCACTTCATTCTAATGTCTTGTATTATTGCATTTACGGCATAATGAGTGGAATAAGGGAGTGGAAATTTTTGTTTTAATACCCAATTTAACCTTATAATTTTTGTTTCCCAATAAAGAAGTTGACATAGTAATTGGCTTCATATTGAATGGTGTGATGTAATATTGTATGGACACTGTTATAGCTGGTACTATTAATTATTATTACATACACTGAATACATATTTTATACTACATTATTTTTGCATTGATTTTTTACAACTCTGTGTTGTATAAAGAGTAACTTTTTTTCAACCAATGATCAGCCATATTTTTTCCCGTCGTTCAGCCACAAATACAGAATTAATTTTGGTAAATGTAACTACAGACATAGAGAAAAAAAGAAGAGGCTGCATATTGTTTAGGGCTGAATTATAGGGTATTAGCACATTATATGTTTATCTGTATTATGTGTTTGAAATATAGACCGAAAACAAAAATATTGTCGCGCAAATAATTTCCTAATTAGGAGCTTTCACATTCAAACAATATGGAAATGAAATGAGCTCATATGTATGAAGAGCAGGAGCTACAGAAGGAGCATATTCTGTCTTCAGAAAAGAGGCAAAGAAAAGAAATTGGTATCATTGCCCTTATTAACAACCGAAGAGAACAACCTAGAAAATTGCTGCAATAAAAATTCGGGACCACAAATTGCAATACTTCATTGATATAGATAAACAGACACATCAGCAGCACTAACACAGGCAGTGTACAGTACAGATGTAGAAAACACAAATTGTGCCCTTGCATTATGGGGGCTCAGCTAAATGGTTAGGAGTGTGTCTGTCAACAAGTGTACTCCGGATCAGTACAGGATAAATAATGTATGTATACAGTAATTCCACCAGCAGAATAGTGAGTGCAGCTCTGGAGTATAATACAGGATGTAACTCAGGATCAGTACAGGATAAATAATGTAATGTATGTACACAGTGACTCCCCCAGCAGAATAGTGAGTGCAGCTCTGGAGTATAATACAGGATGTCACTCAGGATCAGTACAGGATAAGTAATGTATGTACACAGTGACTCCACCAGCAGAATAGTGAGTGCAGCTCTGGAGTATAATACAGGATGTAACTCAGGATCAGTACAGGATAAATAATGTAATGTATGTACACAGTGACTCCCCCAGCAGAATAGTGAGTGCAGCTCTGGAGTATAATACAGGATGTAACTCAGGATCAGTACAGGATAAGTAATGTATGTACACAGTGACTCCACCAGCAGAATAGTGAGTGCAGCTCTGGAGTATAATACAGGATGTCACTTAGGTTCAGTACACGATAAGTAATGTAATGTATGTACACAGTGACTGCACCAGCAGAATAGTTAATGCAGCTCCGGAGTATAATACAGGATATAACTCAGGATCAGTACAGGACAAGTAATGTAATGTATGTACACAGTGACTCCACCAGCAGCAGATTAGTGAGTGCAGCTCTGGAGTATAATACAGGATGTAACTCAGGATCAGTACAGGATAAGTAATGTAATGTATGTACACAGTGACTCCACCAGCAGAATAGTGAGTGCAGCTCTGGAGTATAATACAGGATGTAACTCAGGATCAGTACAAGATAAGTAATGTAATATATGTACACATTGACCCCACCAGCAGAATAGTGAGTGCAGCTCTGGAGTATAATACTGGATGTAACTCAGGATCAGTACAGGATAAGTAATGTAATGTATATACACAGTGACTCCACCAGCAGAATAGTGAGGGCAGCTCTGGAGTATAATACAGATTATAAATCAGGATCAGTACAAGATAAGTAATGTAATGTATGTACACAGTGACTCCACCAGCAGAATAGTGAGGGCAGCTCTGGAGTATAATACAGATTATAAATCAGGATCAGTACAAGATAAGTAATGTAATGTATGTACACAGTGACAACTTTATCTACTGTAACTCTGTATGTAAATTACAACATGGTACTCACATGTTTTCCCTGAACCATTGTTTTTTTTATTTATCATCTTATAGTTATTCTGATTTTAGTTTATTATCTTGACCAAAAAGAAAAAAATTATGATTGACAGTTCCAAGCACGGGGACTATAAAGTTCAGTTTCCTAAATAAATAAACTATGAAATCTGCCTCTGAGGTCTCTGAAAATAATATTGTGAGCTTCTTGTGTGACTATAAAGACGGCAGATGGCCGAGTCCCAGAAATATACTAGAATGGAGGCCGTGATTTCATTATTTCATTATCTGCTATAAGAACGCTTTACGTTGATTGGCCACAGTGGATGCATTACCTCGACTGCCAACTGTCCCTAATTTCCAGGGACCAACCCTAAATTTTAAGTAACATATTTGTTGCCTGTGCTGCTCATTACTCCGATTCTGAAAGCCTCTGTTTTTCTATTTTTTATTTTTTTTTTAATAATTTTTTTTATTTACACATATTAATCAGAGCCGCTATCTCAAGTAGATCACTGGATCTCTGTGTCCCTGTGATCTAGATCAAAGATCCTTAGCAAGTTACATTGTTACCACTGGCTGATTATCTTTGTCTTCCAGCAGATGGGGACAGGCACCTTCTGGTTATTTCATATGTTTATTGATATAGTACCAACATATTTTGCAGCGCTGTCCGGAAGGTGTCATCGCGCTGGGTGAGAATTATCAAAACTGGTGAAAAGGAAAAGTGGCGTAGTTGCTCATGGCAACTAATCAGGATGCCTCGAAATAAATAGGTGTAATCTGATTGGTTACTATAAGCCAGTGATGGGAAACCTTTTTTTCTGCCAAGGGCCATTTGGATATTTATAATATCATTAGCGGGCCATAGAAAATGATCAACTTAAAAATGACCCTGCTATATTTGGTCAAACGTTTAATGAACTCCCCCCTAATGTGATGGCTGGAACTGCTTCTCTGTGGTGCGGCGTGTGACGTTCGCCGGTATTGATGATGTTGGGTCGGTCGGTCTGGAGCGCAGTCGACCCTTTTGCAATAGTAAGTTTTGAAAAGAACTCGCAGCAGTAAGTCATTCCGACTTACTTAAAGGGGTTTTCCCATGAGGGACATTTATGACATATCCACAGGATATGTCAGATAGACGGGGGTCCCACCTCTGGGACCAGCACCTACCTCTAGAATGGTGCCCCCTAAATGGCGCCCTGGAAATCAGCCAGAACACAGAGAGGTAGAAGGGGGTTCTACCTCTCTGTGTTCTGGCTGATTTCCGACCATGAAGAAGAAAACCGTAGCTCGCTGAGCTGCGCTGTTTCCGTAATTCCCATAGTAGTGAATGGCAGTTACGGAAGCAGCGTAGCATGCGAGTTACGCTGTTTCCATAACCACTATTCAGTTCTATTGGACTTATGGAAACAGCGCAGCTCAGCGAGCTACGCTGTTTCCTTCTTCATGGTCGGAAATCACAAGCTTCAGCCACAACATAAAAAGGTAGAACAGTGTTTAGGAGGCCCCGTTCAAGAGATAGATCTGGGACCCAGATCCAGAAGTGGAACACGCATATATCGGACATTTATGATATATCCTATGGATATATCATAAATGTCCTTGACGAAAAAAACAAACTTTAAGTCACCTGGACCTCACTTCGAGTAAGTAGGGCGGGCGGACGGAGCCAAGTAGGGAATGACACAGTGGCAGCGGCGTTCAGAGTGAGGTTGTGATGGGAGTGGACCAGTCCGGTCACCTGACCTCGCTTCACTGACTCAGGTCAGGTGACCGGACTGGTCTGCTCTTGGACCGGCACGCACGACCTCACTCAGACCGCAGCTGCCGCCGCCACGCTTCGCACCGTACGCCCTTCTCCTGCTCCTAAATGTGAATGAGAAGGACGGACGGTGCCAAGTAAAAAAAACTCTACAAGTGTCAATGTGTGTTGCATTATTTGATGACGTTTTTTTTCCGAATAAATCATGTGCTGCAAAAATATTTTTTTGCATCATATGATCTTTGAATCACGTGATTTGCTATGTGAAAAATGCGATCTTAAAAAATTGCAGGTAGTACAACACACTGTTTGCCAAAAACAGCTCCACAAACGTCATAAAAAACCGCATGTACAATTTTACAAAAACAAATTCTTTTTGGCGGGGGCAAGGGGTTGGCTGCAAAAAATCGCCACACAAAAAAATGTGTGTGAAGGTAGCTGAAGAAGGTTAATAATAAACAATGTTTCTTCTGTAAATAAGTTTGTTTTTCTATTGACGCATTACGGTCTGGTTTGATATTGTCGTGTAATGCATCCATTACACGTGATATAGAATAGAGTGCGGAGGGTCCTCACATCGCAGTATCCGTGAATACCTCGGCTCTGTCAGGAGCTCCACACACTAAATTAATATTTTAGTTTCCCATTTTCTCGGACGAAACATATAATCACAAACTATCAGTGTCCTGTGGCTGCCTGGAAATGAGAATACAGCAGGCCCTGGAAAATGATGCTGCGCTTTGGGCTGAGCTCATCCAAAGGCCTGTCCACTCGAAGAAGCCATCACGCAAAAGAAAAAAAATCATTATCTGGAATAGCCTGGGGTCCGTGACTCCTTGATTCCTTTTTAACGATACGGCCATATGATGGTATAGATCACTGAAGTTATTCTATTAAATTGTATTAGAAGTGATGAATGTTTGGAGACAGTTTAAGAAAAAACATTCAATGTGATGGCTTTACCTCTAGGGTTTATAGGAAGAAAAAAAAGAAGAAGGGGTTAAAAATAAAAAAAGAGAAAAAAACAAACAAAAAGTTTGGCAATTTTTTTCCCAAAAATTCAAAACAATTTGTACTTTAAAGAACTGGTAAATCTGAAAATGTCTTATGCAAATGGTCAAGCAGATTCGAAGCCGGTGTGAAAATATAAATATTTTATCTTCAGTCAACATGGCCGCAGCAGCGTTTTAAATCTGACGCTCGGAGGCTCAATTAAGTTGTTTATGCTATTTAGAAGTGAGCTGTAGGCCAGGATTCACTTTCAAACAACCACATGATATGGCAGCAAGTAAAGGAAATGGATAATTCTGGAGTCCTGGATCTAAGCTTTCTAGGGATTAAGGATATCTCCGTTCTTGGAATACATTTTAAAATGGTAGACGGCCATGAGCGGTTCTTGCCTCCCGCGCTGTGCGAGTGCGCAGCAGTTGGGTGGTTATCTTCTCTGTTGCAGCCATGTTATAACAGTGTTGACATGATGGTGTCTGAGGACAAGCAAGCGCTGTATTTGTACTTCTTCTGAGGGATGGAACGCGGCAAATGCCATTGTGCGGCGCTTCTTCCCAGATGAGTGCAGTTGGTCTCACAATGGATATGAACAAATCCTTTTTGTATTTGGTCAAACTTTTGAGAAAAAAATAAAAACAATATTGATGCCGTTTCTTTCCTCACTTGGGCCTAAAGTACAGGCATATACTCTAGGGCCAAACAATTATACAGGATTGTATCAAGAATGGCGCATTTACTACCACCTGGTCATAGAAACAAAATTAGTATCGTATACAAGTCAATGGAAATTGGACAACCGGCATTGTAAAGGGTAAAACAAAAAGAAAGTCAATAGGTCGGCGCTGCTCACAGGCTTCGCTTTATCTTAGGAGCGGGTGTGTCTCCGGGCGGGGGGAGGGTGTTTATATAACAGGGCACGGTGGTGCTCAGCTGAAGAGTAAGTATCGGGCTATCCATCAATACAAAGAAAAGCATAAAAGATAGAGCGGCAACTCACCATCCTGCATAAAACTCTATTTATTTCATCTCATGATATGTCCATAGACAAGGGGTGAGGGAGGATGTTCCTGGTGGGCATTGTAAAGGGGCCTACAAAGATTAAGGTTCAGATTCACTAAGACTGGCATTCCATATGCAAGCTTTAGAATGAAGACCGCTTGGGTAAGATGCGATGCCTTTTAATAAATGTGTTGCATCCTGGGCTGTCTGTGCGCCACAATGTGAAATCTAGAGAAGCTACGAGCTGCCGTAACTTTCTGCTAGAATTTACGCCAATTTCTGGCGTAAAAGTTAATCTGTCGGGAGTGGTGGTCCTAACCCCCTTTTTAAGCCACACCATCATTTTTGTAAAAGTTTTGGCCATAAAATGAAAAATGTTGCAAAGTGTTGCCAATGTGCCTAAATTTGCAACTTTTTTCCACCACTAAATTTGGGCGAACAACTTGATAAATGGTTTAAGTGGTCAGTCCATCGGATACACATTTCATCACGTATCTGTTATTTATTTAGGGTCGACATGTTCCTGTACAGAGGATGCATATTCATCATTACCGATCTTCATTATGTCCCTATTTCTCCGGGGGAAATTCAAGGGCAAATTCATTATTTTCAATAACAATCACTTTTTTTCTTTGTATAGATTTATAATTTCCCAGACACCTTAGCGTTCACGGATTGTTGACTTTTTCACTACACCTCCAGGAAGCCGAACATTGACTCTTCCTACCAGACACACAAAAATTAGGAGCACTCTTTTAGGAAACCAATTATCTCGCCCCTATGTGTCAGGACTGTCAGCAGGAGACTGGATTAGCCACAGGAACCTCGCAGAAACACAAGGATACCACACGAATACCATGCATATATGTTCATAATTTAACAACACGGTGGACCAACTGCAACTTTTACTCATTATAATGTTGCCCGTTGTCAGAAGAGGGGCATGGTGCCATCACCAATTCGACCCAGACCCTTAGGGGATCAATATGTTTTAGAGATACATAAAATTAGGGCATAGAAAACTTTGTAAAAAAGTCTTCATTGCGCCGAGCAGCTGAAAAGAAGAAAGTTATGAAAATGTGAGGGGATAAATCAGAGAGGTCTCCTACTGTGCCCATGCCCGGAGCTGCTGAGGGATCTTGGCACTGCACCGGCGATTCCCTCTTGCTAAGGCTTCTGTTTGATGCTTACCACCGGATGTGTGCAGCTTTAAGACTGGAGGGCTCATTACCTTCCCCAACAAAAGATGTCACTCCGAGAAGGCAGCTGAGGGAATAAGGATTGTTAGCAATGAAAGTGTGGGACCTACAGCATCAACCCCCTACTGTCACAGCTGCTGTGCTACACTGCAAAGCCAAATCTTCATCTCTCACGGACAGAAGGAAAGATTTACGGGGCTCTATATTTCATTCTTTCGGCTGGATGACGTCTCGGATGACCTTGAAGGAGCACAAAATATCTTATTTTTCCTTTTTCCTCAATGCTTAACCATTTAGCAGCAGCTATAAAATAATTACAGTATGAGCTGTGGCTTTCTATACGTGAGCGGAACAGTAATAAAGTCATTATATTCTACATGTGGTGGTAATTTATAGCGATATTATAGTCTAACAGATGGAATGGCACAAACTTCAGCCTCAAAATACAGTTCTCTTGTGATATTCATGCAAAAAGTGCGCGGTATACCTTGAGCGACAGAATATGATGGAGGGAACAAACTTTGGAACCTTATTGGCCGACACTTATTTTAGACGCGAAGAGAAACGCTTTACCAATGATATGAGCGCACGGTTGTCAGGTCTTCAAAAAGTAGAAGATTGAAAGAAATCCAAAAATTGTGTAAGTCTTCGATGCCACCTGCAGCTTTCATCAGTTTGTCACGGGGAATACAATATATGTTCACCAAGGTAGCCTATCAAGTGTAGATGGTCCAGTACGTTTACCCTTAGGGTATGTTCACACGGTCATGATTTTGAAACCACAGAATTTTTTTTCCATTCAGATTTTTTCAGAGCATGTGAATACGGGATGAAATACCCCATTCATATACATAGCTGGCATAATGCTAATGGATTCGCTCAGGATTTAGCGGCAAAATATGTGCCGAAGGCCGGATTCACACGAGTGTTGCGCATCTCGGACGTGAAAACGGACGTTTTTTACATCCGAGGTGCATCCGTGCTCTGCGCTGTGGTACTAGAGTCTATGGAGGGATGCGTGAAGCGTGAAAAAATAGGACATGGCCTATTTTCTCACAGACCCTCCACACGGTCTGTTGAAACAATGGCCATGTGAACGGCCACATTACATTTCATAGGTCCGTGTGACGGCCGTTGTTTTGAGGGCCGTCACACGGACGTATAACACGTTCGTGTGAATAAGGCCTAAATCCTGATGGGGTCTACAATGTGGGATCATGACTAGAGTCCATAAAAAAAACAAAGATAACACATTTTTATATCACCATGAGTTGTGGCTAAAGACAAACTCAACTCTGCCACGTCTCTATAATATACTGGTTTGAGGTAAAGATTTTCTCCAGAATGTCCAGTCTTTGGGCTTGTCATTGATCTGTTCAAGATTTCTGTAGTTGTCTCCATCTATTTTGTGGCTACTCATCCTCTTCCATAGTCTGTATATGTGATGCCGTATATCCAACATGTATTGAGTATCTCTACTTCTCAATACGAAATAATCTGAAATCGTAGGGATTTTAGGACGTATCGGCCATATCCAGGGGTCATGACCGATCACGTTACCATGGACCATCTTTTGACATTAGTACAGAAGAGGCTTAGGTGTCCTAGGTGAGAAGGATGTCCTTCTTTCACAGTTCTTAAGCAGGCCATGCACATTAGACATCGACCGAATCAATCTATTTCAATTATTTATCATGATTGAGGGCCATCCGACCGTGCCACAACGGCAGACGACGTCCGGGAAAGACGGATCACACATGTTGGATTTTTACATGCCCAAAGCCCTGGGAGATAAGCCACTGCCGGAGTTCTTCTTGGCGTGGTTTATTGCCACAAAATGCCGTGTTTTCACAAAACTCTGACATTTTGACGAAAATGTTGTTATAATCAATAAAGCACAATTTGACTGCACCATGTGAATAGACCCTAAAATTGTCTTAGTACATGACTCCAAAATAGATCAACACTACGTACAATGGGTGATAGAGACATTGGTTTTATTTTCAATGTCAAGAGTTGGCTGACATTTTGAATTCTTATACATTGATAGATACAGTAGGCCATCACTGCTTGATCGGTGGGGATCAGACCCCCAAGACTCCCACCGATCATCAGAATCATTCATGTCTATCCAGGAACAACGACTCGTCTGTATCTGCAGCTGTGATCGATAATGCATCTCAGCTCATTGAAGTGGCTATTTTTTGTTGATAAGCGGTAGCCCCAGTGTTCCATCAAACATTGAGGACCTAGGCTATGGATAAGCCCAGAAAACCCCCTTAAATATGACAATTATTGTAAAGTTCACCTATAAGTGGTAGTAAAGGGTTAAACATCCCTACTGTTCTCTTAAGGGATGTACAAGGCTTCAGAGTGGGGCCGCATGTTTACACAATGGCCAACAGCGTAAATGCATTGAAAGGCTCAGGATGTGTTTTTCCTGCCTGAAAAGTTATTTTTTTATATATATATTTTTTAACTGTATTAAACTTTGAATTTATTTTCCCAAGAAACACAAGATTTAGGTTTTTTTAGTTATATTGTTCACATTCATTCCCTGTATATTTGCTCTTGTAAGAACCTATTCAAGTATGGCTAAACACTAACCTCACTCGACCACTCCAGGGGAAGTCGGAGAGCTCAGTGCCATCATTTCTTTTTTTAAATCAGAATTTTTTTTCTTGGAGTTATTGTTTAAACAAAACACAAAAAAAGACAAAAGAAAACCCATAACAAAAATACCCCCTCCCCTCCTTGGGACAGCATTGCATAGGCCATAGACACAGTCGTATTTGTACTTGCTATATAGAGCTGCAGTATACAGCAGAGCAGAAAAACGATAACTCTCAATGATTCTCAAAGTCTAGGCAAAGGTCTACAATATCAGTAATTACAAGAAAATAGACTCTGACCACATATTTGTTACAGGCTGGGTAAAGTTTAAGACACCAACTTCCCCCCATAATTTATCGGATCGACTACTCCATAGTTATTAGACCATACCGACGAGAAAATAGAGCTTATAGTCAAAAATTATGGAAATATATAAATTTTATTACACAAAATAACACACATTTAAAAACACATGATAATAAAGACTCTAGTACTAACACTGTGGTACATGGTTCAGCACGGAGACATAGTAGTTAAACGTTATATTGGCATAGAATGCAGGCTATATACACTGCCCACATAGATACTGCACTATCACATCAGATGGATTGTGTATTGGTAGCCCATAGTGACCTCACAATGTTATAAAGTTTAAAGGCAAATGCCGGGTATAGGGAGGATCAACAGGGGCCAAACAATTGTTTAAGGTGGGCACTATAGCAATGCAAACTTACCCATTATGAAAGGATGAAAAAGTATCTATGCACATCCGTGCAGGATCCACCACAGGGAACCCCAACGCGCGTTTCGCTGTTAATGGTTGCTTCCTCAGGGGGTACATGATCAATATCAGTAATTAGATGTAGAAAGTAGTCCGATTATTATGACCAGCTCCTACTTTCGACGTTGGCAGCAGGTAGTCCATGAAGGAAGTGATGTGTTGTGGGCTTGGTGGGTATTTAAGGTTTGGGATCGGCTGTCTGATCACATATCACTCGTTGTTGCCATGGGTAAAGGGGCCGATTTATTAGAGTTGTAAAAAGGGATGATTATTGGCTTTTGGGCCAAGGTGTCGGTATTTCTCACAGAGCGCAGTATGTGAACTGTTCGCGTGCTGCTGTGGTGAAAGTGAATCGTGAGCGGACAAATGACCCCATTGGGAATAACCGATGCGGAAACTGCGGAGCACCACGTGCCATTGGTGTAAGAGGTGAACGTCGGCTAGGAAGGTGCGCGAGGGCCGAACAACATGCTACAGTGGAGCAGCTCACCGTGAAAATCAATCAGGGGGCTACCAGTCGTGTCTCTAAAACAACAGTTCAGCGAACCCGACTGCGTATGGGGCTCCGTAGAAGACGGATGGTCACTGCTCCTATGCTAACAAAGGTGCATCAGAAAAAAAGGCTTCAATTTGCACCGCAGTATCGGTATCGGACCACCGATGATTGGTAAAGAGTTGTCTTCTCTGATGAGTCACATTTTCTGCTTCATGGAACGGATGGATGTTGAAGTGTCAGGCAAGAAACATCAGAGAACAAACACCTGGCAGCCATTGCTGGAAGAACACGAGCCGGTGGCGGCTGCGTTATGGTCTGGGGACGTTTTTCATGGCATTCCCTGGGCCACTCATCCATGTGGAATGCCTCTGAACCGATCTGGGTATGAATCCATCGTTGCAGATCACGTCCCCCCATACATTCTGATTGTCTTCCCCGGGAAGATGGAATCTTCCAGCAAGACAATGAGACATGTCACACGGCTAGAAATGTCTGACACTGGTTGTAAAAGCCCGACCAAGACTTCCAAGTACTTCCCTGGCCCCCTAATTCACCAGACAAACCCAATTGAGCATCTGTGGGACCAGCTCAATCATCTTATTGGCTGTATGGGTCCTTCCCCACGCACCCTCCAGAAAATGTGGGATGTACTGCAGTCAGATGGTGCCAGATACCGAACGCACCTTGATAGAACAGTCTTAGAGTTCCTATGAGAGCCCCACCTATTGCATCTATATTGTTGTCTTTTGGGTATATTAGACATTTTGGGTCAGCTGGGATATGTATACCATATACTCTGTATACCATATACTCTGTATACCTGGTCCAACACTCCCCTGCACCCAAATTCTGCAACCATGCTCATAGCAGAGTCAAGGGAACTTTCCTTATTCCCCAAGAAGAGTAACTTATCGTCTGCATAAAGTGCAACATATTCTTCCAGTACGCCATGCCTAAAGCCTACAATATACATAGAAGAGCGGAACATGCAGGTTGGGGTATCAATGGATGGTGCAAATAAGAGCAGGGATAATGGGCACCTTGACGGGTGCCCCTCTCCAACTCAAAAGAGACCAAGTGCACACTCTTAGTTCTAATTCTGGGCATACAACAAGTGTACCTATGCTATGAACTGGGAGTCAAAGCCCATCCTGTCCATGACTGCCCACAGATATTTCCACTCAATGCTGTCAATGGCCTTGGCAGCATCAAGTAAAAAAAATAGGTCTCCATGTGATATCTGCAGGTTATAGAACAGCCGTCAGATGGGAACTGCAGTAGACTGCCCTGGCATGAAGCTAGTCTTGTCCATGTGTATACGATATACAATAACCCCATCAACCTATCTGCCAGGACCTTGGTTTGTAAGATTCCGTTACAAATAAGTCTTTACCCTGATTTTGGTATCCCCGCCACCAC
Source organism: Rhinoderma darwinii (assembly GCF_050947455.1). Classification (NCBI taxonomy): domain Eukaryota; kingdom Metazoa; phylum Chordata; class Amphibia; order Anura; family Rhinodermatidae; genus Rhinoderma; species Rhinoderma darwinii. The sequence goes on from NC_134694.1 coordinate 118,420,037, forward strand.
AGGAGTCTCTCTCATTGATTCTGGCAGGCTACCAGTTTCCAAGACCAACTGTGACAGCAAAAACTCTAGATATATTTGAAAGAATTCAGTGAGCAGCCTTCAACCCCAGGTGACTTTTCATTAGGGAGCACTTTAAGAGCCTCCTCTACCGCAACGGGTTGGTCTAGAATACTTCTCTACCGGGAGATAAATGCCGGGTACAAAATAACGCAAAGCAGTCTCTCCGAGTGTTAATTTAGAGGAATACTGTCGGTATGTTTTTAGAATGTGTTCATGACCTCTAATATTTCTTTGCCATTTGTTACCAGATGATCTTCAGCATTCTTAAGGTAGGTTATGTACGAGAAACCTTCTTGCGCTCTAACAACTGTAGCTGACAGATGACTCGTGCCCCTTCTCAAAATAGCGCTTCTTAAGAAAATATCTTTTATTATCTGCTACATTGAACAGATGATCTTTACGATGAGTCTATGCTTCCACCCGGTGCGACCTTAATAGTGCCTGTTGGTGGTTCTATGTAGTGTCAGTATCACGTACTCTCTGTTGTAGTACTGTTCGAAAGTCCCTGCTCTAAGGGCTTATTCAGACGAACGTATATATAGTCGGTGTGACGCACATTTTTTTTACGGCCGTCACACGGCTGCATGTATTTCTATAGGGCTGTTTCAACGGACAATGTGAAGGGCCAGTGAAAAAAGAAGACATGTCCTATTTTTGTTCGTTTTCACGGAACCCCCAATAGACCCAAGTCTATGAGGGATCTGTGAAATCGGACAGCCAATTTCACACACGTCCATCTGAATATTGCCTTAGACCTATGTACACTAATATCTCTAATTATTAAGCCTCTACAGTATGTGTTCAGTGTATCCCACACAAAAAATCATGATGTAGAGCCCTTATTTAGTTCCAAAAATGTCAGTTCCGTGACTCGTTGATTAGGGTACAAAATTTGGAGCCAAAATCGATTTAGCTTCCATAGATCCCTAGAGCCTTTTACGCATGTTCCAATAGACAAAACCGATAAAAACAAGGGGACTTATACAAAAACACCGAAAAAGGCCATACTTACAAATGCTAGGTAGGTTAGAAAAGAGACACGGCGCCGCAAATGAGTATCTGATAAGGTCAGAGAAAGGGTGAATGCGGTGATTCCGCTTACCTCGGGTGGTGGACACCTTAAGGTGTCAGTAGGGCTTGAAAAGCTGCAGCCAGGTCCACGTCACAGTCAAAACAAGTTGCTGTCAATGTTAGTATTGCGATAGGGTTGAAAAAAACGGGACCAACGGCGCTGCTTGGTTTTAAAGATAATCCACAACCATACAAGTAGGTAAAGGATAAACGGGTTTATTGGTAATAGGCTACGCGTTTCGACGCCGCACCGGCATCTTCCTTGGCCTGAGGAAGATGCCGGTGCGGCGTCGAAACGCGTAGCCTATTACCAATAAACCCGTTTATCCTTTACCTACTTGTATGGTTGTGGATTATCTTTAAAACCAAGCAGCGCCGTTGGTCCCGTTTTTTTCAACCCTATCGCAATACTTACAAATGGACACAGCCAGGTCAGAAACGCTGATGAAGGAGAGTGAGCAGGTGCTTTAAATAATAATAGCCACTCCCACTAGTCTTGAGGGGAGTGGTGTGTGGTGCATGGGATGTGTAGTAAGAAATAATAAATGAATAGTGTGTGTGCAAGTGTAATACTATAAGTGAAATATAAGGGGCAGTAATGAGTGAAGTGCCTCAATAGAAATAAATGGATAATGGGGTGCAAGTGTGTGAGACATGGAGGGATAGTGTGTACGTCATGAGGCACAAGGTATATAGCCAGGTAGAAGCCTATTTGTGACGCCTTGATAGTTCATAGAGCGGGCTACCCTGCTTGCTATGCCAAACAACAACACACCATGCTCTCCCAGCATCAAAGACCCGGCTGTGTCCAAGAGAAGCGAATATAAATAATAATGAAAAATACCTGGGGTATTAGTGATCATTTTGGCCAAAAGGACGCAAGCTCGCAATCCACGACAAGGATCCCCAGACTTGCGAGTCCCTAACTCCTTAACTGGAACTGAATGTTCCTGATGCACAAACAGAACCGATAAAAATAAGGGGACTTATACAAAAACACAGAAAAAGGCCATACTTACAAATGTAAGTTATGGCATGTTCCAATAGCTAGCAGTACTTTTTTTTCGGGAATATTCGGGCAATTTTCCCATCTTTAGTACTAATGTAATGTGACACCTTTTAGAAGGTAAATCTCTTTGAGTCAGGATTTCCGTAAAATACCATCACATTGATATAACCTAAATATGTGTCGTCCCAAGGCTCCAATTCCCAGTTGGATCAGTGTAAAGAACGTCCGTCTTACATCCCATATTGTATTAACTTGCATGAATCAAGGTTTGGTTTTCCATTAGGATTGACTCATGTGTCCCATCGAGGTGCTTCGTCTATTTATGTAGTAAGATTGTATCATTGCTGTAACCTCTATTCTATCGTTTCCATCCTACATTTTAGATTTGCCTTTTCTGACCTTTAATTTCCCATATCATATATGGCGCAGTCTCCTCCTAACCATCCACCGGGGCAAAATCCCAGATCAATTACGTCCTGGTTTATTTCAACGTTTCATTCGTATGATTAGGAATGTTTCCAATTTTTAACTTCAATAAGATCATGTCCTTCGTGATCAGGAACAGTGGTTCTCCATGATATCTACGGTAGGAAGATTTATGCTCTTTCGAAAAGTTTCTAATGCTAGTCCCTTATTTAGTCCACAATATGAATATGGACTGTGTTTATTGTGTTATTGTATCTTCTATTAATGGTACTAGTTACTCTTTGCCTCCATAGTGGAATATTTGGCACATTTTTGACCACACCCATTTAATGCAACCTTTTCTAAAACGAAAAAAAAAAGAAATTTGAACATTGTGCCCATAATACACCACAAAATCATGAGATTCATCAACAACCTGGGTGTATAAGGCTTTGTTCACATTTGCGTCGGGGCTCCGTTCATGGATTACGTCGGACCTTTGCATCAGGGAAACCCATGAACGGAAGCCAAACTAAAACAAACGGAAACCATAGGTTTGCGTTTGCATCACCATTGATTTCAATGATGACGGATCCGATGCAAATGGTTTCCGTTTGTCGCCGATGTTTAAGGGTTCCATCATTTTGACAGAATCAATACTGCAGTCGACAGCGCAATTTATTCTGTCAAAATGACGGAACCCTTACGCAACGGTGACAAACGGAAACCATTTGCACCGCATCAGTCACCATTGATAGTAATGGTGTTGCAAATGGAAACCTATGGTTTCCGTTTGTTTGTTTGTTTGTTTGTTTGTTTGTTTGTTTGGATTCTGTTCATGGGTTTCCCTGACGGAAAGGTCCGATGGAACCCATGAACGGAGCCCTGACGCAGATGTGAACGAAGCCTTAGAGCGTCTTTTCCTAAGAAAGTTAAGAAGACTTGGCTGCTTTTATGGGATCCATTAAGACCATCCAGATGTTGGGTTTTCTAGGAGGAGATTAGTCCTTCTAGTGGATTTGTTTCCCCATACGTAGGGCCAAACTGCAATCTGAAAACCTTTTGCCAGTGAATGGAGAAATTGTTGCAGAACTACAACCCCAGCATGCCCTGAAAACCACGAGAGTTGTAGTTTTGAAACAGCTAAAGAGCCGCAGTTTGGAAACTACTGATCTAGATGTGAAAAACCCTGTGCTGATAAAGTCCTGCTGACAAAGCTGAGGGTTTGTTATAATGTATCAGTGTAAGTACTATCAGACTGCTACTGTTGTTTAACTCAAGTATTTCCTAGACTGATACATTGCAACAAATCCTCAGCTGTGTCAGCAGAACCTAATCGGGACATGTTTTTTTGAGCTCAGCGTCATTCACTTCAATGGATCTGAGCTGAGCTGCAATAGCAGACAACACAGGGACTGGAGTGGTGCTGTTTTTGGAAGAAAGAAGGAAACAGTTATGTTTTTCTAATCCTGTACATTCCTCTTTAAAATTCAATTTTAAGTCAGAATAATAATGGGAAGAAGTTATATCCAGCCCCAAAGCAATAACATAGACAAAATCTATGTGTCTTCCTACCTCAGCATCTCATGGATCAGTGGTGTTCCCCTCGAACCCTCTCTGTAGACCCGCACTTCCTTACGGAAGATCTTTTTAGTTTTTAATTTTTGCAACTTTTTGGAATGCCTCGTAGGAGCAGAGATGCCTCTCTATAAGAATACGTGAACAGCGCTGATCTAGACTCTGGGAATTCGGATGGAGCCGGGTTACTGCACAGCTTAATAGAATCCAGTGTTTCTCGATCCTGCCTGCAGTTGTCTGGGATAAGATGAGGTTATACAGGGCCGGGGATCATTTACAAAGTTGTGTTGTGTTTTCTGCGAACTGAATTCTGATGCTTGTGTGAAAAGTAGGTAATATATGCAGAGTCAATGAAAAGTGCTGAATGCCTCATTCCTCAAATACATGGAAGCTTCAGCATTTTCTTCCACACCAAAAGCTCTCCATTGCCTACTGTGCACTGATGTGTTCCCTCTATCCGAGTGCTTAATTGCTTTTGGCAAGGCAAGAGATTTCCTAAGCAAGAGCACACAAGCCCTGCCATTCATATTGCAGAGAAGCATCACTCAGCAAGAGAAACCGGCGCCTATCAAAAAATGCTCTCATTGTGTCTGATATACAGATGTAGCAGTGTTGCGTTGTGATATTGCAATGTGTTATCAGTGGTTTTCCATAGGATTGAAGGAAAAGCTTCCCCAAAACGGTCCAATGACTAGTTTGTAATTCAGCAATTTTGGACAACCCTCTTCCATTTGTCTTGTTAAAGGGATTTTCCATGCACGGACAACTGATGACCTATTCACAGTATATGATCGGTGGGGGTCCGACACCCGGACTCTGCACCGTTCAGCTGCTCCGGCTGCCTCCGTGTACCGGATGTCCATGCCGGAAGCAGATGGCTCCAGTCACGGAATGGTAGCCGAGCTGCATCTCTTCTCCTGTTCGAGTGAATAGGAGCAGAGTTGCTGTTCTTATGCATGGCCGCTATGCTGTAGTCGGAGCCATCTGCTACCGTCTCCAAATACTGTATACCCTGCATAACATCCGGCGCCCGGGGCAGCTGATCGGTGCGGGGTCCAGGTGTTGGACCCCCACCGATCATATACTGATGACCTATCCTGTGGATAGGTCATCAGTTGTCCGCGCCTGGACAACCCCTTTAAGTCATGACCCCTCTTTATTAACCGGAATAGGAAGCCCCTACACAAATGAATTCTGGCTCTAGAGGACCAGGTTTCATCCATCCATTACAAGAATGCCTATTATTTTCCTTGGGTGCTGTGTACTGCTGAAAGGGATTCTTCTTAACAAGACAACCCCAGCCGTCTTCTGAAAATCCTTGCGATTGCCGTTGAGATCCACAGTGGCTGCTACATGGGAAACATAGTGTTTGATGGGGCTTATGTAAATGAATGGATGGACGTGCAATACATGATGAAGGTGATTCTACTAGAGCAGGAGCAGGAAACCCACATCTATGACGTCCTCATGCCCTAATAATGCATATGGATAGGATTTGACTGTTGAAATAATCCCTTTAATTTTCCATGTGGCAGCCAGCCAACCCGTTAATTATATAAAGTGATTATTGGGGTACCAGCTGCAGGATCCCCCATGAGCAGTCTGTACACTGGAGGACTGTACAAATGAACAGAGGTTGCCAAACATGGTGCTGCATCATTGAAGTCCAATTTAAAGGGATTGTCCGGTTTACAACACCCATTTTCATGTACGTTATTGGGTAATAATGACTTAATAGAGGGGGATCTTCCTTTCAGGACCCTCATCTCTTAGCTAGAGCAGAGGGTGGTTACAGAGCGTGTCTTGCACTCTGGAGGACCCGTCCTTTACATGCATTACACAGACAGCCCATTGATTTTTATTAAGAATTGTGTAATGCTTCACTTCTCCTGTGGTGGCGCTGCAGTGAAATTAAACACTTTCTGCTGGTTTCCCAAAGAGATTACAGCTGATCGCTGAAGGTCCCAGCAGTAGAGCACCCTGAAATCAGCTTATTTTCAAGACACACTTCTAATAATAAAGGATTAAAGGATTGTCCAAAGTAAACAACCCCTTTAAAACCCTTGAAACACTTAATATCACAATGACCTCCAGCAAATTCAGCTCTGCTACATCTGTACTACATCTTATCTTGTGAATCTTTCCTTTACTTCAACATGAAGCCTTTCTCCTACCCGTAGGTTATAAATAATGCTGCATGTATATGTTCACGTCCCCTTACGTGGTAATGTGTAGTCTGCAGGTTCATTAGCTGTACAATGGTAATGTACATCATCGTCGGGGAAGGGATGGCAGTCATTTTGCATGAATGAGCACATGTAATGTTCATTTCCCTGGCACACATGCATCATACAGCCCGGATATCTCTCTCTTTCTTTTCCTCTTTGGACAATAATAAACATTGTGTTATGGTGCATTCATTAGAACCGTTAAATAATTAGCATATACATGGAAAATGGCTTTTCAGAAAATGCAGCATAGATTTTCCAAATCATTTGTTGCTGGATGGAGCATTTGGAAGCTAATTATTTCAGTTATATTCCTGGTCTTGTTTACTACGTTGTTTTTGAGCGATTTGTTGCAGTAAGATTGCAGTTGTATTGAAGCTCGGAAAAGGATTCAAGCGCATTGGTTCTTATGATGGAGACGGTAAAAAGTCCCCATAATAAGGACTGTTCACTAATGTATAGACAACCAGAGTTAATGCATAATATTCCTGGTGGTTTGGGATGGTGCAAGGTTTAGTGCAGGTGGTTTAGGACCGGAAAGTGTACCTGTAATTTAATTCTATTTAATGTGTCCAAAATTCTTTATAGGGATTAGAGTTTTCAGAGTTTTTCTGATACGAAGCCCCAAATCCCCTGCCAACCTTCACACAGCCATAGCATTACAGTACATGATAAAATTCTGTTTGCCTGCAGCAGCCACTAGGGGGAGCTCCCTCTAGTGGTGGCAGAAATAATATTATTATTTAACCACTTCCCATAAACAGATCAATTGGAGATTTTCAAATGCTTCGAGCTCCCCCCCCCCCATTCACCCGAGGATAGATGGTGTAAGAAGTCTTTCTTATTGTCCCTCCATTCTACCCTTCCCATACCTCCCAGAGTAATGTCTACATTGTATATACTATATTAAGGCTGAAATGTTAGAAAACCTATATTAAAATCTCATTCATGGGTTCTTAAAATATAATAGTAAATATATACATATTTTATACCTGCCTTGACTCTCAGCAATTAAAGGTCTTCTATAAGAAATGCTTCAGTCCGGTGTGACCATGATAACTATGACCACATCCTGTACTCTGGAAGATCAGTGTTATCACAGTAACACTGAGCCTCAGATTAACTAATTGGATTTCTTTTTTCCTTGAAATAAATCAATAAAATATGGATTTTGATTCGCTGCTATGAGGCCTAAATTTTCCTTTGATTAAACTGAGTGGTCAAATCTGAAGAACAGTAAGTGTTGTCATGGGGAAATAGGTAGAGAAGCTTTTCTTATAGGAGGCCTGGAACCTCAACCTTAACTCCTGATTGTTGAAACTTTGAGAATAGGTAAGAAATAAATAAAGGTGAAATAAAAATTGGATTGTTTAATTACTGAATGGCGTTTCAGAACGCTAGTGATGAGCAATACTAAAAAGGTGGGGCTGTGACAACTTCTTCTTAAAGGACTTGTCTACTAAAGACAACCCCTTTTGAAAAAGAAGCCAGCTTCCCTCATCCCCGGCGAATAGCTGTGATCGCCGGGGTCAGCCACACATGTTACCTGCAGGGAAAATGTAGCATTAACTGCCGGCCAGTCAAATGAATGGCCATCCAAGTAATGCAAATATGCACCAGGTCTGCCACAGCGGGAAACGTTTGTGTGTTCTGGCACATAGCAAGGGACCCCCTTTATGATGTTCATATGACCTAATAGCACATATTAACAGAGGTTGTCCTGATGTCTGATGGGAGAACCCCTTTAATTTATGCAGTAGAGCTGTTATTAAAAGAAATAAGTAGAATGCTTGCTAAATCTAAATTACAGGAAATAGATCCAATGAACACTTGATTAAATTGTAAACCAACAGCAGAATAAAAAGTAACAGTTGGAGTTTACCTTTAAGGGGAGGGGCTGTGACAACCTCCCATTCGTTTTTGAATAGACAAACTATTCTTCTGTTAACAGTTGAACTATTTTTAACAATGAAGCAATAATTTGTGAATTACCTAAATATTTGATCAGAATGTTAAATCAAGGCAGTTGGGGGTGTTTAGTGGTTTGGGTGGAGTTTACCTTTAAGAATCAAAATCGAAATGTTGATAAGCGGAGAAGGCTTTCGGTCTCATTATGTCAGGATAGAATTTAATATAGTCACTCTATAAACTGAGAAAGCTTCCAGCTGACAGGTCCTCAGCTCCACATCATGTTATCCTTCCAAAACTCTGTGATAGTTTCATATCGCAGTCATGCCGGAAACGCCGAGTGATGTAACATCTGAGCAAGGAATTAAAAAAATAAATACTGAACTCGTAATGATGTTCCCACCACCTTGTTAACTACACATTCTTTATTACTTATTAATATTGTTGACAGCACAAGTCAAGTAGCATGTTAATGGAAGCTCACGACGTACGTCCATACCTGGCGGCGCTGCTTACACGTGGATTAGCCTGTCAGGCGTTGTGCTTGTATCAATAAGGTGCAATCATAACTCAAGGAGGCTAAAAGATGTTAAGTCTGCAACGATTTTATTTGTCTGCACTTAAAAGAGAATGTTTATAAATTCTAAATATAACATTGCCATAAAGTACCATACAGTTAATATTATTAATGGAGCTTTTGATGTATAATTTTTTAGCATAAATCCATTGTACGTGTGGTTATATGAAGCTTTGTAATATATCTTATTAGGAGAAAGTGGCGGCATCTTACTCACCTTCCAGCAGCCTGTAGATCCCCTTTCCCTGCCTGCAGGATCTTTATAGATGTTCAGAACCTCCTCAGCCACCAGAAAATCCATCTAGTGTAAAACCATAAACAATAGACAGGGAGGAGGAGGGAGATACAGCTGTAGTATCTCCTTTATTATTGAGTAAAGAAAGCTTTTTTCACATTTTGCTATGTTGAGGCCTTGTGCTAAAATAAATTAAAAAAAAATATCAAATTTTTTCCCCATCATTCTGCACTCAATACCCCATAATGACAAAGTGAAAAGAGAAATTTAGGAGTTTTTGAATTGAAAAACTCAAATTTTCCATGGGCATTAGACCCTTTGCTATGACACTTGAAATTTAGCTCTGGGGACCCCCGATTTCTCTAGATCGTCTTTCAAATGTTTCTACACCTTGATTGGAGTCCACATCACAGAAAAGAGGACATATTTACTCAAAACCACACAAAGCAAGGCCACTTACTGATACAGGGGCAGGTTAAAAAATACCACTTCCCAGTAGGATGCAGACAGGCCACAATTGCCACATAGAGGGAGATTGCACAGGTGCAAATACTGATTAAACAGCCACTCACGCCTCCTATTCATGAAGAGTGGCTGCTTAGTATAAATATTGCACACAGATAAGGCTTCCATAAGTGTGCCAGTCGCAAGGTTATATGTAGTGCACCATGCTGGCTTACAGCCTATTTGTTATGTCCATAGTATTCCATCATGCCCGCTGCCCAGCACATATCAGACAAACCACACCAAGCCCTGACGGCCACAATTGGTGTGTTGTGCATGATATATGCTGGGCAGCGGGCCTGATGGAATACTATGGGCGTAGCAAACTGTGCTACTGGCAATCTCTCTCCCTTTATGTGGCAATTGTGGCTTGCTGCATCCTGCTGGGAAGTGGTATTTCAACCTGCCCCTTTATCAGTAAGTATGGCCTTGCTTTTTGTGTTAATTGGAGTCCACATGTGGTAAATTCATTTGATTGGACATGATTTGTAAAGACACACCCCTGTCTATATAAGGTCTCACAGCTGATAATGTATATCAGAGCAAAAACCAAGCCATGAGGAGGAAAGAACTGCCTGTAGAGCTCAGAGACAGGATTGTGTAGAGGCACAGACCTGGAGAAGGGTACAACATTTTTTATTCTGCACTGAAAATTCCCAAGAGCACACTGGCCTCCATAGTTCTTAAATGGAAGAAGTATGGAACAACCAGGACTTTTCCTAGAGCTGGCCACCTCACCAAACTAAGTGACTGGGGAGGAAATCGTATTGGTAAGAGAGGTGACCAAGAACCCAATGGTCACTCTGGCTAAGCTCCAAAGATAGTGTGTGCAGATGGGAGAAACTTCCAGAAGGTCAACCATTACTGCAGAACTCCACCGATCTTGGCTTTATGGCAGAGTGGCCAGAAAGAAGCCTCTCCACAGTAAAAGACACATGAAAGCCGAATGGAGTTTGCAAAAAAAGCACCTAAAGGACTCTCAGAGTGTGAGAAACAAGATTCTGTGGTTTGATGAAACCAAGATTGAACTTTTTTACCTCAATTCTAAGTGTCATGTCTGGAGGAGACCAGGCACTGCTCATCACCTGCCCAATACCATCCCTACAGTGAAGCGTGGTGGTGGCAGCATCATGATGTGGGGGAGGGGGTTTCAGTATCTGGAGACTGGTCAGGGTTGAGGGAAAGATGAATGGAGCAAAGTACAGAGATATTCTTAACGAAAACCTGATCCAGAGTGCTGTGACCTCAGACGGGGCCGAAGGTTCACCTTCCAACATGACAATGACCATAAGCACACAGCCAAGACAACACAGGGGTGGATTAGTGACAACTCTGTGAATGTCCTTGAGTGGCCCAGCAGAGCCCTGACTTGAACCCAATAGAACATTTCTGGAGAGACCTGAAAATGGCTGTCCACCGACGTCACCATCCAACCTGACGGAGCTTGTGAGGATCTGCAGAGAAGAATGGCAGAAAATACCCAAATCCAGGTGTGTAAACCTTGTGGCGTCATACCCAAGAAAACTGGAGGCTGTTATCGCTGCCAAAGGTGCTTCATCTAAGTCCTGAATAAAGGGTCTAGAGACTTATGTCAATGCAAGATTTTAGTTTTTCATTTTTAATAAATTAGCAAAGAACTAACATTCTGTTTTCACTTTGTCATTATGGGGTATTGAGTGCAGTACGATGGGGAAAAACTTGAATTTTTAGCACAAGGCCTCAACATAACAAAATGTGAAAAAACTGAAAGGGTCTGAAGACTTTCCAATTGCACTGTATGTCCATCCAGTTTAGCCTATAATTCTGTAATGTTGATTTACACAGGAAGCCAAAACCCCCATGAGGCAAATGGAAATTTTCCTCATCTTAGGAAACAATTCCTTCCTGAGTCCAATATGGCAATCATAATAAATCTGGCCTTACATTTCTAGATAGATGTCAGCTGAACGCTCGTTCGTCCGACAGCTATTCCTCCCGACTACCCTATAGACATGCACGCTCGGCTCGGTGTTTTCTGTGAGGAAGCCGATGCCAGACTCCTCTGACAGCGACTTATCGAATAACGGAACAAAGGGTCTGGGAAACTTGAAATTCAACAAGCCTGACCCTTCTCTCCTGTCGGGGAAGAGTCGAGACGCTGCCATACACATTAGATAGTCAATTGGTCCCGCCAAAATTGGTGGACTCGGACGACTTTACTCTGTGTTTCGGCACCTTAAACTTCATCTTACAGTGTTTTTTTGTTCAATTTTCTATCTTGGTACCAATCTTTACTACTCAAGCAGTCACACCCGGAAGGAGATGACAGAAGCCGGTAGAACAACATCATTGACCAGCAATGAAAGGATGCTTGAATATTGTGATGGAGTATCAGTCCATACTCAAAAATAAACTCAGCCAAAAAGTTCACCGTGAGGAATTTTATAGCCATTACAACCCCTGCTTCATTTTTTTTCCTACAATTTTTACTCTGCAAAAGGGGAAAGCTTTTCTTAGATCATTTGACAATGCAGCTGCAGACAGCAAGGGGAGAACGTGAGAAAATTTTCAAACAAATCTACAAACCTACAATCTACGAGAAAGAGCAAATAGAAGAAGGTAGAAGACAGTGTGGGGGGGGGGGGGTAGAGTAAGAGAGAATAAAAAGAATAAAAAGGAGGGGGTGTGGAAAGATTTACATCGCCAATGACAAATCAAAGCTGAAAGTTTGCTTTGCCTGTTGTCATTCATTGCCATTCATATTTAGAAAGTTGACCGCTGTGATAATTGATTTGATGGTCCGGCTTGAGTGGAAGCACTTCTGGGCATAGCGGGCCTCAGAGAAGCCAAGAATAGAGGAAAGGTGGGAATAAAATAATGTTTTAGTGTCTCCTTAGAGGCATGTGGCCCACTTTTTGTGCAGAAGAGAATAACATGCTTTTTAGAAGCTGTAAAAGAAAAAAAAAAAAGAAAAAAAATGAAGGGCTATATAATAAATGCAGAAAAAACATAACTCTATGTAAATAAAATGGCCATTCAGGCAGAGACAATGAGCATACATATTTGACCGGCAGGTAATAAGAGGACACCGCTGCGGGAATAATCTGATTTTAAACGGACCCGTCTACTGAAGTACCTTTTGCTGGTCTTTTGTGCTGAGGACAATGCCGAGTACTTCTCTCGAAAAGCCTTTTAATTTTGCCAAGTCTGGCAGAAGAAAGAAGGACGGCTTTGAAGAATGAAAAGACAATAATTATTGAACCAGTTAAGCAATATGCATAAATGCCAGGAGACATCTCAACCCTTCTGCGATGTGTTTACCTTGAGCAGTGGGGGGTAATGATGTCGTCTTAAGGATTCCTGCTCATAAGTAATACAAAACCCACTCCCCGCTGGTAGAAAGGCTTCCTGGGCAAGGTGGTGGGAATCAAATACTTTGTAAATAAAAGGAATTCAATTGAGGCACATGACCAAATAATCAGAGCTGTCACCTCGACAACTTCCCAAGCGATCAACTTGTAATAGGATCTTCTGTAAAATCCCCACAGTTAGTGGCTGGATTAAAAATATTGCTTTTTTCTGAAAAACAATAGAATGAGACTCGGCCATTCTCCCGGCCTTACCATCTAAATCCAGACAAAAGTGGAATCTGGGAAAATATAAAATATCACACAATGCAGAAATGGACTCCTGTATTATAGTCAGGGCTGGCCTTAGGGGTGTGTGAGCTGTGCCTTCGCACAGGGCACCTCACTCAAGCAGGTGGAAGGGGGCGCTGCGCTGGCTCCCTTCCTCTGCTTGTTTGAGAAGCACCCGGGCCTGGCGACTTTCCGCCTGGGCGCGTCTTCACTTAGTGCCTTCGCTACTGCTGTAGCAGCCTTTAGCGGCTGCTAGCGGCAACACCGGGCATGAGGGTGGTGGCGCCGCTAGCAGCCGCTGCGGCTGCTACAGCAGTAGCGAAGGCACTATAGCCGTATCTCCCTGCTCTGCTATCTACTAGCGCCACTGTAGCTCCCTGAAGGAGCACAATCCCCATGTGGCCGGGGATTCCGCCCCTGGAGCGCTCCTTGATGTCTCTGTCCATATATGGACAGTGACATCAGGGGAAACTCTTGCAGCTGCAGCGGAATCCCCATCCACAGCGTTGCAAACGCTGCGACCGGGGATTCCACTCCAGGAGAGGCCAATGACGTCATTGTCCATAAATGGACACAGACGACAGGAGCTACTCCTGGAGTGGAATCCCCGGTCACAGCGTCGGCAATGCTGTGGACGGGGATTCCGCTGCAGCTGCAGGAGATTCCCCTGATGTCACTGTCCATATATGGACAGAGACATCAAGGAGCGCTCCAGGAGCGGAATCCCCGGCCACACGGGGATTCCACTCCTTCAAGGAACTACAGTGGCGCTATCTACAAGGGGCTGTGTGGCACTACCTACAAGGGGGCTGTGGGCTGTGTGCCACTACCTACCAGGGGGCTGTGGGCTGTATGGCACTACCAACCAGGGGGCTGTGGGCTGTGTGGCACTACTAATCAGGGGGCTGTGGGCTGTCTGGCACTACCAACCAGGGGGCTGTGGGCTGTGTGGCACTACCAACCAGGAGGCTGTGGGGCACTACCAACCAGGGGGCTGTGTGACGCTACCAACCAGGGGGCTGTGGGGCGCTCCCTACCGGGGGGCTGTGCGGCGCACCGTACCGGGGGGCTGTGCGGCGCTCCGTACCGGGGGGCTGTGCGGCGCTCCGTACCGGGGGGCTGTGCGGCGCTCCGTACCGGGGGGCTGTGCGGCGCTCCGTACCGGGGGGCAGTGTGGCGCTCCCCACCAGGGTGCTGTCTGGCACTACCTACAAGGAGGCTGTCTGGCGCTACATACAAGGGGGCTGTGTGGCGCTACCTACATGGAGGCTGTCTGGCGCTACCTAGAAGGGGGCTGTCTGGCGCTACCTATAAGGAGGATGTCTGGCGCTACCTACAAGGAGGCTGTGTGGCGCTACCTACAGGGGGAATCTGTGAGTGGGGGGCTGATGGTCATTTTACTGTGAGTGGGGGGGCTGATGGTCTTCAAGTGGTTTCCGCCTCTGACCTCCAATCGAAATTAATAGGAGGCAGAAAATACCTGCGTCGCTCTTTTGGAGCATTTTTTCCTGCATCTTTTGCATTCGCTTCAAGAAAAAACACACAAAAAAAAAGGTCAAACATTGCTGCCACTTCCTGAAGGAGTTTTGAGGCAGATTTTTTCTGCCTTACAAAAAACGCTCTATAAACATGCCCTACGAGTGTAGTGCTTGTTTTCTGTCTTTCTCTAAACAATTTTTGGTAGGGGTTTCGTGAGGGAATTTTATTTTTCCAGTGCTGCTTCGAGTCCGAAAAGGTTGGGAAACTCTGTACCAGGCTACAAGATCCCGTCATGGGGCAGCTCAGTTCGTCATGGGAACTGGGCCTAGGTGAGTACAATTTTTGTTTTTGTTTGGGGGCACTGTCTACAAGGGGGAGGTGTGGGGGGCTGTATGGCACGATCTACAAGGAGGAGGTGGGGGATTATAGCACTGTCTACAGGGAGGCTGTATGGCAAAATCTACAGGGGGCACTATACTGTGTGGGGGCCGCTAAGCAGACATTATACTGTGTAGGGGTACTACAGGAGGCAAAATACTGTGTCCTTGAAGGGGTTGTAATATATTATATTATTAAATATTATTATTATTATACTGTATGGGGGCACTAAAGGGGCATTATAATATTTTTATGGGGCATTTTTCTTAATGATTGGGGTGCGGCGCCAAAAGATCATTTCGCACAGGGCGCCATCTAGCCTAAGGCCGGCCCTGATTATAGTAGTTATATTCTTGTATATAGGATCAGTATTTTAGTACTTATATTCTTGTATATAGGAGGCAGTATTGTAGTAGTTATATTCTTGTATATAGGAGCAGTATTATAGTAGTTATATTCTTGTATATAGGAGGCAGTATTATAGTAGTTATATTCTTGTATATAGGGGGCAGTATTATAGTAGTTATATTCTTGTATATAGGGGGCAGTATTATAGTAGTTATATTCTTGTATATAGGAGGCAGTATTATAGTAGTTACATTCTTGTATATAGGGGAAGTATTATAGTAGTTACATTCTGGTATATAGGGGCAGTATTATAGTATTTATATTTTTGTATATAGGAGGCAGTATTATAGTAGTTATATTCTGGTATATAGGGGGCAGTATTATAGTAGTTTTATTCTTGTATATAGGGGCAGTTTTATAGTAGTTATATTCTTGTATATAGGGGCAGTATTATAGTAGTTATATTCTTGTATATAGGGGGTAGTATTATAGTAGTTATATTCTTGTATATAGGGGCAGTATTATAGTAGTTATATTCTTGTATATAGGGGCAGTATTATAGTAGTTATATTCTTGTATATAGGGGACAGTATTATAGTAGTTATATTCTTGTATATAGGAGCAGTATTATAGTAGTTATATTCTTGTATATAGGGGCAGTATTCTAGTAGTTATATTCTTGTATATAGGGGACAGTATTATAGTAGTTATATTCTTGTATATAGGAGCAGTATTATAGTAGTTATATTATTGTATATAGGGGCAGTATTATAGTAGTTATATTCTTGTATATAGGAGGCAGTATTATAGTAGTTATATTATTGTATATAGGAGGCAGTATTATAGTAGTTATATTCTTGTATATAGGAGCAGTATTATAGTAGTTATATTATTGTATATAGGGGCAGTATTATAGTAGTTATATTCTTGTATATAGGAGGCAGTATTATAGTAGTTATATTCTTGTATACAGGGGGCAGTATTATAGTAGTTATATTCCTGTATATAGGAGCAGTATTATAGTAGTTATAGTCTTGTATATAGGGGCAGTATTATAGTAGTTATATTCTTGTATATAGGGGGTAGTATTATAGTAGTTATATTCTTGTATATAGGGGCAGTATTATAGTAGTTATATTCTTTTATATAGGGGCAGTATTATAGTAGTTATATTCTTGTATATAGGGGCAGTATTATAGTAGTTATATTCTTGTATATAGGGGCAGTATTATAGTAGTTATATTCTGGTATATAGGATGCAGTATTATAGTCGTTATATTCTTGTATATAGGAGGCAGTATTATAGTAGTTATATTCTTGTATATAGGAGCAGTATTATAGTAGTTATATTCTTGTATATAGGGGGCAGTATTATAGTAGTTATAGTCTTGTACATAGGGGGCAGTATTATAGTAGTTATATTCTTGCATATCGGAGCAGTATTATAGTAGTTATATTCCTGTATATAGGAGGCAGTATTGTAGTAGTTATATTCTTGTATATAGGGGGCGGTATTATAGTAGTTATATTCTTGTATATAGGGGCAGTATTATAGTAGTTATATTCTTGTATATATGGAACAGTATTATAGTAGTTATATCCTTGTATATAGGAGCAGTATTATAGTAGTTATATTCCTGTATATAGGAGCAGTACTATAGTAGTTATATTATTGTATATAGGAGCAGTATTATAGCCGTTATATTCTTGTATATAGGAGACAGTATTATAGTAGTTATATTCTTGTATATAGGGGCAGTATTATAGTAGTTATATTCTTGTATATAGGGGCAGTATTATAGTAGTTATATTCTTGTATATAGAGGCAGTATTATAGTAGTTATATTCTTGTATATAGGGGGCAGTATTATAGTAGATATATTCTTGTATATAGGGGGCAGTATTATAGTAGTTATATTCTTGTATATAGGGGGCAGTATTATAGTAGTTATATTCTTGTATATAGGAGCAGTATTATAGTAGTTATATTCTTGTATATAGGGGACAGTATTATAGTAGTTATATTCTTGTACATCGGAGCAGTATTATAGTAGTTATATTCTTGTATATAGGGGCAGTATTATAGTAGTTATATTCTTGTATATATGGAACAGTATTATAGTAGTTATATCCTTGTATATAGGAGCAGTATTATAGTAGTTATATTCCTGTATATAGGAGCAGTACTATAGTAGTTATATTATTGTATATAGGAGCAGTATTATAGCCGTTATATTCTTGTATATAGGAGAAGTATTATAGCCGTTATATTCTTGTATATAGGAGACAGTATTATAGTAGTTATATTCTTGTATATAGGGGCAGTATTATAGTAGTTATATTCTTGTATATAGGGGCAGTATTATAGTAGTTATATTCTTGTATATAGAGGCAGTATTATAGTAGTTATATTCTTGTATATAGGGGGCAGTATTATAGTAGATATATTCTTGTATATAGGGGGCAGTATTATAGTAGTTATATTCTTGTATATAGGGGGAGTATTATAGTAGTTATATTCTTGTATATAGGAGCAGTATTATAGTAGTTATATTCTTGTATATAGGGGGCATTATTATAGTAGTTATATTCTTGTATATAGGGGGCAGTATTATAGTAGTTATATTCTTGTATATAGGGGGCAGTATTATAGTAGTTATATTCTTGTATATAGGGGGCAGTATTATAGTAGTTATATTCTTGTATATAGGGGCAGTATTATAGTAGTTATATTCTTGTATATAGAGGGCAGTATTATAGTAGTTATATTCTTGTATATAGGGGCAGTATTATAGTAGTTATATTCTTGTATATAGGGGCAGTATTATAGTAGTTATATTCTTGTATATAGAGGGCAGTATTATAGTAGTTATATTCTTGTATATAGGGGCAGTATTATAGTAGTTATATTCTTGTATATAGGGGGCAGTATAATAGTACTGATGTAATGAACATTTACTCTGTTTATTAAGCCAGCTACCGCTAGGGTCCTGCACATAGTGGTGTTGTTCTGTGTAAAAAACAATACACTGCATACACCACCTATATTCCTAGACAGTGCTGGGACAGTTACAGGGAGATTTGGGTTTGTGGAAGGCATACACGTCTTTTGCCAGCCACCATATCCCATTGTAAGACATACTATTTAGCTCTTTACGGAATTCTCATTAAATTGCTCATTTGTCCTCTAATATAATTCGTTTTGTTAATAGTGTCATCGGTGTGGCTCCTGGCAATCCAATCTTTTATCCGATTAAAAGAAATAAATTTAATATAATTTTATTTCATTTCTTTTTGCCCCCCACAATTCCTTTTAATATCAGAAAATGTGTGTTTTTTAAAATATCTAACTGTATTTTGTAAAGCGCAGACAATTTATATTAAAAAATTATTTAACAGCACTGGAAATTAATTATGGAAATACAAAATGAAGGAAGCCATGCTTAAAATATAAGACTTTATCCAGCATTTAAAGCTCAAGTGTAGTTTCCAGCCTTGTGTTTAGTCGGAATAATATATCATGGAATCCTTGGAGAACTAATTATGTTGTTTCAGATGAATTGCAAATGCATCATTTAACGGTATTATCACTATGCAAATGTCATTTACAATAAATCACAAACGCACAAAACATAGAAATAGTTTAAATGTCATCATTGATGTTTCTAAAGTAGTTTATTAGACTTGTTTAAATGTCTGCTCGGCCACAAACTAAGTCCAAAACGGAAGAACTCTGAACATCTAAAAGGAAGACTATGAGCATTGCATTATCTGACACAACCTTAGAAGACTCATTGACTACCCAAATATTGTTACCGATGTAGCAGAGCTGAGTTTGACATTGTAATTCTTATTTTATGCATTGATTATTGATATTGAGTATATTTACTTGCTTTTAAAAACACAGGAAAACCAACCCTGTTGTATCAAAAGCAAACTCCACTCTGCTACATCTACATTTGGAACTCAAGGTTTTAAATTGTGTAGTGCGGCGGCCCAAACCTACTATATTTAGAATCTGGTCACACCTCATGACCACTTCTAGTAGCATCTGTTAGACACTGCTGTATATTAGCCTAATGCCCAGTTCACTTGCCTCCCGTAATTTGTTCCTATACTAGCCCTACATAGTGGTGCTCCTTGCAGAATATCTATACTCTAGTACCCATTCAGTTTCCATTCTTGCTCACATATTACCACTCAACGAGTACCCCAGCCTAGTGCTGGCCTTAAAGTAGGCTCATCAATACAAATGTAGCAGAGCTGAACTTGTTAGGCTATCTCAGTAGGTTTACAAAAACAAACTGTCAACACCACATAGCGACACCACCGTACTGAGAATCACTACTCGAGCAACGATGGAGCAATACCAGCCCCACCATTGCCTATACAACGATCCCGCGTCAGCCGTATGGCGGAGGTTACATTTCTGATGTGTGACCCGTTGCTGACGGCAGCCCAAATTCATGTGGGAGCTCTATAGCAAGCAGACCCATTGCAAAAAGGATATATATATATAAAATGAAAAACATGTTTATGGAAGAGTTCCCCTTTATTATGGAGTCCATTAGATCAGGGGATGGTTATGAAATAAAAAATTCCGCCAGTCATTGGGTTGCTTAGCTCTTTGCGTGATTTTTTTTTTCTGCTAAATCAGCAAATATAGATTCTTAAGAAATTTTTAAGAAATTTTTCGGTTGGGTTTACCACTAATTAGGTCCAATACCCGTCCCCCCTCCAAAAACAAAACCAAAAAAAAAATAGGAGAACGCATGAGATTGTTCCTTGATAAGAGAGGAAAACATAGATACGATTCAGTTTATTTAATGTTAATAACCTAGTAGGATCTGATTACAGTTTATACTATTTGCCCCCCGTCCCATGCCCTTCTTGTTTTAGGATGTACCCATAAAGCCTGAACTGTTTTCCTAAGACCATTGACAAGGAGAGAATCAGGGAAAGATCCCGTCATTACATTAGCGCAATGTCCAGAATAAAGATATTGAATAAGAAATATGAATTTTAGCATTTGAAATAATGGGACCGTTCACAATCCTAATTAGAAATCTGCCATAAAGAAGGGAATTTTAGAAAGTGAGCCGTATAATGTATAATGACACTCCGCCATATAAAGAATATAAACCTTACAACTCAATTAACCAAATGTCAGCGACGTGCAAACGTCTCGCATGAATCAGTTTCCCAAAAAAAAAAAACGGAGACGTTTTTAGGTTAAATAATAGTGGAAATAATAAAAGATGAGAAGCTGCGGCCGGATAATAATATATTACAAGAAATGTTTGCCCCGGACTTTTCATTTCAGCGCGTTCATAAAGCAATAGCTGGAACAATTCTAAGCGGTGCGATTGCTCGGGAACTTGCTGGGTTAGTGGATTTTTGGATTATAGACTGTTTTGTTTTGGCCCCATTTGTGAGTCTTTTTGGTTTAATCTCCAGCCTCTCCGAGGTGGGTGTCTCACCTCCCCAATCACTTTTGCTATGTGACTCCCTTTTTGTGTTTTTAGATCTGTGTTTGGACTAATTTTGCTTATTTCAGAGGAAGGGATACTTGGAAAATTGGTTAAATTTGGAGAATATGATGTCTGTTATAAATTTGGGTAAAAAAAAAATTGGGAAGTGAAAAACCAACCGGTTGTACGGAGCAGATAAAAGGCAAAAATAACAAAAAGAGTTTGTGGTCTTTCTTTGTATTAAGTCCAGGAGTACGTGTGTCACATGGGAATTTTGTCCGGCGCATGCACCGAATGTTTCCCTTGGGGCTCAATGCACCCGGCGTACTCAAATATAGTGTCCTTTTGCCATTCACCAGACCGGTATGCATTGGCGCACCTTTTTTTGTTGTTGTATAGAATAGTGTAGTTGAATAAATTCTTATATTCAGTGGAACACAGTGAACAAAATCTTTATTACACTGTAAACTTTTTTATTTTAATAATGGGACCCTATGGTGACGTAGGCCACAATGTCGAAGCCTTCCAGCGGAAGTAATCATCAGGAAATCATCCAGAATTGCTGTATAACTAGTCAAAATTGCTTCTCAGGAGTTTGGGGCTGGTTGACAACCACTGTGGAAATTATAAATACAGCCGTCTTGGTTGTCAGAGATATGAGTATGAAACAGATGAACGCCCCAATAGTAGAGCTCATCTTCGTGGCCTATCGCTGGCAGCATTTTCTGTTTGGAATACTGTTCTCACCATCATTTTGGGTCTGATCAACAAAACAAAATGTTTCCTGTCCTTCTGCTGTTCCGCAATGTTAACAAGCAGGCGCTCCGAGGGGCGTTGGGAATCAGACCATCCATTACAGTTCCCAGGGTCCCACAGGTGGGCTTCAAGTCTAAGTGTTTAACAGCATATTTCTCATAGGAAACATGTAAAGAACGACCTTCTCCTCTGAATTCCCCAAACCATTAACCAGATCTATCTATATTGCAGGTTACGTAGAAGGTGCGATTTTCAGCACTACGGTGGCCCCTAATACTCAATTTGCTGGGGTCTCTTGCGTCTTCATATTGCTCAATCTGTATACAGAATATATTGTAGAGAATCTGCTTTATATCCTGGCAGTAGTCTTAACATTTCTGAGTAATATTATTAGTATCATGCCCAATTCTATAGGTTGTGTAGTACTTTGAGCCACGGGCGGATGTACCATGTGGGCAGCTGCATAGGGCACCAATCGGTGGGAGGGCTCACTGCCAGGTTTAGGGTGCGTTCACACAGGGCGGATACCCTGCGTAAATGTACACAGCCTATCTGCACTGGTGGCCACAGGGAATTCCGGCTGAAAAATCGCAAATCGCTGTGACGTTTTTTGGCCGGCATGTCCACGTCGGAAAACCGAAGCAAAAACAAAACGTGCATACTTACCCTCTGACGTCCTGCAGCGCGGCCTCCTGGGAAGATGATGCATCCCATGTTGTGACCGCTGCAGCCTGTGATTGGCGGCCTGGATGAAGAAACACAGAATTCTGGGTAAGTATAAGGTTTTTTTTTCTGAGTTGCGATTTTTGCTGCCAAATTGCAGCTTTTCAGCTGCAAGAATGGCAGCATCTTCTATTTGTTGCGTGTTTTACCTCCTCATTAAATTCAATGGGGAAAAGCGGCAACAAAAAAGCAGCGATTACGTAAAAACAATGGACAGGCTGCGGATTAAAAAGCCGCACCGCAGGTCAATTTCTGAGCGCTTTGTCCGCTCATCACCTACACAACGTGTGGATGATATTTGTTCACACCTCCACTCTGCTGCTACTGTATTATGATGTGGGTTTTCTGCAACTACATCCGTTACAGAAAGTCCGCAGTATTTACTCTCCGTGTGAACTTACCCTCATAATAAAGGTCTTTACTTTGTTTCCTATATAAGGAACCATAAAGGTCAAATGACAGAATAGTCTCCGCTTCCAATCACTGGACACTTCCTTAAAGGATTTGTCTGCTTTGGACCATAGATTTTGAGGGTGGCACGTGATCGCCAAGAGGATTGTGTTCATCTTGTGCCTATTTTCATCACATTGCAAAGAAAAAATGTCAACTTTCAAACAGTTTGTATCCACCTAATAGCAGATTAACAGTCCTTTTACTTAAACCAGAAATAGATTATCCGAAACAGATGTAGTAGAGCTGAGTTTGTCATTTAGCACAATCCATGACTTAGCTGTAGCTTTCTATTGGACTCCCGGAAACCTACTTGTGTAAAAGAAATATTTCAAGACAAATTCAGCTCTGCTACATCTGTACAATATATTACACTGAGGATTTCTGCAAATAGTGTCGACACATAAAACCTTTCAGCACATTTCCTATACTGCTCTTTTTTAATTTGAAAACTTGACTCCGTTTTCTCAATGCTTTGTTAGTTACCCGGAGAGACATGAAATAAAACATAACCTTTGTATATCAGCAACCTTTTTTTTTCTCTCTTTTACACCCTTCTACAATTGCATGAAGGCCGTTACAATAAAATGTGTTTACTTAAGTGCCGCTGGGGTTCCGTTCTAGAATCTTTCCGATAAGTGACTCTGTGTTCCTCTGTTTCTGCTGCTAAGAGTTCAACCTAATAAACGTCCATATAATATTCTGACGCCTTTCCACACATGGGTCTTTAACCGCAGCCTAGCCTTTCTTTCACCCCATTTGCAAGTGTACTTTATTATCTTTTGTGCAATAAGCTTATCTAACCTCCAAGTGTTAACTGGAAACATAGGAACCAGCTCCGCTGAACTATTGCTTATAAACTCTTGGTATTACGTGAGGTCAATGCGCCACCAATCCTTCCGTCTAATCTGCCAGACCCATAAAAAAACAGAAACTATGAGGGGTGGGTATTTTTCAATTTTAAGGCATTACAGCACTTGTTCCTAAAAATCTATCTATCGTAGAACTCTCCTTACTGACTGAAACAACTGGTGTGCAATATCTCTAAGATGCTTCATTTCAAAGTTATAGCAGTTCAAAATCAGTGTTTACCAGGACTAGATGCCATCTAGACTGGACCCTTATAATGTATGTGGAAAATCTTCGCTGCTCCCAATGGTGAGAAGTGGAACTACAGCTAAGTGATGCCCAGCTAAATCTTTGTGACTGCCATCACCTTTATATCATCACCAACATATATAATTGTAATGTTATTGAAGCAGGCTCAGCGATTAGTTGATTGCTGAAGGTCCAGGTTCAAAAACCCTCAAAGATCAGCTTTATTGGTAGGTGAAGATACAGCTGGCCATACATTACCCCTACAGTGGCAAACTTTTTTTTTTTTGTGCCTATCTGCTTTGGCTAAAAAAAGAAAGGTCCTGAATGGGGGATCGGTTGTCTATTCATTGATAAATTGATATTAAAGGCCCTATTACACCGGCCAATGATCGGGCAGCGTTCTGTGTAATCAGGGCAACGAACAGCCGATGAACGAGCAAAAACTTCATCGGCCGATCTGCTCTTTGAAGCAACATTAAAAATAATACTTGTCAGCATTAGGGAGATGCACTGCCGACATGATGAAACGGAGCAACGATCGATCGTCCCCATACATAGCCAATCATTGCACCTTGTGAAAGGAGCAATCAAGCGCCGATCAAGAGCTGTCTCGTTGATCAGCGCTGATTTTCCCGACCGATATTGGCTCATGTAATAGTATCCAAACTACTAAAACTCTGGAGGACAGACTCCTAGTGTATTATTCACACTCATGAGATGAGATTAGACTCTTAAAGGGTAACTAAACGTTTGAGAAACTTCTGACATGCCATAGTGACATGTCAGAAGTTTGTATTGATGGGGGTCCGAGCACTGAGACCCCCACCAACCGCTAAAACGAAGCAGCAGAAACGCTCGTGTGAGCGCTCAGCCGCTTCGTGTCTGTTCGGCTTTATCCGGAAAGCCGATGTATCGGAGTGCGGGCTCATAGACTTTCTATTGAGTCCGTACACCGATACATTTATTTCCGGAAAAAGCCGAACAGACACGAAGCGGCTGAGCGCTCACACGAGCGTTTCTGCTGTTTCGTTCTAGAGATTGGTGGGGGTCTCAGTGCTCGGACCCCCACCAATCCAAACTTCTGACATGTCACTTTGGCATGTCAGAAGTTTCTCAAACGTTTAGCTGCGCTTTACATTTGCAGTCCTACTACATCAGATTAATATGTAATTTTTTTAATAAAAATTAAAAAAAAATGAATTTTTTTTTAACTAAATGTATTTTTTAGAAATATAGACAGATAATTTCCAATTTGCATACGTTCCCACATTAAGGCCCCATGCAGTAGGCTATCTGGAATCCCTACAGTTCCCTACTAGGTAGCGGTAACCACTCCGTATGATGATCCATATGGAACCGCATTGCAGAAATATTCTCCGCTAGAGGTAATGATTCCTTATACCTCTGTCGATGGAGCATGATGAAATATTTTGTGGTCAGATTTGTACGGCATATGACAGAGAATAACTTTATATGGCCTTATATGAAATCAGGGGTATACAGAGGTTCAGTAAAGCGCCATAGCCTTCTGTGGGCACTGTATTATGACTTTGTATGCAATTTTTAAGTTGTTCCGTCAGCAAAAGACATTCTCCTATTAAAAATATTTTGGGAAAAAAATTATAAAAAATTCAAAAAATAAAAAAAAATCCTAATATAAGACAAATGCGTGAAGGATGATGGAATCTCATTTGTATAGAAGAACATTTCTTGTGATAATAGCTTTTTATTTATTATTCTCCATTGCAAAAATCATTTTGAATAGCGGCAAAACAAAGCTTTGCTCAAAGGATGAAAAGAAGTTTCAATGTATCTTGAGACACAAAATAAAAATAAGAAGCGAGTCATCCACGTTCCGTTTCAAAGGCCTTTCAAGACGCTCTGTTTCAAGGGCGTTTTATCTTATTTTTCCTCTCTCCCTTGGTCTTTCTTGCATATATTTTCATGTTGAGTTCAATGATACGAATAATAAACCTTTTATGATGACTGTGATTATTTTTAAGAGTATTTGTCAAGGTCTCATTCCATGGTGAACACAGGTAGTGAGCAGACAATTAGGGAGAATTCGGAAAACTGTTGCTTGCCAGAAGCAAAGGAATTGGCCTCGAGCTGTCTGATTTGGCCCATATTTGCCAGTGTCGTACATTGTAATGGTTGATATGGGCAATTTCGGGGTAATCGGGATCAATTTTTACACCTCATTCAACGTATTTGACAAGAAAGCTCCATGTTCGTACACGCCGAATACATCCATATGGTCCCATTTATCCGATAGATGCTAAAAGTGTGTCCTTTTGGCATCTTCCGGGCAGGTATACTTTGGCATGCCTTTTTTTTTTTTAACTGTATAGGAAAGCGTACATAGTCTGCTGCGTTTTTTCTAGTAAAGAAAAAAAAGTATACAGTGCGATATACTGGGGTATAAAGTCAGTATCATGGGGTATTCGCTCAAAGTGCTTTTATAATATCCCGCACATGCTTTTATAAATTTCTTCAGCTGCACCATGCGCTCCACACTCCATTCATGATTGACCATCTGAACATTTCTAATTGCTCATTGATTGGAGTGCTCAAAACGCCTGAAAGGTATTGTGTCCGTATAATGTGTTCATCTCCTGAGCTCCAAATTAGTGTTGAAAGCTCTACCAGTAGAGACTAAATGGAAGAACCTTATACCATCTCTCACTGAGGAAGATTGAGTGGAAGCCCTGGATTCTCCTATTCATGTCTCACCCTCAGCCAATAATAAGATGATACAATCGAATATTCTACATCAAAGTTACTTAGCGCCCACTAGACTGTACAACATGGGATGCTTGCCCCATACAAGAGGCCACAGGTGTCAGCCTCCTAATGCCATTTTTTGCCATATAATGTTGAGTCTTCTTATATAAAAGCCTTTTGGGTGAATCTACGTAATGAGATAGTCCATCATCCCGTGTGCCCTGGCCCAGAGGTTTGCCTTTAGGGTCTTTTAAAGGAGGATCAATGGCCACATCGTACCAGAATATTTCTCAGGGATTCGCTATTCATGGCCAGGTGGGCTATAGCTCCCACCCTCCCGACCTCAATAGTCAACAAGACCTTTCCGAATAAAAATGTTATTTCTAAGAAAAGTAAGTGTCCGCCAATGTTTGTGAAATTGTGGGGCTCATGGTGCGCATCTCCTCTTACTTTATATCCCGCTAATCTGCTTGTAGTTTCTCTCGTGCCTTCAGAACTTGGTGTAACCTGTGACGGTCATTAACGCAGCCTTGATGTGGGCGATAGCCACGCCAGCACCGCTGTCAAATTACTCCGGAATAGCCGGCTATTTACCTGCCAAATTGTGCGTCCATAACTAGCAATTCAACGGAATGCCAACAAGCGGTTCGCTGTATCAATGCCGCTCTGTGGGGCCTTACCTTTAATCTTGGGTGGTGGACGGATTAAAGAGAACGTTCCTTAGGGTCTAGAGCAGTAAAGCAGGTAATGATGACTTCCCAGGTGGGCTAGGGTGGTGAAGACATTTATAATCCCATCCCTGGAGGTTTAGGGCAGTAATGAGTTTATTCAGAATGTGCGAAGATCTGGTTGACAACAATTCTAGTCATTGCAATGGCGGCCAGTCCCCAACATCTGCTGATCATGTACGTGGCCAAAATAATGCTGATGGCAGATCTCAAGGATATGCCATGACGAGCTGATCGAAGTCGTTTCTTTCGATGAAGGTCTCTTGATTGGTGGGTGCACCAGTGGTTGGAGGCCAACTGTATAGCATGTCATGGCATAGTGATGGCATAACTTGCTAGTATTTGAAACCCTTTAAAGTGTAACCGAGAAAAAGAATATTTGTTATATTGCACATTTTCCCAGCCCTAAAATTTGTTCCATCTGAACATATTTCATTTTTTATTTTTTTCAATTTTACAGAACGCACTTAAAACGTCATCATTATTAATGTTGTGTTTACTCTTATTTCCAAGGCTTTGTATTTCAATATCATTCTACTGGCAACATAGTTTACCCTAATTCGCCAATACTAAGCAATATAACATCTGTGTTCATCTGGAGAATTGACTAATTTCCATTTTGTTTCGGCGTAACCCACTTTATAAAGTGCAGCCTTGTTCTCAGCGCCGAAGAAACCCCCCCCCCCCCATCCCACATACATAGGTACAAGCTAAATATACATTTGGTATACCTGATGTGCCCACAGGTTTCACCAGCAGCGGATATCATCCTCGATTGACTTTAAAGTTCCAGGTCTCTGCTTTGAAAAGCTGCAAGTTAGCAATTTGCCAAGATATCCACAAAGGAAGCACAAAGAGCATAATAATGTCTTCAAGCGTATGCTCCACGCTGTGAGGCCAGACATGTAGCATCAATAAATAAAGAGGCTGATTGCTGTAAAGAGTACTTGAGTTGATTGGGTTTGATTGGGTAGAGCTGTGTGGAGGTGAGATGTACCCCCGGGGGTCCAACGAGCCAGGTGATCAGTAGGAAAAAGGCAATTTCACTCGTTTGGGGAATATGTACCAAAAGAACAACTTCTAGACAGGGTGAAGTTCATTCTTTAACTCAAAAAGAAGAAAATTCCCTGGACAATTTTTTTTTTCCCTTTAAATGTATCCAGCAAAAAGTTAGTAGTGATTGAAGTTGGAGATTCACTAAAGATATGTCCCCATCTTGTCTAATATATTTGTATCTGGATTACAGGAGGGACCTCCATCATTCAGTGTTGTAAACTGAATGCAGGACAGATAAAGTGTAGCGAAAAAAAAAGTCTATGTGAACGACGCGGCCACAACACAAAAACAAGCAAAAACAGTGGATCCAAGTGGATTAAGAACAGAACTCTTCTTTAATTCCATTTTTTTTAAACAAAAGTATATAAAGTTTATCCTATCCTTTTTTCTTTTGCTTTCAAGTCAGGGAAATTCTATCCTATCTATCTCATCTCTAATCTATCTATCTATCTATCTATCTATCTATCTATCTATCTCTCGTATATCTATCTCTCAATCTATCTATCTATCTATCTATCTATCTATCTATCTATCTATCATACATCCATCTATCCACACAAGAAAATGGCGACAGCACAATGCGAACACTAATGCCACCTAAGCCACTAAATAGGGGGGTTCTTAGCGCACATTTTGATCAAATTGTGTGAGCCCACCTGCCACTACAAGGCGACATCTATGAGGTGGAAACCTACGCTGCACATACACCCTGTATCAATCTCTCTATCTTGTGTAATCCAGTGGGCTGTAGCGTTAAACTAAAAATACTCTAAGCTTCTTTTTTTTTTTTAAAAACAACAAACAAACAAACACATTATTTATCCCCAAATGGCACTAAAAAAATATTTCACTGCAATAATCCACTGTAAATGCACGGACCAACAAACAAACCTCTATTTACTGTGCCGAGTCAACTTCAGGCAACAAGACAAACAATTTACTTTTGTGGGCAGGACACCATTCCATAAAATGAAAGCCTGAGACGATTGCCTCCAACCGCTAGCAGTAATAGTCGCACGCCTTTCAGCCTTAAAATAATACAGTGGTCCTGCTTACATTTAGAAGTCCTGCTTGTACATATTTATCTCCTGACGTCTCTTATGACATTGAAACTTCGCCTTGGCATTACATTGGCACAAAAAAAGCATTAGATCATCATTGTTAAGCAGCCAAGGGATGGTCGGAGAAAACTTGTTTATCTGTGTAAATAATAAATCCTAAATATTTTTGTAATAACTTGCGAAGACCAAATGAATAAAGACCATAAATGTATTTCTAATTGGTAGGCTCAATCGTAGGGTTGTCCAGGGTCCCTAATGGGCATACGTACCGTATAGGGAAGCCAGTGTTCAACCTGGCCCCATTCCACTTCCCAATGGCGGGTGTAATTCTGCCAAGGGGTTGTCCTCTTCTATGGCAGCACAAAAGTTGGTTAATAAAGAACCTGAATGAGTGTTATGCTGTATTTATTTTCTTACAAGGGAGATGGGGTCTGAAGGAGAAGGGTGTCTGGTGGCCCGAATAGAACTAAGAGGGGACCCTATCTTCTCTATGTCCTTTTCCAGTCCTTGCTCTGCAGCAGGGGGTGCATTTGTAGCATTGACAAGTCATGGGTAGGTGAACTTGTGTTTTTCTGTCTTATATACATTAAAACGGAATTCTGATGGTCAAAAAGCTTCCTTTGAAATTTCTCCTTACTACGGGATCTTCAGAGAGTCCGTACATATATGTCAGACGGCCAACCAAAACCTTCTCTGTACTGACGAGGAGCAACTACTCCGAACCAGTGCCGTCTACAGAAGGGCGTCTCTGGTTTGGCTGATAACCCAAGTCATGTTTTAAGGCTGTATAAGGGGTTGGATATTTACTTACAGGGTAGCTATCTATAGGTGGCACTAGAAAGATAATTTTCTTCCTTCTGGAGGAGAGCTATTTTTGGATTATTTTTCCATAAAATATTGCGCTTAAGGGGTCTCTGTCGCTTCTGAAAGCCCAAACGACAATAATCAGTTGATATCTGAAAAAGAGGCTGATTCCGAATCTATAAGTTTAGTCTTTCTACCCGCTTGCCTTCCCCACGCTGTAAACCCTGAAATGGGCTGCGCGTTGTATGCCGATGCATAGCAAGGACTCCTAGGATACCTCATCAGCGTCTTTTGCAGCTATTAACTGATTATTGTGGTTTAGGCGGGTTTTCGGAGGTGACAGAGTCCCCCTTCTAGCTGTATCTCCGCAAAGAAAATCAGTACCTGGTGAAATTCCCATAGTATGGACCTCTTCTCTCCAGCTGCTTCATCTCATGCAGAAACATCGGTTCCTGGTGATCTCTAGGTATTCTTAAAATTCTGTAATTAGCAGTCAAATATAATGAATTTTCAATGTTTTAAATTGCATGTTCAATTACTGGTAACCAAAATTATCTTGAGTAGAAAAAATAATGATTTAGTTCTATGGAAAAGCTTCATTACTCTATTGTGGATGTTCTACTAGGGCTCGAGATTAAGGTAACTTTCGTTCTTAAATTAAATGTCAAATATAATTTGCCCAGAGAATCATGAAGGCTGAGGTTGATTTTACAGGGAAAGTTCATTTTACATAGAGTAGAATAAATTAGATAGGAATGACAAGGACGTGTTGTAGGAGGATCTCACCATCAGTGATGTAAAGCTCTACTGTTGGAGCAGCTTTTGTTTTTCATTGATCATATGTATGACTAGTTATTCCATATTATACGGTTATCACCAGAATTGATTGACTCATAAGGAGGAACATTCCCATAATAAACCTGTAGGACTTTCCCGTAACAAACCTGTAGGACTTTCCCATATTAAACCTGTAGGAATTTCCAGGAACGTTAATGTTCCAGTAGGGAATTAAAAAAATGTGGTAAATGCCCTGTATGGTGCAAGTACTTAATTAAAAAAAATTTTTTACATTTGAAACCACTAAAAATCACAGGAAAAAAGTCAAAAACTATTGAAAGGAGTCTATAAGTAAGGAAGATCCCTTTAAATATGAGACTCTACAAGAAACCCTAATACAGGCTATATTTACAATCACCAAATCACTTCCCCCGTATAGTACTGATAAGAGTAACCAATGGACTGGACAACCTTGAACAACCGAATGCATAGAGGAGGTTCACATCATACCATCGGTCTAGGGGTAGGCGCCTACACATGAGTCCTGGTAAGAAATGCCTTTAAAGGAGAACATAATCATCCACAATAACTTTCCGAAAGATTGTTCTCTTGAGAAAGCTTTAGATTTCATTTATATCAAAGACCCTGATTTGTTTTGAAGAGGCTGTTATGTTTACAATCAGATTTTGTGTTCCTTCTCCATACGTTAGCGTGATATTATGCGGATAAAAGAGTTAAGGACCTATTACACCAGCCAATTTTGGCAGGTGCAACGAGCGCCAATCAACGAGACAGCTCGTTGATCGGCGCTCGTTTGCTCCTGTCACAAGGAGATATGGATGGGGACGAGCGGTCGTTACTCCGGTCGCTCCTCCCCATACATTATTCTTATATCGGCAGCGCGTCTCCCTGTTTACACACAGAGATAATATTTAAAATGATACGACGAGCAGATGATCGAGCGTTTGCTCGTTCATCTGCTGATCTCTGCCCTGTTTACACAGGGCAATTATCGGCAACGAGCGTCCTATGAACATTGTCTGCCCGATAATAGCCCAGTGTAAAAGGGCCTTTAGGTCAAAGATCTGTGACCAGAATAGTTCAGGGGCCATGGCTGGTAGATATAATGTTTTTTTTTAAAGATCAGGAACCGTTACTATATAATAGAGTTTTTCAGCTGATGGTTCTAGATGTAAAGTCAAGGCCAATGACTTATAGATCCAGGATTAACTGTTAATGAGTCTACTTTTTAGTCTAAATACATTGAACCCATAATGTTTCCCACTGTTATGCCACAGACAAGGAACCACTAGTAATGTTCCCCACCGTTAGGCCAGAAACCAGGAGCCATTGCCAAAGGTTCTTGTGGCCATACTGACAATAAGGAACTGCTGTAAATGGTTCTATCTGTAACACCATAGAGCAGGAATCACACTTCATGGTTCTAGTTATCCAGCTGGAGACCAGGAGGAAATACTTGTGGTTCTAGTTGCTATTCCAAAGACCTAAACTCACTTCTTATGTGTCAATCATCCCTGCCCGATCCAGCGGCTGCCGGCTCCCTGCTTAAAGCCACCGATTGTATAGGTTTCCATGCAATCAGTCCTCTTGAATAGCATCAGGCCCGGTGACAGACGTAAGGGGAACCTGTCACTAGTATTTCACCTAATGAACTCTACTCACCCCCACTGCTGTCAAAAGTTAATTTCCGTTATCCGTTCTTGAAAACTCCTCCTCCAACCGTAAATAACGGTCTGCAAACATTTCACTCTCGTTCATTCATCTTCTTATGCCCCCCCACCTCCGAAAACTGGCCTGCACTGAATGCCGAAATCTCTTGTCCGATAGCGCGCATGCCCCCGTCATGTGTGGTCCGACACGTTTCCCTGCCTCTCCTAGGCCTCAAATCTAGTCACTGCGCCTTCGATGCTATGGTGTCCCGTTGTGCGCATGCTCCAGAACAGGACATCGATGCGCAAGCGCGGGATTTCGTGTGTGCTGGTGGAAGGCGAGGAGCTGGCAATCAAAAGTAAGGAGGCGGAGTAAACTCTAAAAGGCTTGAGGAATGAACATAAGAGTCTTTTCGAATGAAGATATGAGTCTTTTCTGCTCATTAGCATACGGCACAGGAACACTAAAAAATTGAATACTAAAGGTACTGAGACTACTCAGAAGATAATTATAGGTTACATAAAAATGATTTTTCTCCCACTACCACCAGGTATTGCTGGTTTAGTAGGTGAAATGCTGATGACCGATTCCCTTTAAGGGGAATATCTGCTATGGACCATCTGCCTATATGTTCAATTACATTTCCTTACTACTTGCCTGCCTATGTTCTGCATTAGACTGTGCTCTTGACCTTTGCTTTATCTTTGGATTCTGCCATTGTCATGCCCCTTCTGGTTTTGTGACCTGGTACTTGTTGTTTGTCCTCCTGTTACTAGTCCCTGGCTTGTACCTTGGTTACTTCTCCTCTAGGTGAACTTGTGTTTTTCTCTTTTATATACATTAAAATGGAGTACTGATGTTCAAAAAGCTTCCTTTGAAATTTCCCTAAATAATCCTTACTACGGGATCCTCCGAAAGAGAGTTAGTACCTTCCGAGAGTCCATACATATATGTCAGACGGCCAACCAGAACCTTCTCTGTACTGGTTCATTGCTGTTGCATCATTTTCCGTCCTCCCGGCTTTGATTTCTGTCTTTGTTCCCTGCTTCGACTCTGCATCTGATACAGATGTTCCTAGCGGCGCACCCACTGCCATTTGGTGACTACTCTGGGTACTCGATCTGGGAATCCGGCCAGGAGAGACCATAACTCCTCGCAGTGGTTTTAGGCTTAAGAACGGTGTGATTCGTTAGACTCCGTACTTAGGTTTAGCCAGTGCGGTACAAGGATCCACTTCTCCGATCAGAACAATGTGGTTCTAGATGTGATGCCAAAGACGTGGACCTCTTCTTGTGGTTCTACTTGAGTTATAGAATTTGGACAAAAACCCGTTGCCCGTTTCCGTGGTTAAAAACAAGGGCTCTTGTGAAGCATTTCATGGCTAGGTGGCCAGATACAGATGTGTATTTTTGGGTTAGTCGACATTTCATATAATGTCATGTGCAGGAAAGCACCAAAAAAACGGAGATAATTGTCTTCCTAGCAGCCGTTAATTTTCACCTCTGTTGTCATTGAATCTCGCACAGCTGTGAGTTATGATTCTGAAAGTCCTTGAGCATTTATGAAGAGATTTATTCCGAGAGCACAATTAAACATACACAATGCAAGAAGTTGTAATTGACCAACCAACCATGTTAAGGGAAATTGGTAACGAGTTTAGAAAAAGTATATTTTTTCCTGTAACAATTAGACTCTGAACATAAATCATTATCTATAAAGCCGGAGAGTAACACATCTAAAACCTCAGCTTCTAAATGGTTCTACATAATAGCGTCCCTACGCTCGGCACAGGTGACGTCAGTGCATTGTATAGATTCTAAAAGATTATTTCTCTATCGACCTTGCAAGTCTATCATTGTCATCTATATCCAAATCCACATTCAATACCTATAACCCTAATTTTCTTGATGTTGCCATTGTGCTCATTAATACCTTCCAAGGTTGCGGAGAGAAAGAACGTGTTTTCTGTTAATGGATGTTGATGTTCCAAGGCCCTGTCTCTTCAGATCCTTATGATTTCCCTTATCAATGCACATTCCTGTCCATTTCAGTTTTTCAAGACCTCAGTAGCACATCTTAGCACCATCTTTGAGAATCCTGCTAGCAGCGTGATACTAGGAATGTGCTTAACCCGTGTATTAATCTTCTGTCAATCATTGCCTGGATTCCAGTGGAAGACGAAGCAAGAAAATACATGTACACCATGAGAGGCAATATCAGAACAGTATATTATTATTGGTATGTGGTCATAAAACATAAATAGTACATAATAGAAAATGCACAATAACAGAAAGTGCCAGGGCTAAACAAAACTTAAAAAAACAATTGCGGGGGTATTCATATCTTTAACAGGAATCCATCTCAAAAATGAAAATGCTGCGACGTGTTCAGATACTTTTGTTATTGCGGAGAGTGTTATAATAGTTATAGAGGGGGCAGCATTATAGAAGTTATATTCCTGTATATAGGAGCAGTATTATAGTAGTTATATTCTTGTATATAGGAGGCAGTATTATAGTAGTTATATTCTTGTACATAGGATCAGTATTATAGTAGTTATAGTCTTGTATATAGGGGGCAGTATTATAGTAGTTATATTCTTGTATATAGGAGCAGTATTATAGTAGTTATATTCTTGTATATAGGGGGCAGTATTATAGTAGTTATATTCTTGTATATAGGAGCATTATTATAGTAGTTATATTCTTATATATTGGGGCAGTATTATAGTAGTTATATTCTTGTATAAAGGGGCAGTATTATAGTAGTTATATTCTTGTATATAGGAGGCAGTATTATAGTAGTTATATTCTTGTATATAGGGGGCAGTATTATAGTAGTTATATTCCTGTATATAGGAGCAGTATTATAGTAGTTATATTCTTGTATATAGGAGCAGTATTATAGTAGTTATATTCTTGTATATAGGAGACAGTATTATAGTAGTTATATTCCTGTATATAGGAGCAGTATTATAGTAGTTATATTCTTGCATATAGGAGCAGTATTATAGTAGTTATATTCCTGTATATAGGGGTCAGTATTATAGTAGTTATATTCTTGTATATAGGAGCAGTATTATAGTAGTTATATTCTTGTATATAGGAGCAGTATTATAGTAGTTACATTCTTGTATATAGGGGTCAGTATTATAGTAGTTATATTCTTGTACATAGAGGGCAGTATTATAGTAGTTATATTCTTGTATATAGGGGGCAGTATTATAGTAGTTATATTCTTGTTTATAGGGTCAGTATTATAGTAGTTATATTCCTGTATATAGGAGCAGTATTATAGTAGTTATATTCTTGTATATAGGAGCAGTATTATAGTAGTTACATTCTTGTATATAGTGGTCAGTATTATAGTAGTTATATTCTTGTATATAGGGAGCAGTATTATAGTGGTTATATTCTTGTATATAGGGAGCAGTATTATAGTAGTTATATTCTTGTATATAGGAGGCAGTGTTATAGTAGTTATATTCTTGTATATAGGAGCATTATTATAGTAGTTATATTCTTGTATATAGGAGCAGTATTATAGTAGTTATATTCTTGTATATAGGGGCAGTATTATAGTAGTTATATTCTTGTATATAGGGGGCAGTATTATAGAAGTTATATTCTTGTATATAGGGGCAGTATTATAGTAGTTATATTCTTGTATATAGGGGGCAGTATTATAGAAGTTATATTCTTGTATATAGGGGCAGTATTATAGTAGTTATATTCTTGTATATAGGGGGCAGTATTATAGAAGTTATATTCTTGTATATAGGAGCAGTATTATAGTAGTTATATTCTTGTATATAATGGGCAGTATTATAGTAGTTATATTCTTGTATATAGGGGGCAGCATTATAGTAGTTATATTCTTATATATAGGAGCAGTATTACAGTAGTTATATTCCTGTATATAGGGGGCAGTATTATAGTAGTTATATTCTTGTATATAGCGGGCAGTATTATAGTAGTTATATTCTTGTATATAGGGGGCAGTATTATAGTAGTTATATTCCTGTATATAGAAGCAGTATTATATTAGTTATATTCTTGTATATAGGGGCAGTATTATAGTAGTTGTATTCTTGTATATAGGAGGTAGTATTATAGTAGTTATATTCTTGTATATAGGAGCAGTATTATAGTAGTTATATTCTTGTATATAGGGGGCAGTATTATAGTAGTTATATCCTTGTATACAGGGGGCAGTATTATAGTAGTTATATTCTTGTACATAGGAGGCAGTATTATAGTAGTTATATTCTTGTATACAGGGGGCAGTATTATAGTAGTTATATTCTTGTATACAGGGGGCAGTGTTATAGTAGTTATATTCTTGTATATAGGAGCAGTATTATAGTAGTTATATTCTTGTATATATGGGGCAGTATTATAGTAGTTATATTCTTGTATATAGGGGCAGTATTATAGTAGTTATATTCTTGTATATAGGAGCAGTATTATAGTAGTTATATTCTTGTATATAGGGGCAGTATTATAGTAGTTATATTCTTGTATATAGGGGCAGTATTATAGTAGTTATATTCTTGTATATAGGGAGTAGTTATATTCCTGTATATAGGGGGCAGTATTATAGTAGTTATATTCTTGTATACAGGAGGCAGTATTATAGTAGTTATATTCTTGTATATAGGGGCAGTATTATAGTAGTTATATTCTTGTATATAGGGGCAGTATTATAGTAGTTATATTCTTGTATATAGGAGCAGTATTATAGTAGTTATATTCTTGTATATAGGAGCAGTATTATAGTAGTTATATTCTTGTATATAGGAGCAGTATTATAGTAGTTATATTCTTGTATATAGGAGGCAGTATTATAGTAGTTATATTCTTGTATATAGGAGCAGTATTATAGTAGTTATATTATTGTACATAGGGGGCAGTTTTTAGACGTTTTATACTTTTTACTTAGAAGAGAAGGTTGTTTTAAAGACAAATTATCTCCCCATCTATTTTTGTGGTTCATATAAAATTTAATTTTTAGATTATAATAGTGAGTAAAATGCACCCCCCCTATTTCTAGTCTTTACCTGAAATTTTAGGAATATTTATTGTATCATTATCAACCCCCATTGTAATTATAATTGCTTCTTATGTATCGCACACAACATTTGAAATTGCTAAAACGCGGCTCTGAAATGGTTAATGTCTGTTGTCTGCTTGATATATGTAAAAAGAATGCTGATAAAAATGTTCTAACCCAATAACAGTCAGATTATTGGGGTAAAAGATTACAGAAGAAATGTACCTATACAAAGTAATTGTCAAGGCGGATTCCCGGGGAATAGTTTCCATAAAACAAGTCGGTAATGCACTCCTAGTTATTGGATTATCCTGGACCAGGTCCAAGTGGTGCAAATCAGAAGAGTGAAGCAGTAAACATGATGGTGTTATTAGGGTTTAGCAGATTATAGGCACAATGTTAAACTTGATACTCTGCATTAGAATTGCTAAATGTATCACCAGCAATGTGGATATAATGGCCGCAGTGTAACAATATGCCTGTAATAGCTGATCTAGTTAATGGAACTTCAGATCTGCAGTGTCTGGGGCTCCGGTTTGTCATCCTGAAAACCTTTAACAAAGTGAAGCGGAGACACTTGGCTTTATTGATGACAAACATTTCCAGAAGATATGGAGCAATCTTCATCTCATCACATTCCCATCATCATTTTGAAGCTGTACGCGTGTTTACGTGGATAAACAAGTTTTTACTGCGAATCCTCTGGAGCTTAAACCTTCTGATTATTGTATTGTAATTTATGTATCTCAAAACAAATACTGTAAAAGTCCATTCATATTTCATCTGATGGTCCGGAAATTCTGGTAATCTGGCATGGGACAATAATAGTCCTAGTGCCGGATTTGCAGCAATACGTTTGATAGTGTGCCGTTGTAGTATCTGTGTCTTCCATCACGTGCTTGACCGTCCCTATGTTACTTCTTACTCGTTTATGCATTGGGGCGATGGTACAGTTTGTCCGTTTTAGGGACCAGTGGAGATCCGGGGTTGTGGATAAACATAAACAGCACAGTGACATGACTTTATTATCTATATGTATCTCTGTCTATGTATCTATATACAAACTTCTAATAGCTCGGAATTTATGATTACCCAGGACGGCACACGCCAGGAACAGGCGTCTTTTTGTTTACCTCCAACCAGGAAGGACTAAACTACTTGCCACTGCAAGAATGTTTTAAACAGGATACCCCTTGCCACTGCAAGCAGGCTCGGACTTATGAGCTTTCGTCTGATACTAATTGACAGCAATACTGATCTCTAGGCAGTTAAACCTCAAATCTGGATACAACTGCTGCTCTGACCCATCTCTCCTGAGGAACTGCTTGGTCAGCAGGGAAACGCGTTGGGAGAAATACTTACCATCTATCACTTCAGGAGAAGCCATATAACCATCCTCGGACACATTGACCAAAAGGACTACCAACTGAAAATAAGGGGTAGGAGGGCAACTGCCCCAGGTCTTTTTACTCTAATCTATACATGTGGTCCTTGCAAGAGGATAAGATATTGGATAAAACCTCCTGATGAAAGTGATTATAATACATTACAATACGAAGAAACCTTATTTAAGGCGGACTGATATTTTCTTGCTGTCTTCAGTAATTTTGTTTGATTTTGATATAAATCATTGAATACGTATTGGCATTCGATATCCTTACTCTTTGACACAGTCTTGTTATCTATTTTTAACAAGTTCAGTAAAAGTTATATTTTATTACTCCGGATCTATTTTCATTTCTTTCAATATTACGGAGAACTTATTTATCTCTATCCAGGTGGGGGATATACAACACCACGAATATTTTACCCAGGACTATAATCAGCCTGTCCTCAAGTATAGATATCAGTTTTTCACTCCTTGACCTACTATTGAGCTCGTGCACAAACACAGCAGCCAATCAGAGAAAGCAGAGCTGCAGTAAAGAGCATGGAGGAGGATCATGGCTAGTCTGAGCCTCTGATGTGTCAGGAGGTTAATTTCAGACTACCTCAGCCCCTTAGCTTATGCACAGAAGCCAATGTGAACAAGCAGAGCTGCAGTAAAGAGCATGATGGAAAGTGACAGCTACAACCTAAGCCTCTGATGAGACAGGAGATGGATTATTAAGGCTACCTTAGCTAATCTGGAGTCACTAATCATAGCTGTTAGGGTATGTTCACACAGCTTTTTTTCGGCCTTTTTTCGGGCAGTAAACGGCCTAAAAATTTTCAAAAATCTGAACCAGAATGCCTCCAAACATCTGCCCATTGATTTGAATGGGAAATACGGCGTTCTGCTCAGACGGGCCGTGTTTTTACGCGGCCGTTTTGAAAACTGGCCTCGTAAAAATACGCCCGCGAAAAAGAAGTGCATGTTACTTGAGCCGTTTTTCATTGACTCTATAGATAAACAGCTCCAAAAACGTCCGTGAAAAACGCGAGTTGCTAAAAAAACGGATGAAATTCAGTAGCTTTTTTCCCTAGAAAAAAGCTCAGTATTTTTAGACTTTTTTTTATTAATCACGTGACCATACCCTCACCCCAATGATGTGAAGCGAAAAAGCAGCCAACACTATAGAAAATAAACATTATCCAGTTAGTGACGTCCTCTTGAGCTTCTGCTCATACACAGGAGCCAATCTGAACAAGCAGAGCTGTAGTAAAAAGCATTAGGGAGAATCACAACTGCAGCCTTGGGCCCTGTTCACACAGAGATTTTTGCAGGCAGAAAAAAATCTGCCTAAGATTTCCCTTAAGAATTTTGAGGCAGAATTTGACCAGAATTTCGCATGTGGCCATTGAAGCTAATGTAAGGATCGCGGACAAAAGCTCATTCTTTTCTTCCTCCCATGGTATTCAAGAGGCCGAAACCGTGGCAAGAAAGGAGATGCCGTTTTTTTTTCGCTAATAGCTGCCCGGGAGAAAAAGGCCTCTGTTTCCCATTGAAATAAATAAGGGTTGGTTTTTTTAGCGCTGATTCTGACGCAGTTTTGGTGTCAAAATCAGCGCCAAAAAACTCTGTGTGGACAGGGCCTTAGCCTCTGAGACGGATGATTTCACACTACCTTAGACTCCAATAGACAATGCAGCTAAGCTGGAGTCACTGATCAACGCAATGGTTTAATGAAGTAGAGCTATAAAGTGGTCAATAATATAGAACATAAGCATTATCACAGTTAGGCTTCGTTCACATCCGCGTCAGGGCTCCGTTCAGGCATTTCGTCGGAGCTTCCAATCAGAACGGAGCCCTAACTGAAACAAACAGAAACCATAGGTTTCTGTTGCCTCATCATTGATTTCAATGGTGACGGTTCCGGTGAAAATGGTTTCCATTTGCCTTCCATTTTGCAAGAGTTCCGTCGTTTTGCCAGAATTAATACCGTAGTTGATTGCGCTATTCATTCCACCAAAACAATGGAACCCTTGCACAACGGAGACAAACGGGAACCATTTTCACCGGATCCGTCACCATTGAAATCTATGGTTTCCATTTGTTTGTCAGGGTCCCGTTCTGATGGGAAGCTCCGACGGGACGGAGCCCTGATGCAGATGTGAACGAAGCCTTATTCCAGGGTGCTATTTATTCGGTTGTGCTTCTTTTTGATGTTACTAGCAATAAATTGGCAGCATCGGCTCCGGGATAGACCGACATTGAATCCTGTCATCGTTATAATGTGCAGAGGTGAAATAGAAAAGCCTGAAGTTCGCACCGTTTCCAAATGTTACCCCGACCTCATCAACTATGTGTTACCGTCCTGTTAAATTAATGTTACAGAACATTAAACGAGTAGATTTTCTTTAACCTTAATTCAGTCTATTAATTAAGTTTCACTTAATTGTCTCGTTTCCCTTTTTTTTTCTTTTTCATTCTAACAATTCAATCCGTTTCACGTTACAATTGCGATGCCATTTTTTCTGTGACCCCTCTGTCTGTAGATTAGTTTTTCACTTCATTAACCTAATGAAGCTGGATTAATTTATTTGATTTAATTAATCTCTACAGTGCTTGAGGGGTTAAAGTCATTTGTGTAACTGCATTGAGAAAAGCATGGTGAGCATTGATTGCTGCAAGGTAAAGAGGCTTCAATTCTGGAAACATTCGATGGAAAAAACTACATTTGCTCAGCAATCTCCAAAAGTTTTATGTCATTCGAGAAAAACGTTCAGTTATTTTTCTGCAGCTTTGTAATAGCGCGCCGTTCTATTAGGACCAGAAAAAATGCATTCTAGAACGGGTCCTATTCCTGTACGTTTTTGAGGATCAGTCTCGGCCATTCTATTCATTGGTCCGTTAAAACTACGGACAGCACAGGGAAGCCATCCGTGTGCAGTCTGTGTTTGGCGTATCCGCGATTTGTGTTCGTATAAAGGGCCCCGGCTGTGTGCTTGAGGTCTGAGCTGCTTGTCAAAGTTGAAACCTTTGAATCTGTATGACATCAGAGTGCCCGCGACCCATCCCTGAGGAGGTTTTTTTTTGTTTGGTTTTACTTTTGTGTTTTTTTTAAATTTTTTATGTGTATATATGCGTGTGCTCATTCCCCTGTCAGTAACGGCCTGATGAAGACACCAGACCGGTGTTAAAATGCGTAGCCACATTAATTCAATTAATAATAAATAATGTTGATCTTTAAGGCCTAGCTCACGCAGAGTTTTTTTGGCGCTGTTTTTAACACAGAAACTGCACCAAAAACACCCGAAATTGTCTCCCATTATTTTCAATAGAAGGCGGAGGTGTTTGCTTCCCACGAGTGGAAAAAAACTCTCGCAGGAAAAAGAAGCAACATGCGCTTTCTTCCTGCGTTTCCGTCTCTGACCTCCCATTGAAATCAATGGGAGGCAGAGCAAGCGTCTTCGCTGCGTTTTATGCCCGTGGCGCTCAATGGCCGCGGCCGAAAAACACAGCAAAAAACGGTGTAAAAAATGCGTCATGTTCCCTTCATGCATCTGATCGGCGGCGGAAGTCAGATCCCTACTGATCCAATATTGATAACCTTTTGTAAGGATGTTCAATATTACAGTCCCGGAAAACCCCTTTAAGGGTTAATGTCCCCCATAGCTGCGTGTCCGCTGGTAGGACTTCAACCTAAAAATAAATAATAATGTAATAACAATGAATGATCATCAAAGGCTGCAGGATTAAGTTTTACTTTCTTTTGAGTGATAGAATGTTGCAGTATTTGATACAATGTGACAAAAGTTGATCCTTTGTTCAACAGGAAGAGAAATAATGTATGAACCCCGGAGCCGCCGCCATAAACCGACAACACAAACCCAGATGCATCTGACGCTCCTCACATAATACTTAGAAACAAAGTCTTGAGTTCCCAGAATTCATCTTCAGCCGGCTGAGCACTTAGATTCTCCTGAAAGGCTGACTTTTGTTTTTTTCCTTTGTAGTCTGTCAAAAGTCAACAGCCGTCAAAACAATATTTTTCCCTCATACGGGCAGACAACAAAAAGCCAGCGGAGAGTGGTGTGTCACCGGGCAAAGACATGGAATTGATAGAGGCTCTTACCATCGCACATTACCCTGTCAGTCTGTGTACTCACACGCTTGCTCAATAAATACCGAAAAGATGACCAAACAACCATAAT
This sequence comes from Rhinoderma darwinii, assembly GCF_050947455.1. Classification (NCBI taxonomy): domain Eukaryota; kingdom Metazoa; phylum Chordata; class Amphibia; order Anura; family Rhinodermatidae; genus Rhinoderma; species Rhinoderma darwinii. The sequence continues at coordinate 118,463,382 of NC_134694.1, forward strand.
CCTTTGCAAACGATTGCTGCCATTACTGTTTATCTGAAGTAGAGTTATGACGGAATGGTGGAGTATGGGATTATTTTTTTTATGTGACAAGCAAAATATATCTATAGCGGAACTGTCATGGGGATACAACTTCATTTAATCAGGGTCTTCCCATGTGACCAGGGACAATTCTAGCCCTTCTGAATTCCGAGGTGTAATGGAAAATTGGTCGTCTTCTTAAAGGTCAGCTCCAACTATTGTCCCCATAAGCAGGCCCCATATTAAATACCAACCGAGGGCCCACTGTAAAGTATAGCAGACGTATCTACTCCACACTCCTGCACTTCTTACTTTAGCAGAAACTTCTGATTGGTGGTAGCAAAGTCTAATATTAAAGATATACCTGTAATTAGGGAGATGTATCCAGTTTTTATACCACAACCAGTGTTGTCTGCTCCACCTGCACAATCTTTGCCTTCATTTTAAGGTAGGGTGAACGGGTCAGGTGCTTTAGGATTGATTTTTGCGCATACATCACAGTGGATGAGTGGTTGGGGGTAGAGGTCTAGGTAGAGATGAAACGTACCCTGGGAATTAAAAATTTTAGGATCAACAAATTTCCTTTTGTAGCCTCTATTCTCTAAATTTATGAAAATACGACTCCTTCACAGGAAAAAAACAAACATTACCGATAGGCAAAGCAACAAACCACCAAACATCTAAATGTCTACATCAATTTCTGGATCCAACCAATCTCGATGTTGTCTCCTTATTCTCCCACCATTCAAAAACATTCACACAAGGCCTCTTGCACACGACCGATGTGCCACTGGGGCCGTTTTTGACGGCATCCGAGTGGCACCCGATTGTCTTCACGGACCCATTCGCTTTGACGGGTGAATCGGGTCCGTAAAAAATAGTCAGAGTCTCCGATCTGAGGAAAGATATAACATGTCCTATCTTTCCTCGGATCACTGACGGGACTCGGACGGCACACTCGGTCGTGTGCATGAGCCGTAAGTAAATCCTAAAAATGTTACCCCTATGTGTGAGGTTGGGATTTTACAATTTGAGCCTCAATGGATAAAGTAACAATCTCTGTACAACACTTCAGAATATGTTGGCGCTATATTTGCAATGAAAAATAAGTAAACTATCCATAGTAGACATGTAAATTACGGTGTCACAATCCTTGACTTTACTACATTTAGAATATTTTTGTATCGCCTCGCTGCTGTAGTCGGATGAACAGTAAAACCTTGCAAACAAACAAGAAATTCAAAGCGCTGATGGCTGATGAATATCAAAGGCAGTGAAGGACATATCAGAACCACATACGGAGGCAGCTCCTAGAGAGCCTGTCAAAGTCTATAGCATCTCAACACTCGTCTTGTGTATTATCAGCTCCTTCCTAGGTGCTGTCCGCCCGATTCATTCCACCCAGTGATCAGCCATGCTAACTCATCAAAATTATTAGGAGTCGGTTAGCGGTAGAAACACAAAGCTGCTTCCCATTAGAAATACCGGGTAATCTATCCAAGGTGAAACGAAACGTTAAAGCTTTGTTCATGAATAGGAGTAAAACGGCATAATCTGTGTGTGCCCATTAATGGGAACACGAGATGGTCACTCAATACATATGGTCAATGACAAAACCAGGAGAAATATAATTATATGTGAACAGCTGGTAAACCTGGGCATCTTCTGTATATAGTTATATATGTACAGCTGGTATAAGATATACATCTTCTTGTATATAGTGATATGGAGCATGCTGGTATAACCTGGGTATATTCTGTATATAATTATATATGTACAGCTGGTATAAGTTATACATCTTCCTGTATATAGTGATATGGAGCATGCTGGTATAACCTGGGTATCTTCTGTATATAATTATATATGTACAGCTGGTATAAGTTATACATCTTCTTGTATATAGTGATATGGAGCATGCTGGTATAACCTGGGTATCCTCTGTATATAATTATATATGTACAGCTGGTATAAGTTATACATCTTCTTGTATATAGTGATATGGAGCATGCTGGTATAACCTGGGTATCTTCTGTATATAATTATATATGTACAGCTGGTATAAGTTATACATATTCTTGTATATAGTGATATGGAGCATGCTGGTATAACCTGGGCATCCTCTGTATATAATTTTATACATACAGCTGGTACAAGTTGTACATCTTCTTGTATATAGTGATATGGAGCATGCTGGTATAACCTGGGTATCTTCTGTATATAATTATACATGTACAGCTGGTATTATACATCTTCTGTATATAGTGATATGGAGCATGCTGGTATAACCTGGGTATCTTCTGTATATAATTATATATGTACAGCTGGTATAAGTTATATATCTTCTTGTATATAGTGATATGGAGCATGCTGGTATAACCTGGGTATCTGCTGTATATAATTATATATGTACAGCTGGTATAAGTTATACATCTTCTTGTATATACTGATATGGAGTATGCTGGTATAACCTGGGTATCTTCTGTATATAATTATATATGTACAGCTGGTATAAGTTATACATCTTCTTGTATATAGTGATATGGAGCATGCTTGTATAACCTGGGTATCCTCTGTATATAATTATATATGTACAGCTGGTATAAGTTATACATCTTCTTGTATATAGTGATATGGAGCATGCTGGTATAACCTGGGTATCTTCTGTATATAATTATATATGTACAGCTGGAATAAGTTATACATCTTCTTGTATATAGTGATATGGAGCATGCTGGTATAACCTGGGCATCCTCTGTATATAATTTTATACATACAGCTGGTACAAGTTGTACATCTTCTTGTATATAGTGATATGGAGCATGCTGGAATAACCTGGGTATCTTCTGTATATAATTATATATGTACAGCTGGTATAAGTTATACATCTTCCTGTATATAGTAATATGGAGCATGCTGGTATAACCTGGGTATCTTCTGTATATAATTATATATGTACAGCTGGTAGAAGTTATACATCTTCTTGTATATACTGATATGGAGTATGCTGGTATAACCTGGGTATCTTCTGTATATAATTATATATGTACAGCTGGTATAAGTTATACATCTTCTTGTATATAGTTATATGGAGCATGCTGGTATAACCTGGGTATCCTCTGTATATAATTTTATACATACAGCTGGTACAAGTTGTACATCTTCTTGTATATAGTGATATGGAGCATGCTGGTATAACCTGGGCATCTTCTGTATATAATTATACATGTACAGCTGGTATTATACATCTTCTGTATATAGTGATATGGAGCATGCTGGTATAACCTGGGTATCTACTGTATATAATTATATATGTACAGCTGGTATAAGTTACACATCTTCTTGTATATAGTGATATGGAGCATGCTGGTATAACCTGCGTATCTTCTGTATATAATTATATATGTACAGAGGGTATAAGTTATACATCTTCTTGTATATAGTGATATGGAGCATGCTGGTATAACCAGGGTATCTTCTGTATATAATTATATATGTACAGCTGGTATAAGTTATACATCTTCTTGTATATAGTGATATGGAGCATGCTGGTATAACCTTGGTATCTTCTATATATAATTTTATATGTACAGCTGGTATAAGTTATACATCTTCTTGTATATGGTGATATGGAGCATGCTGGTATAACCTGGGCGTCTTCTGTATATAATTATATATGTACAGCTGGTATACGTTATACATCTTCTTGTATATAGTGATATGGAGCATGCTGGTATAACCTGGGCATCTTCTGTATATAATTATATATGTACAGCTGGTATAAGTTATACATCTTCTTGTATATAGTGATATGGAGCATGCTGGTATAACCTGGGTATCTTCTGTATATAATTTATACATGTACAGCTGGTATAAGTTATACATCTTCTTGTATATAGTGATATGGAGCATGCTGGTATAACCTGGATATCTTCTGTATATAATTATATATGTACAGCTGGTATAAGTTATACATCTTCTTGTATATAGTGATATGGAGCATGCTGGTATAACCTGGGTATCTTCTGTATATAATTATATATGTACAGCTGGTATAAGTTATACATCTTCTTGTATATAGTGATATGGAGCATGCTGGTATAACCTGGGCATTTTCTGTATATAATTATATATGTACAGCTGGTATACGTTATACATCTTCTTGTATATAGTGATATGGAGCATGCTGGTATAACCTGGGCATCTTCTGTATATAATTATATATGTACAGCTGGTATAAGTTGTGCATCTTCTTGTATATAGTGATATGGAGCATGCTGGTATAACCTGGGTATCTTCTGTATATAATTATATATGTACAGGTGGTATAAGTTATACATCTTCTTGTATATAGTGATATGGAGCATGCTGGTATAACCTGGGCATCTTCTGTATATAATTATATATGTACAGCTGGTATAAGTTGTGCATCTTCTTGTATATAGTGATATGGAGCATGCTGGTATAACCTGGGTATCTTCTGTATATAATGATATATGTACAGCTGGTATATGTTATACATCTTCTTGTATATAGTGATATGGAGCATGCTGGTATAACCTGGGTATCTTCTGTATATAATGATATATGTACAGCTGGTATAAGTTATACATCTTCTTGTATATAGTGATATGGAGCATGCTGGTATAACCTGGGTATATTCTGTATATAATTCTGTGTGTACAGCTGGTATAAGTTATACATCTTCTTGTATATAGTGATATGGAGCATGCTGGTATAACCTGGGTATATTCTGTATATAATTATATATGTACAGCTGGTATAAGTTATACATCTTCTTGTATATAGTGATATGGAGCATGCTGGTATAACCTGGGTATCTTCTGTATATAATGATATATGTACAGCTGGTATATGTTATACATCTTCTTGTATATAGTGATATGGAGCATGCTGGTATAACCTGGGTATCTTCTGTATATAATGATATATGTACAGCTGGTATAAGTTATACATCTTCTTGTATATAGTGATATGGAGCATGCTGGTATAACCTGGGTATATCCTGTATATAATTATATATGTACAGCTGGTATAAGTTATACATCTTCTTCTATATAGTGATATGGAGCATGCTGGTATGACCTGAGCATCTTCTGTATATAATTATATATGTAAACTGTTTTAATATAAGATAAAGACAACAGGAGTAAACACAAGATGCGGCTTTTAAATGATCATTCCATTTATTGAGGATAAAAATGTATTCAAAACTTATATCATCCATGTGAAAAGTAATTGTCTCCCTAAACCTAATAACTGGTTGTGCCCCCTTGGTAGTAGCAACTGCAATCAAACATTTTCAATAACTTGGGATAAGTCTTTTACATCAGTTTGGAGGAATTTTGGCCCACGCTTCTTAGCAGAATTTTGTAATTCGGCTACATTGGGGAGTCATGCTGCAGCATCTCAATGGGGTTCATGTCAAGAGTTTGACTCGACCACTCCAGATACCTTCATTTTGTTTCTTTTGATCCCTTAACAGGTGGACTTGCTTGTGTGCTTTAGATCATTGTCCTGCTGCATAACCTGACTGGGCTTGAGCTTTAGGCCACATACTGACGAGGGCGGACATTCTCCCGGATTTCCTGATAGAGAGTAGAAGTCATGGTCCCATCAATTATGACAAGTCATCCAGGTCCTTCAAAAGCAAAGCAGCCCCAGACCATCATATTACCCCCACCACCACCACCACCACCACAATCACCAGGTCAGACCATCACACTACCACCACGTTAAAATGTAATTATGATGTTCTTATGGTGGACTGCGGGGTTAGCTTTATGCCAGATGTATCAAGATCCACGTCTTCCAAAAAGTTCCACCTTTAACTCATCAATCCGCAGACTATTATCCCAAAAGTGGGCAACTCCCCCATGGTGGCAATTTTTGCCAGCAATTCAGTTCTTTAAATGTTTGACTGGGTTTTTTTGTGACCTCCTGGATGAGTCTTGGTGACATTTTGGTCGGCCACTTCAGGGAAGGTTGACCGCTGTTCCAAGTTTTTGCCATTTGTGGATAAAGGCAGTCACTGTGGTTCGCTGAAGCCTTAGCAATGGCTTAGTAACCCTCTCCAGACTGGTAGATTGCAATAGCTTTGTTTGGCATCTGTATTGGAACCTTTTTAGAACGTGGCATCGTGTGCTGCTTTTTGAGACCTTCTAGTCGGCTTCACATATTTCGATTTAACAGGTCTGGCAGTAATCCTGCCTGGGAGTGGCTAGTGAAATTCAACCCAATTGTCAATTAAATTTGATTCATCCATAATTTGTGACAAATATTAAAAATAGGAGAAATTGTAACGGGGCAAAAACTTTCTTAGAACCTTAGCTGCTTCTTTATGTACCGGATGTATTATTCCCACCGGTATTCCATTAGTAACCTCTGATATACATACGCACAGAGTCAGCGACTTAAGGGATCCTGCGCTATCACTTGAGTGACAGACTGACAGGCAATTGTATGTTACATCTTACTATTTTATCTCGCTTGCCTTGCATTAGTCATAAAAATTTAGCATCTGAAATCTCATCAAATGTTGGCGTCATACAGGGGATGTAATGTATTTTTCCTGCCATTATGTATTTGTCTTTGTGCAAATGGCAAAAACATGTTGTGAAGCCATTGTGCATTATGAAAATATATTCTATTTTTCCTTACAATAAAGACTGACCTAGAAATTTGGGTTCCTTACTTATCCTTTTGTGCAGAGTCTTTTAATGTTCCATTCGCCCATCAACCATTGCACAGAAATAGGCAGCAGAAGACCAACGCTAAATATGTTTTTGACCATATTTAAAAGCTTCTTCACAATGGAGCCAGCATCTTAGTTTGAACCTGTATTAGGCCACATTCACGCGACCGTAAAATCGTCCGACTAACACCTCCCCGTATATATTTACGGGAAGGTGTCCGTGCCATAGAAACTTGCCGAAAAAAATTGGATATGTCCGTTGGATATGGACCGTTCTCCCAAACTTTATGGAGCACGGCCCGTCCGCGGCCGTAAATAAGGGTCGTAACTACGAACACGGTTGTGTGCATGGAGCCTTAGATTAAACAATACAGAGTGTAAAGAACTTGTGGAAACATCTGGAGCTTAAGGAGAGTCAAAGCTAGGCTATATATACTAAAAGTACAGTATCGGGTTCTATGGACCAATAGAAAGACCAGACCCATTTAAGATTTGCCCCACTACCCTTTACAATGAATGTTGAGAAAGAACTCAGGACTTTGTGGTGAAGTAAAAGAGGCAAAGACAGCAAACAGGAGAGGTTAACAGATCATTTTGTCCTTCTCTTATTGTACAAGGGATAAGTGGCAAATAAATCCCTGCACGAGGGCCTGGGGGTTAATTATAGGGAGTGCAGCGATTTAGTCACACCTGGAGCCTGAAGGGGCATAAAAGGTCCCTCTGACCCATATGGGGAGACTAGTAGTATGAATGATGTGTGATCGTTGAGGATTAAGATGAGCAAATTTCCCGGAATTTGAGACAAATCCGATTCTATCGAACCAACGTCCGATTTGTTTTGGTCCGAATAAATTCACCACAAATTGAAAGTGCCCTGATTGCCTTAACAAGTAGTGTATGACACCCTGAAGTCTTCTAGGACTGTATTTTTACCCCTGTCAAGCTCTTTAACTCTTTAAAAACACACGGCACGGTCAGATTTTTTTTTATACTTTTTAAAACGTATGCCTTTCTTTGGGGCAATTAGATATATGCAAAACAATGAGTGACATCACGTCCGTGATGCTTGTATCAACAGCATCGATTTTCTTTAAAACAATTGTCACTTGGAAGTATAACGGTGCAATAAAAATACTTGACGTAGAAAAATACATGACGTAGAACAACACATTTTTTGTTGCCATTATTAGATATACAGTATGCAAAACATTGAGTGACGTCACATCCGAGGCGTCTATTTCAGAAGGCAGCGGCACACTTTCAGCACCAGGATTAATATTATTAAACAAGATTTGTGAATGATGTGATGATGATTGGTGTTTCACACATTAATTTAAGAATTGTATAGCTGCAGAAGCACTAACTCACAGCAATGGCTGCCTGTCCTTTCTAACGAACACACTGACTGGCTTCTATCTCTTTCTAAAATCTATCAGATTATTGTAAATCTTACGATCTATTCTCTTCTCATTGTAAAACACACTCACTGACAGTAATCCACTATCTATCTGTATTCTCTGTTTTACTATCTTTACTCTCTGTCTGATGTCCTCTCTCTCCTTTCTGTATCTCCGCAAAGCAGCAGCAATTTCTGGTTGGACTGTTTTTAGTGACTATGACCCATATGACTGTCATCAGTGACTCACACCTATACCTCTCATGATTGGCTGTTCTAGAGGAAGGGCTGCCTGTGAGGCATTATGGAGAAGCCCATTGGGCCACCGCCTACGGTCATGTGATTCTTCTCTGTCTTTTTGTCTTCTTCTAAAAATGGTGGCCACCATATTGAGCGATTTGCGCAGGATATATCCCAACTGTTCCAGATTTGTTCAAATCAAAACATATGGGAAATTCAATTTGATTGTGTAGAATTGATTCGCTCATCTCTAGTTGAAGGCCTTGTTAGGTTATATTGCATCGGAGGCTAGTAGCGTAAAGTTTTGCATCTGCACCTGTGTCTCTTGTCGGGTGCTGTTTAGAGTAAACTATCGATATAAAATGGCTCCCCCCTTTTTTTGGCTATTGGGTTGCTGTCATCTATGTTCACCCCATTATTATCCAGTTTTGGACATTCTTTAGCATGGACTAAACATTTTTTCCACCATATTTGCTTCTATCTCTTGTAACATTTGCAAGTACTGGGAGTAGATTTTTAACTTATGACAGAAGCTGAAGAACTCGACTGTATAATAATTCCTATGGGCTTTTGCAGTGTTTGTTTAATTTTTGCTTGACATCGTTACGAAAAAAGCAAAGGACTGATTTTGGGCCCCTGGCAGGAAATTTAGCTTATTTATAAGCACACTTGACATTTAAGTTTCCTTTAACCTTATGAGAAGTAGTGATATATAATGTCTAGAGCCAATTAACATGGGAGTGTGACTTAGCCGTCGCTGTATTTTCATGACAAGAGACTCCTCTCCGCACTGGAGATTGCTCCCATGTGGGAAGATCATACGCCGTGATGCTATTCTTTCTTAGTCAAATACTAGGCTCAGCCCCGTTTGCCAGAAAGTTACAGCCGGGCTTTGTTTCACCTGCTATAACGGAGAAAATGTATTAATAAGTGAGCAAGAGGCTTGGAAATCTTGTTTCCAAATAAGAGGAACAATGTCAGGTCTCGAGGAAACATTGAATCAATTTTAAAACAAGTTCAGCTGTAGGACGTTTGGCTTCAATGTCAAATTGTGTTTGTATTGATGTATCTGCCTATGTTAAATATTTCGTACAATAGCTTCTGAGATGCACCTAGATGTAACCCAAGGCTATTTATTTTAATGTTAATATAAGCTACCAAGGTGAATACCAAGGATGAAGGTCATGAATACCAAGAGAAAAGATCAATTGATGAGTTAGACTGCCCTAAAAATACTCCCAAAATGGTTAAAAGCTGCAATCACCACCACCTCTAAAAACACACATGTGGATAGGTCTTGTGTTTTGCATTTGTAGCGGTTGAGGTCGGAAGAAGAACACTTTGGGTGAAAATAATGGCAGCTGGATCACAAATTCAGATATACTGCAGGAGTAAGTGAATAGGTATTTTATAATTCCCCCATCTTTTATCTACAGGGAATATTTCTACCTTCCTGGTCTTGAGTTTCATACCTCCATTACATCAAAAAAGATTCATAGCTTGTCAATGGCCACGTCCTGCGAAACACATTCTGAACAGTGTTACATACAAAGAGGTCTCATATTCCAATCAGGGGTGTGGGGACTACTCACAATACTGCAACATCGGAGCAGTAGACCATACCCGATATCTACTTTATCTGAAGTCTTCCATGGAGATTTAGCATCTAAGCCACTGGCCACTGTTGGTTGTCCTATAATAGATGTCAATCAGTCAATTTATTTAAGGTTGGGTCAGAGATAAAGTTTATATATATATATTTTATTTTTTACTACATTCCTCACCAGGCAACATACTGTATTCCCTCCAATGTCCATCCAACATGGTCTACAAGGCAATTGTTTATGTACTTGATACCTAGTGATATTGACCACAAGGGTGAATTGGAAGATACCAAGATTGAAATTCCTTCTAAAAAATATTTTGAATGAAGGACTAGGGTGCTCTATATACAATACCCAGCTTTTTTTTTGCCAAAGACAATGGGATCTTCTGGGAAAGTCACAAAGGTTGGGATCTCCATAATGCTCCGATTATAGACGTATTAGGGTATGTGCACACGGTATCGACAATTACGGCTGAAATTACGGAGCTGTTTTCAGGAGAAAACAGCTCCTGCATTTCAGACGTAATTGCTCGTACTCGCATTTTGCGAGGCGTCAATTACGGCCGTAATTTGGAGCTGTTTTTCATTGAAGTCAATGAAAAACGGCTCAAATTACGCCCCAAGAAGTGTCCTGCACTTCCTTGACGACGCTGTTATTTTACGCGCCGTCTTTTGACAGGGACGCGTAAAATTACAGGTCGTCGTATTTGAGCCGGTGTTTTCAGGCGTAATTCAAGGCGTTAAACGCCTCGTTTACGCCTGAAAATAGGTCGTGTGAACCCAGCCTAACACTATCATTGCCAGTAAACGTTCTACAAGAGTACTATATTTCGTAAAATTTTCTCCAGCACTATGGTGGACAGTGATAGTAGACAATAGTCCTGTCTACATTACCTCCGTCTTGACGTTATCCCAAAGCCTTAGGCTAAATTCACACTTATATGTTTTCTCTCTCGTTTCCACTCCTGATCGGAAAAAAAAACACATCGAAAACGGTTAGTCTTTCTTTATTACTTTTGCTTCTTTTTAGATCCACTCCTGGTTTTGGCTCAAAAAAGCTGTATAGAAAGCTGTGCGGATCCAGGCTTATGCTATATAATCTTCACTTTTCCTCCAAGCACAGTCCAGTCTTTAAGCTGTTCATTAAATCTTGATTTACTGTCAAGAGAAATTAATAATTTTGCCTTTTGACAGAATTTAGGTGCAGTAGTTGAATTGACTTGGAATATTTGAATACTCTCTCGAATGTAAATTGTTTTTGCAATTTTATTCTAAGCCACATGTGGGTCCAATGGGAATAATTCACCTTATTACCCATCTTTTCCTTTTACATTTGTTGCGGTTAAATTAGGTTAAAATGGACAAATACAGTTGTTTTGCTGCAATAAAAATCTATTTTCATCTACTTAGTTGGCTTGTCGTGGGAGAACATGGCGTCTTTCTCCAAAGAAGTAATCTAAAGGATCAATGAGACACTTTTCATAATTTGTTCCTCTGCAAATCAAAGCCCATTTAGCTGAATAATACAAGCATTGATTTCTCTTGAATTTTAGACTTCTCCCTACAATAAAAAACCCCACACACTTTTCCGCCGCCGATTTACTTAAGAGCCGTCGATTACTTACCAATCAACCAAGGCTCGAAGGACATTATATCCTATTGCCATATAATATTTCCTTAAATGGCTTAGTTTTATGATTTGCCATCTATTTTTTCTTCCGAGCCGCAGATCACAGGTCTTTGGTATAGAAAATCAATTGAAGCCACAGAGGGTTTTATGTAAAGTAACAGCGGGCCGTCACTGTGTGTTGTATGGACTTTAGTTTTACGTCTGATGAGATGTGCAGGAAGGAAAGAAAATGTCTCAGTGTTTGCCGAGATGTTATATGGAAAAGAAACCGTGGATGCCGGGGAAAACAAGGTTATATTCCTGTAAAACTGCGAAACACACCAAGTGTTACAAATAGTTTTATTTCCATGAGTGAAAGGCAGTAAATACGATCTGAACGTACACTATAAAGTCAATATGTGCAGCTCGATGGAAATAGAAGCAATAGCAGGAAATTTTACCATGTAAAGAAGGGGATAATGGGAGTATTACTGCAAATAAAGGGAAAATCTAGGACAAGTCAACAGTGGCAGAAACTGATAGAACGGGGGTATACATAGAGGGTGCGAAACTCAAAATGGGCTCTCATATCCGTACACATCTTAAAGCTAATTTTTTGTAGGAGATATAGATGGTAGGACCCTAAAGGTAATCTCACCCCTCCCTTGTTTCCCAAAATGGTGGTGCCTGTAGAGATGGGTTTACTCTGTCCGCGTGAGACATGATGGAGTTAAACTAATTGTCGTGGTCCATTTCAGGGTAACACATCTCCACTAGACAGTGGGTCCCAAACTTTTTATTCTTTGTAAGAAATGAGTGGCATGACCCTCTATCGCCAATCCCACCACCCATTTGTTTGCGAACATTTCAATGTCTATGGAGAGAGGTTTGCATTGACCATGGAGATGATCTTAATTTTCTAATAGTATTCCATGATTAGTGTGGGATGGGTGGGGCACCCGGGGATCAAACCACACAAATCAGCAAAATAAATGGGTAACCGTGCTTGTTGGAGAAACATGGCCCCTTTAATGCAATACCCTACACAGTGCCACACTTGCCCATGCGGCTGATACTATGACTTAGCCATGTTCACTTGAATGGTACGGACCTGCAATACCAAACAGAGTGGCACCAACATAGATTAGAGCTGTATCTGGTACTGCATTGTAGCGACGGTGGCACTCAAGCCAGCCCCGCTACCCCTTCGTTCTGCTAATCGATGGATCCCAACAAATCAAACGTTGATGCAATTTTCTTACGCTAAACCATCAATAATTCTCGAAAAACACCACTGGGGCTTTGGGGGTTGGAGCTCAAAGGCTCACTCATTGATGGTCTATCCTAATGCGAGGTCGTCAGTCTTGTGCCCTGGAGAACCCCTTTACACTCTCCCTATAGTAGGAAGCCCTCTTATTTGCTTTTTAATGTGGTTGGGGGCCTCTTTGCCTACAGATCCCCTATGTAGATGTATGGGCTGCATATATAATTGGTCCACCTCCATAATGTATTCGGCATATACTTCTGTGTTGTGTCGTAACGTCTTTTCGTGTATATAACGTGAATGTATGTAAAGGATCTCGCTTCCACACTTTACTGCTTATAACATCTTTACAATGCGTTGCATTTTGATTACGGTATGTAGCAAGTCCTTTGTAAATTGGTAAATATATTCACACATCGGCAAAGTGAACATTTCACGTTGATTTTAATAATGATACAATTATTCGCATTGGTTCTTTAGACTTTCACGGTTTCCCATGTGCGTTGAGAATTGTTTTTATTGAACTGTCACACCATTGCCAATAAGACTGTTTTTTCATTTTGTTTTCTCAATAATATAGTTTTCTGATTGAAATCTTGTGCGTGACGAGGTCAATGTTTATTGCTTTTCTCTTCATTGGGGAGAATTCAGATTGATATTATTGGTAAATCACGTTGTACATCGGTTGGAAGATTTACTTGTGAGAATGAAAAATGTATAAGCTCATATTTTCAGATTAATTTCAAGTGTAAACGAAGACTTTTTTTAAGTTATGAAATACCAGGTGCAGTAAAATTCCTTTAGTCAGTCACCTATTGGTCGAGATTTTGTCATGGACAATCACAAATAACATTGGGTTATGACTAATAAGTCTGCAGGTAAATTTAATTTTACCCTAAGGAGGTTTTGCTGGTTGTATCAATAGATTTCAGACTGCACAAAATGAAAAAAAAAAAAAAAAGTCTAACAACCTCACTTTACGGATTACGTTCCGTTCACCTATTGCCACTTTTTTGGGGATAGCGCACCTACAGGAGCTGTGGCAACAGATTGGTCATCATGGTAACGTGCTGCTACTTTGATGCAGTTGTGATGTATTTTGTTCATTCGGATATCTGTTGATACAACCCATTGAAAAACATCTAAAAGGTGTTTTCGGATTTCAGCCAAAAAATTGTCAAGGAGCCGGAATAGTTATAATATTAAAATAACCAATACTCCCCGTTATTAATCTCCCACCGCTGCTCCAGTACTCCCTGCCAGTCTTTGTATACAGCAATGACGTGCCCGTATACCTGTGTGACCACTGCAGCCAACCATTGGCCTCGGCGGTGTATGGCAAGAGACCAATGAGGCCAGTGATAGGACACATGACCATATGGGCACATCATCACTGCAGCCAAGTAAACAAAGACCACCAGGGAGTACAAGCATAATGGAGGGGGATTACTTACTTGGGCATACAGACACGTCATCACTGCAGCCATGTGTAGAATGACTGGCATCAGTGCGGTCATGCCGTACACCGCTGATGCCAGGGATTGGCTGCGTCGGTCACATGGGTATATGGACAAGTAATCTCTGCAGCCAAGTATACAAAGACTGGCAAAGGGCACTGGAGCGGCAGGGTTTATCAGGTGAATATTGGTTATTTTGTTACACCATTTATGCTCTTTGCCCGTTTATTTGCCCGGTGAACTCAAAAATCCCCTTTAATTCTAGTTACCAGTGTATACACTGCAGAACCAAAGGGTTAAATGTCACATCCAGCTACATTTGTATGTCCACGTCATCAAGGACAAGTCTTTTTCTTGACAAGTGGACTTTCATATTTCACATGCTGTATCTACTGTACTTGATGAACATCAGTTTTTGTTAGTGTTGGTTGTCATAGAATAAATGATCATAAAAAAAAAGAAAAATTATCAGATGGAGACAATGTCCCTTTCCCCAACTCCTCTTAATTTTCCTCCTGTAAATCCATGCTTGAGCGCTGGGGGTTTAGGGCAGTCTTACCATCTCCCCAAGCACCACAAGAGCCAAATCCAGTGGTTGAGAGTATCAATATATGCCACCAGCCTTTCTTCCAAGACTTCCAATAAAAGTAAAAACGATTAAGGCCTCATTTACACGAGCGTAATATACGCGCGTGCTTTTCACGCGTGTCGTACGCACCTATATTACTCTATGGGGGCATGCAGACAGTCCGTGAGTTTGGCTCAGCGTGAGTGCGCTGAAAAAAACTCACGACATGTTCTATAAATCTGCGTTTTTCGCGCATCACGCACCCATTGAAGTCAATGGGTGCGTGAAAACCACGAAGGTCGCACGGAAGCACTTCCGTGCGAACTGCGTGATTCTCGCAAGAGCTGTCAAACTGAATGTAAACAGAAAAGCACCACATGCTTTTCTGTTTACAAACATCCGAACGGAGTGTCTTACAGATGACCGGACCGAACCGAACTTTACCGGGTTCGGCCGAACTAGTTTTGACCGAACCCGGCAGGAGACAGTCACTGTGCAGGGTGCTGAAAGAGTTAAACTGGTTCAGCACCCTGGACAGTGACTTCCGATTCCAATATACGTGAACGTGTAAAAAAAAAAAAAAAGTTCTGACTTACCGATAACTCCCGGCTTCTTCCTCCAGTCTGACCTCCCGGGATGACAATTCAGTCCAAGTGACCGCTGCAGCCAATCACAAGCCAAGCACAGGTTGCAGCGGTCACATGGACTGCCGCGTCTTCAGGGGAGGTGGGGCCAGATGTCAAGAGAGGCGCGTCACCAAGGACGTGTCACCAAGGCAACGGCCGGGAAGTTCTCGGCAAGTACGAACCTCTTTTTTTTTTTTAAACAGGTTACTCGATATGGTGATCGGAATGCACTGTCGAGGGTGCTGAAAGAGTTACTGCCGATCAGTTAACTCTTTCAGCACCATGGACAGTGACTGACGTCGGCTAGCCTCATCTCTATGATGGCGGCTGCGCGAAAATCACGCAGCCGCGCATCATACACGGATGACACACGGAGCTGTCAAGTGCCTTTTGCGCACGCAAAACACACACGCTCGTGTAAATGAGGCCTTGAGTCCATTGAGTCCATTGAGAGGAAAAGGAATCCACTGGAATCTAAAATAAATAAATTTCAGTGCAAGTCCCGTAATTAGAAGCTGTAATTTCTGTCGATTTGCACGCCCCTCTAGGTTTGCGGTCTTGTTTGTAATGTAACTGTCTTGGTGAAGCTCATATTTTAATACTAATTTATAAAAATGATCAGTGAAACCACAAACCATTCTCTCATAAGGATTGACAGTTGGAGCTTTACAGGAGTGTAGATTCTCATCAGTGAACACTGGAAGCAAAGACCATCGCTAACCGCTGGCCTGAACATACGTGAACTGCTGCTTAAAGAGGCTCCGTCACCAGATTAGAAGTGCCCTATCTACTACATAATATGGTCAGCGCTGTAATGTAGATAACTAGTGTTTTTTTATTTAGAAAAACAACCTATTTTCACCAAGTTATGACCCATTTTAGATTTATGGTAATGATTTTCTTAATAGACAACTGGGCGTGTTTTACTTTTTGACCAAGTGGGCGTTGTGGAGAGAAGTGTATGACGCTGACCAATCGGTGACCAATCAGCGTCGTACACTTCTCTTCATTCATTTACTCAGTACATAGTGAACAACACAGGATCACTATGTGCAATCACTTAGGCCCCATGCACACGAACGTGCTTTTGCGGCCGCAATTCCCCCGAAAATCCACGGGAGAATTGCGGCCCCATTCATTTCTATGGGGCCATGCACACGACCGTAGCTTTTCCGTTCCGTGCATGTCCCGGGAGCCCGCACCGCAGAAAGAACGGACATGTCTTATTATGGCCGTGTTCTGCGGTCTGGGCTCATTGAAAATAATGGCCGCGGCCATGGCCCACGATTCGCGGCTGACAGTCCGCAGCCGGCAGACCCGAAAATCACGGCCGTGCACATGGCTACGGTCATTTGCATGACGCCTAACTCACCTATTAACATTACTGAAGTGTTTTGAGAGTGAATAGACATCACCTCCAGCCAGGATGCCATATCTATTCACAATCCTGACACTTCAGTAACGTTTGTGGGGGACTTACAGCACAGCAAGCGTAATCTCGCGAGATCACGCTGTAAACTGTCATTTACAGCGAGATCATGCTTGCTGTGCTGGAAGTCCCACACAAACGTTACCGAAGTGTCAGGATTGTGAATAGACGTGGCATCCTGACTGGAGGTGATGTCTATTCACTCTCAAGACACTTTAGTAACGTTAATATGTGAGTACGTGATTGCACATAGTGAACAACGCAGGATCACTACGTGCTGAGTAAATGAATGGAGAGAAGTGTATGGTCACTGTTTGGTCACTGATTGGTCAGCGTCATACACTTCTGTCCACAACGCCCACTTGGTCAAAAAGTAAAAACACGCCCAGTTGGGCATTAAGAAAGTCATTAGCATAAATCTAAAATAGGTCATAACTTGGTGAAAATAGGTTGTTTTTCTAAATAAAAACCACTGTTATCTACATAACAGCGCCGATCATATTATGTAGAAGATAGGACACTTATAATCTGGTGACAGAGCCTCTTTAGGGTATGTTCACACAGCAGCCTCCATTACGGCTGAAATTACGGAGCTATTTTCAGGAGAAAACCGCTCCGGCATTTCAGCCGTAATGGCATGTGCAGGCGTCTTTCGCTGCGTCCATTACGGACGTAATTGGAGCTGTTTTTCCATGGAGTCAATGGAAAACGGCTCCATTTACGTCTCAAGAAGTGACAGGTACTTCTTTGACGCGGGCGTCTTTTTTACGCGCCGTCTTTTGACAGCGGCGCGTAAAAAAAATGACCGTCGGCACAGAACATCGTAAAGCCCATTCAAATGAATGGGCAGATGTTTGCCGACGCTTTGGTGCCATATTTTCGGACGTAATTCGAGGTTAAAATGCCCGAATTACGTCCGTAAATAAGGTGTGTGAACCCAGCCTTACTCAAGGACTGAAGGATAATTTGTTAAATTTTTGACATGTTTATTTCCTTTTTGATTATGATTGAAAAAGTCTTAAGTCGTCTTACTAAATTGATTGTCTCTTTTTGCGTCTTCGCAATAAAATTGATTACGGCTTATATTAACTGGTTGCCAATGCATGACTAGTATGTTCAGCATTAGGACGTTGCCACATCAGAAAGAGCATACTCATCCTGCTGATCACTTGGGCATAGCAAGTGTGCCTGTGCGATCAGAAGCGGGGTAACGACTATAATAGACAAGCGTAACCACGCCCTAACGGTG
Organism: Rhinoderma darwinii; assembly: GCF_050947455.1. NCBI lineage: Eukaryota > Metazoa > Chordata > Amphibia > Anura > Rhinodermatidae > Rhinoderma > Rhinoderma darwinii. The sequence continues at coordinate 118,481,556 of NC_134694.1, forward strand.
GAGATCAGAGTAACCTCTGGTGTACGTTGTTAACCCTTTAAATGACAACGCTGATTGAGGCCCATTCCTTGTATGGGCAGAAAGCCCAGGGTCCATTGAAGGACCCCAGGACAGTCGGAACGTATTTCCTGTTGTTATGCCCTAACTGCCGGTTTACTCCTCCCAAAACATTGTAGTTAAAAAATAAAGATCAAAATAAAAAAATAAAAAAAACCTTTGAAATTTAAGAAAAAAAAAACGAAAAATAAAAAGGGAGACATTTTTGATTAAAAATTAAAAATACACACAAATGCAATTTTATTTTAGTCAATAAACGTTATTAAATCTTAGTCCCCAAACATAATAATATACACATTTGGTATTGTCACAACTGTAACAACCTGTACTATAAATTTGTAGCAGAAATTATGATGATCAGTGTACACTGTAAAACAAAATAAAATAAAAACTCGAGCGGAACAGCATTTTTCTGCATTTTTGTAAAAATAAAAATGTATATAAATGAAACGCTAATTTATATGTCCCGAAAAAGTTGTCCTGCAAAAAACACAGCCTCACACAGCTTAGTTGAAAAAATTAAAATACCGCTGGGATGCAAAGACGAAAAATAAAAAAAAATGGTCCCGCTCCTTAAAGCCTCATGCACACAGCCATGCCCGCAATCACAACCCGCGATTGCGAGCACGGTCGGCTGATGACGGCCGCATTTTCGGGCCGTGCTCCCATACACAGTATGGGAGCACGGCCCGTAGAAGGTGAAAAGTAGGACATCCTCCATAATTCCCGACGCAGTTCTGCGGCACAGACACTCTTCCATTGCGATACGGAAAGGTGTCCGCAGCCAATAAAACCGGACGGGTCCATAATTGTGGACCATATCGCGGTCCGCAATTATGGAGATTTTTTACGGTCGTGTGCATGGGGCCTATGTAGTTTAAAAAAAAATCATATATCATGGTTCGGCTACAATTAATTCACCCCAAAAAATTGCTTTGCCCACCATTCTATATGGCTGATAAATATAGAAGTGGAATTGCTTCAAAGTAAAAAAAAAAAAATTCTAGCATATTAATGATAAAACAAAGAGGAATAAAAGGCAATGATCTATGAAGGTGGGCAAAAAAGAAGAAAAACATCATTAAAGTCAGCTGTTTGAGGAGGCACAGATATACATAACAGCTACCAGGGAGCGAGCCTGGGGAAATTAAACAAAAATGAATGATTCGCAATTCAAAAAAATAATCAAACTTATAGCAACCAAAAAAAATTCTAGATTCACATGTCTATGTATGAGCGTAAACACAGGAAGATATCCACTAAATATGGGGTCTCAGTATGATCGACTCCCCCAAAGCATCTTCTTGCATTCTTGTCTCTAACCGAGATCAGTCCAGACCAGAGGCGAAGCAAACTCCTCACACGTTCCACTGGCTCAAAAAGTTGTTCAAGATCATTGACTGATCAGGCGTGCCTGCATTTTGGTAATAAAGTCTATGAAACCCCAATGTTAGACCTAAAAATGAAGAACACTTTTCCTCTATTAAACAGAATTTGGAATGAAAAAAATAATAATTATAAAAAAAAATCGAGAAACCAAAAACTATTTTGCTTTCAATTTACATTTTTTTTTTTTGAATTTTAAAATTATTCTCTCGAATAAATTAGAAATGTAAAGAATTTATATTGGTAGCCACAGGTTCTGACTCCCCTAAAGTGAGACTTGTAATGTCACTGGGCCTGGTACAATAAAAAAATGTCTGTTAAATTCAGAAACGAGTAACCTGCCATTCAACTCTTACAGATGTCTCCATGTAAAACAGTTTTGTTTTTGTAAGAAAAAGTTTTGAAACTTTTTTTTTTATAAAATGTTCGGTATCTACAGTCCTCTCTATAACAGAACTACCTGTTCCTTGATAGAAGCCGCAGCTTATTGCAGATTAATGTGTTTGAGAACTCACCAGCTATTTTAATTGGATGAAGGTAGCAGAAGTGGGTCAAGGCTACGCTGCGGAGAGGTGTTGTGTTGTCCTGTGGATAAATAATTAAGGCAAGGTGCCATCTGTCAGTTCTCAGCAGATGATTCACTTAGACTTTGTCTAAAAATCAAAGCTTTCACAGACTCTGGCATGTCTGGGCTTTAGAAACAGCCTGAGAGCAACCCTTAAAAGGCCTGAGCAACAAACGGATTCTGCGGTAGAGAATGCGACAACAGCTTACACATCAATGGAAATGGTCACTTGCTTGCTTTGCCAATTGGCTTAGTAGCCATCTCCGTTTGTCATTTTTGCCTCTTAGGAAAAATTCAGATTTTTTAAATTTTAATAAAATTGTCTTTTTTATTTTTATTCTATAATTAAATTTTAGTATGGTATCGTTTTTTGTTTTTTTTAGGAAAGGTACATCATTGGAAGGAGGGTCACAGTACTTAATTTGAATTACGGTGTTTCACTACATATTTTTTTATGAATAATTCATATATTTGCATTGTTTTTATGTATGTCTGCCGATGACATTTCCCTTATGGGATTAATAAAGTGCTTATCTAATAATAAATATACTAATATTATTGAAAAATTCACAAAAATCCTAAACGTTTGTACTTTGTTATGGATTTAAAACTTTTAGGCCCTGTTAACCTCTGCGTTGGAGGCTCCATAAGGGGCCTTATATTGCAGATCCGGCAGAGACTACCAGAAACAAAAGTGCAGAATGCTGGACTGTTTCTGGTAAAACTTTTGACACCCCGACTGAAAGCCGATGGAACCCATTAAAGTCAATGGGTTTTGTCGGCCGCCGATGATATCCGTGTTACTACGGCACCGTTGCATCCGGCATTCCGTTGTTCTGCTCCTCTGACGGAGCAGAACAACGGAATGCAACAGAATCTAAAGATTTAACCACGAACAACGGTAGGTAATACCAAGGTTTTCATTGCTCCAGAGCCCCAAGGGGTCGCATACTGTAGCTCTACAGAAAAATGGCTGTAGCTCTTGTGTTGCAGTAGCTTTGCATTGTGACATAAGACCCTTTCCTTTCCCTAGCCCTGAGGGCCTTGGTGAGATTATATGCACAATTAAATCAATTTCCAGAGTACTTGTCAAATATCCAACTTGTTTCTGAACTTAAAAGCCTATTAAAGTGCTTAAAAGGACATGCACCTTAGGATATAGAATTTAGAAAGTGAGGGGGAGTGGAGTCATTTCACAGGGAATGCCCACTGAGCACTGAACATGCAGCACCACAAGCAGAAGCAAGCAGATCTGGCAAACAAATGGAATGAGCATGAGATATATCTGTATTACTTATTTTAAGGGCAGAGCTACACCATTAAAATCAGCTGCGTGATTATAGCTATAAGTGGGTCGCACATCTCAACTTTAGAAATTGTGCTTCAGCACGTCCCAAAGTTTCCATATAATTCTAGTATTGCTGAATTTTCACTCATTTTGAAAACCTTTAAATATCCAAGTAAACTTTGTAGGATTTGTTTCTTAGTCTTCCATTAATACAAGTTTGACGGTCTTGGCATAATAACTTGAACATAGTCATTAAATTTCCAGTACAATAATGTGACCCTTGTCAGTGTTTGCTCCCGTAATCTGCGCTCTCCTAGACTTCTGTGACATTGTGCGCTGTGACATTTTGAGGTCTCATCCGACGCACGATGACAACGGTCAAGTTACTTTATAACTCATGAAATCTAAATTACACTGCTAGATCTTCGGGGCACGGGTTAATTGTGACTAAACTCTGTGTACACAGCACAATGTTTAAAAATAAATGTGTGCGATTACTCAAGGCGAAGAGCTCTTAATTTTTGTGTCTCAGAGGAATTTCTGGCAGTAAATTAAATATTTTCTTTGTTTTCCGTCTTAGTAAAATGTAATTGATTTCAATTTTTACATGTTTTGTTTGGAATTGAAATGTTGGTGATGCCTTTAACCCATTAATAACCAGCCAATATACCGTTTTACTTCGGTTATTAAGGCGGCTTATTCTGGAGCGCTGTAAAAAGGCAATGCTGTAGAATAAGTCCTGCATGGATGACCCATGCCATCCTGGAACAGGTGTGCGAGTGTCTAATGATACCTTCGCTCCCGCTCTAACAGCTGGAATCGGAGGAATCTCCGATCCCGGACGTTTAACTTTTGATTGCCATGGTCTACAGCTATGATTGGGTTACCTTAACTTATTGTGTTTAATGATGACATGATCAGGAGTGGCCAACCCCTACGTATAGTACAGATAGCAATGTGGGCCTTTTTAGGTCTCCAGGGTGGACTGTAGGACACTCAACCTGTCAGACCACACTAAGGGTAAGTCCGAATGGAGCGGCCCTGACCTGGTCACGACGTGGCCAACAATCGCAGTGGCACCATGTTAAGCACAGCTGTTGACTAGCCTACGATTTTGCAGGTAAAGAGCCGGTATACCCGCAATAATGCACGACCATTAACAGGCTAGTTGACCGAAGCGCCGAAGATGGTGCCGCCGTGGTTGTTGGCTGTGTCGCGAAAGGGTCATGGCTGCTTCGTTTGGACTTACCCTAAGGCCTGATTAACACGAGCGCTGCACATCTCGAATGTGAAAAAACTGATGTTTTTCACGTCCGAGGTGTATCCGTGCTCGGCGCTGCGGGACGCGATGTCACGCATCCACCATAGTTGAGAGTCTATGGAGTGATGTGTGAAAAGATAGGACATTTCCTATTTTCCCCCCGGACCCTTCACACGGTCCGTTGAAACAACGGCTGTGTGAATGCCCCCATTGAATTACATAGGTCCGTGGGAAGGCCGCTGTTTCAACGGCCATCCCACGGATGTTTAACACGTTCGTGTGAATCAGGCTTAAGTGTTGCCCTAGCAACAGCCCATGTTATAATAAAAAGGTACCTACAAAAGGTATGCCAGTGCATAAGAAGAAAATAGTAATAAATGTTCTTATTACTTTTAATCCCATCAAGTTGATTAAAAAATATATTTAAAAAAAAAGTCTGCACATTATTTTTTTTACAGTACACTAAAATTATTTGCCAGAAATAATTTGGCTTATGTTGCATTAAAACAAAAAATGTACACATTTTAGATATTCCCACAACTGTAATAACCTGAAGAATTCATTCAACAGTGAGGAGTATGAAACAAACAAAAAAAGTCAAAATCTTTGTGTAAAAAAACCCCAAAACAATATATATTATACTCCACACACAGCTCTGGAGTATATGCTTACATGACATTACTTATCCTGTACTGATCCTGAGTTACATCCTATATTATACTCCAGAGCTGCACTCACTATTCTACTGGTGGAGTCACTGTGTACATACATTACTTATCCTGTACTGATCCTGAGTTATATCCTGTATTATACTCCAGAGCTGCACTCACTATTCTGCTGGTGGAGTCACTGTGTACATACATTACATTACTTATCCTGTACTGATCCTGAGTTATATCCTGTATTATACTCCAGAGCTGCACTCACTATTCTACTGGTGGAGTCACTGTGTACATACATTACATTACTTATCCTGTACTGATCCTGAGTTACATCCTATATTATACTCCAGAGCTGCACTCACTATTCTACTGGTGGAGTCACTGTGTACATACATTACTTATCCTGTACTGATCCTGAGTTATATCCTGTATTATACTCCAGAGCTGCACTCACTATTCTACTGGTGGAGTCACTGTGTACATACATTACATTACTTATCCTGTACTGATCCTGAGTTACATCCTGTATTATACTCCAGAGCTGCACTCACTATTCTGCTGGTGGAGTCACTGTGTACATACATTACATTACTTATCCTGTACTGATCCTGAGTTACATCCTATATTATACTCCAGAGCTGCACTCACTATTCTGCTGGTGGAGTCACTGTGTACATACATTACTTATCCTGTACTGATCCGGAGTTATATCCTGTATTATACTCCAGAGCTGCACTCACTATTCTGCTGGTGGAGTCACTGTGTACATACATTACATTACTTATCCTGTACTGATCCTGAGTTACATCCTGTATTATACTCCAGAGCTGCACTCACTATTCTGCTGGTGGAGTCACTGTATACATACATTACTTATCCTGTACTGATCCTGAGCCCATATTATACACCAGAGCTACAGTAACATTTCTACAGGATTCAAAGCAGAAATCACAATTTCCTGCTTGTTCTAGGGACTTACATTCTGAAAGAGTTGTCTTTACACCAGGCAGTTATTTGATGTAGGAAAAAGTTAATTTCCCACTACATTATAGGAGCTCAGTTAAACAGTTCGGGACATGGGGTATCTATTGACAAGCTTGTTGAGTTTCTTGGGATAACGCGTTGAATTGTAAATTTGTAATGAGGGGCCGGGTGGTGTAAGGCCAAAGTGCAGGGTAGATGCGGGAAGATGGAATGGAGACGGGATTGATGGCAAAACAAAGTCTCTCTACTCAATCGGTGTAACTCTCACACGACCACAACACAACACAACACAACACAACACAACACTTTTCAGCAAAGCACGTGAGGGGCACAATCTCTTGAATTCAGGATTTACTTGGTTCAGGCACTGCTGGCTGCTCACCACTAAGTTGCAGGTCAGAGACTCACACTCGTACCTGATATAGGGGATTATCCTCTTTAAAAACAGGTCCTTGCTTGACCGTCTAGCTTGCAGCCTACCGTATCTACATTTTGCTAGCTTATTTGCGGGGAGGCTCCTTTTGTTCAACCACCAATAGAATGCAGACTCCAAGTGACCAATGGCAAGCAATTCACAGCAGGAACGTGTCTTCTTCCAGAACTCCAACCCTGGGGGGAGAGAATATTTAGAAGCAACCCAGTGCACTTAAAAGGCACGGTAGCATTTACAGAAGACTTCCGTACATATAATACAAAATAAATATATTTTGGTGACTCTTAAAGGGGTTGTCCAGTCCCAGCGTGGTTTTTCATACTGATGACCTATCCACAGGATAGGTCATCAGTATATGATCAGTGGAGGTCCGACACCCGGACCACGCTCCGAACAGCTGTTCCGGTTGTACAGATTGCTCTGTACACTGCATAGCGTCACTTGAATAGGAGCAGAGCTGCAGCACAGCCGCTGTACTGTGACCGGAGCCATCTGCTTCCAGGATCTGGAGGCAGCCGGAGCAGCTGATCGGTGCGGGGTCCAGGTGTCGGACCCCCACTGATCATATACCGATGATGACCTATCCTGTGGATAGGTCATCAGTATGAAAATTTGCCCTGTGCTCGGACAACTCCTGGATTCTTAAAAATGTAGCTCTAAACTATAATGCAGGATGAAACTCAAAATAAGTGAAAGTACCTCATCATTATCGGATACTATCCAACCTCTGTGCCCAGATTAGCATTATTATTTACACTATAGTTTTACTCCGGCCTTGATTTCTGAATCATACGTAGTTTGGATAGCGTCCACCGCATGGGGTCTTATAGCAATGCAGTCGATTCCTCTTGTGCAATTATTCCAGTTTGCTCATCATGGCACATTAGTAGGCACTGGAGTAAAATGTATTGTGCTAGTCCTCGGGTTAGCTCTTCCTAGCATACATTAAGCACTAATTGTATAAATAAAGTCAAAGCATTTCCCTTGACAGGTTTTTAAACATTATATTGTTGTTACTAGATTGAGCTAAAAACTTTTTCCCATTATAAGAAAGAAAAATAATTACCACTGTAACTCCTGGGGTTGCAATTCTGATTAATCGGATAATATACGCAACTCATCAGACACTATGAATCAGAGAGCAGCCTAAGTGATTTATAGCTTTCACCACGAAACATAAATTTAAATTGAAACAAAATCACCAAAAAAAAATGGGGCAAAAAGTAGCGTTGACAAATAGCGGAAAGCAAAAATTGTTCTTCTAATTTTCATGACAAATAACGATATCAAACAACTATTGTCACACTGTGTAATTTACAGCAAAGATTACTGCGATGTCTCTGATTTATGTTTTCATTATGACTGGAGTGCACTTAAGTGGATCATTATAATTGTTCTTACATAATAATCACAGAACGTTACATTCCTAATACAGCAAGGAGCAAAAAATGGTACATTAGAAAAGGTAATAAATTCACGCCATTAGTCTAATAATTTGGAATTTAGCAGAAAAGAAAAAGAGTTGAGCGGTTTTGATAGAAAAAAATATATATATATTGGCAAATGTTTATTAGAAAGAGACTTTCTTCTTCTTGACAAGAGGAGGATTGATTTCAACGAAGCTATGAAAACTTTGAAACAAACCTAAATTTGTACCGAACTACCAATGCATGATTTTCTGATGATCCTGTGCTAATTAAGTAAGATCAAAAAAGTCCAGAAAACTTTCTAGTTTACTGAAACTTTTATAATTGTGTATACTCCAATTGTACCCAATGGTTCCACGCCAGATACTGCTGGGTTATACTGGATGTGGCTCAAGCGGGGATGGGGGTGAGGGAATAGCATAGCATGGCTGGAGTCATGGTAGAGGAAAGGCTTAGAGGAGTTATACAGGATGAGAAAAAGATGACTGCTTTCTTTCAAAAACAGTGCCACACCTGTCCACAGGTTGTGTGTGGTATTGCAGCTCAGCCTCATTCACTGGAATGGAGCTAAGCTGCAATACCAGACACAACCCATGGAGAGGTGTGGCGCGATTTATGAAAGAAAGCAGCCATGTTTTCTAATCCTGGACAACCCGTGGAATTTCTACCCCAAAAATAGCTCTCTCAGTTCTGTTTAGGAGACATGTTTTAGACTAACCCCTATACTTATTAATGGGCGGGAAACGGAGCTCTTCCTACCTGGTTTGTAAGGCATAATAAGAATAAAAATTATTGCTCGGTTCACCTGTGATTGGACGTTTCACTCTTTGAAATGAAGACTTTAGATGCCGTCCCGGCAAACACTCGTGTACAGAATTTAATTGCATTGTGCATGGTCCAACAAGTCACAGCTCTCAGTGGATATTAAACTCTTTGGAGGAAGGTTTTGTGTTTTTCGAGAAATCTACCATATGTGCTCTCAATATGTAGGAGCCTGAGCTGTAACAAATTAACTTGGGCTACTCACCTTTATGTCTAATCCCAGTAGGCAGTGGCCACTGGCCAGATTTCGAAGGCAGTCCATTAATGTCTCCAAATTCGGCACAGAAAAATGTGATATTTTCTTGGCCAGATAGTAAGATGGATTAGATCTATTAAATAGGCAAGTTCACATGAGGCAAAAAAAGAAGGTTATATTTGACAGATATATATTATTACCTGTACTAAAGCAGTGCAAAACTTCTAAAAATACATGAATGTGAGGATCCCAAATGTATTCTTAATGTGTTCATGTGAAAAAGTGCACGATAAGTATAGGAATTTCTGACTGAAAATCTTTTGGTCTTCGGTGTAATCCAAAGGGAAACTATTGTAACTTCAAGATACAAGCGACTGCTTCTAGAACTTGCTGCATCCAGCAAATGCCATTGGTTAGGGTTCCAAAACTTGCCATTGCTCTCCGAGGCTGGGAAGGTCTTGGGCCGGGTTCCCACGAAATGGATACGCTGCGTAAAAACCACGCAGCGTATCCGACCTGGAAGCCACAGTACATTCCGTCTGAAGACCGAACCACATTGTGGTGCGTCTTTTTCTGACGGAATTTCCGCTGCGCTGTTATGGCGAGGCATCCCTCCATTGCAAGCCAGTCCGGCCTCCCTGGATGACGCTGCAGCGGCAGTTTCATGGAATGTAACGTCATGTCAGAGACTGGCCTCCTGACATCTAGGCCGGCCTCCTGGGATGACGGATCATCCCATGTGACCACCGCTGCAGCCTGTGATTGTCTGCAGCGGTCATATGAAATATCATCCCAGGAGATTGGACTGCAAGAAGGAGGAGGGTGTTTTGGGTAAGTATGATTTTTTTTTTTCATATTTGAAATTGTTGCGGTGTAAATCGCTGCGAATACGCCACGAAAGTCGCAACACTTGGCTTTCTGTTGCGGGTTTTGCATCCTCCTTGAATTCAATGGGAAAAACCCGCAAAGCAAAAATCAACAAAAACGCAGAATAAATTGACATGCTACAGAATTAAATTCCGCACCACAGATCAATTTATTAACGTTTACGCTGCATTTTTTTCCCGCAGCGTGGGTATGAGATTTTCGGAATCTCATCCACTTTGCTGCTACTGTAAATGCTGCAGAATTTACGCTACGTGGGAACCCGGCCTTACTCTAGAAGAAGCCTCTTCCACCTCATTGAAATTCAGATGAAAGGGAATGATTTAGAAAGGCTTAGAGGAGCGGACTACAACCTATGGCTCTCCAGCTATTCAAAAACTAAACTCCCTGTGTAGTAACAGTTGGGGACCTCCAGTTTAGAGCAAAATTGTGTGGGGTAAAATACAGTATATACAGGGTCTTGCTGCTCAAATAAGCCCCCGTGTTTGTGCCGATTCACGTTACTACACCCCTAACCTACAAGACAGGAGATCCTAGCACTTGCTTTCTCTCTAGCCTTTTCCTCGACCCCAGGGTCAATTCTGTTCTTTTTTTGTTTGCTAATAGAAAGCAGAAAGAGCCCTGACCAGGTTCTTTGCATCCATCAGATATGAGGATGAGGGCAACCTCGGCTGGGTCCCCTCTTTCCCCGGCCCCTACAGTAGCTCTATAGACTTCTATTATATTCGGCGCACACTCAGAAGTGACCCTATGGCTTTGAAGGATCCATGGAGATAGGGGCCTCCGTTTACAACGGTCTCATCCTCTTCTCCATGTGCTGTGTGAGCTTCTGCAAGACGCGATGTTCCACTCCACTGTCAGCTGAGAACATGCCGATCAGCTCTCCTACAAGGGATTGGAGACTGGGGGCTCGTGTTTCAGGGTAGAGGGGATGCCCATTTTTTTTTTTTTCAATGAGTTTTTAGGTTTGTCCCTTGCAGCTTCATCGGGGCAACTTCCATGTTTTCATCTGACCCTTTTAGTGCTCTATACAAATGATATCCTAATGACTATGAGGTCCATAATCCAGTTGCTGAACTTAAAGGGGATGTCCAGTTTGTTACATCATTTTCAAATATACTTTCTATAGTAATTCCTTGTTGTTATTAATGGTTTACTTCCAGTGGATAAAATTCTGTCCATGGTCATGTGACGGACAGACGGGTGCACGGCTCGTTACAGTATGTGTATCAGAGCGGTGTCTTCTAATGATCCCAGAACCTGTGTGTCCATAACATGACCATGTAACGAGCCGTGCCCCTGTTTATTCATCACAAACCATGGGCTGACTTTCATTCAATGGAAGTAAAAAAATGACGGTTCCTACTGGATAACAACGAGCGGAGATCTTAAAAAAAACAGGAAAAAATATTACAGAAAGTATATTGGAAAGTTGTATATTTTTTAATTCTACAAGTAATACCATTAATTTGCTGAAACTGGACAACCCCATATTGGTGAACAAGCTGGAAATATTTTGATTATGAACCTTTTAATAATTATTATGCATCAATAAATGGTATAACTTTTATTACCTCTTGACTGGAGAAGACTACAAGATTATCTCCACCACTGGGCAAATCGTAAGAGTATTTTTAATGGATGACCGGGCAATAATTATTCCATACCAAATAGTAATTTTTGCCCTTGAAATATTTTTAGAATATCTGTCAAGTTTTGGACATGATAGATAGTTCCTGTATTATATCTAAACCTCTCCTTATAAATCTACACAGAAATTAGTTAACCTCCGGAGAAAAGTTGCTTGTCTTTGAGAGCTGAAATGTTGGATCCAGTTGACCTTGGACGAGTAACCCCATGAGACGTATTCTTCCCATCTCTATCCAGGCAGGTTGCGAACTGTGTGTTTTGTGCACAGCTGAAGCTTTGCCCCGGATACATTATTATATGACAAGTAAAAGAATGTGAAAATGATCATATTTAGACGTATGCAGACGAAACGTCTTCCAATAATGGCCAAGCTGTGCGATTCTTCCCGGAGTCAGTGTGGGGCTGTGCTTACCTCTGACAGGGAAAATGGAGAGCCCTTGTCATTGATTCATTTTAACCTTCACAATCTTTCCCACCTCTTTCTTTCTGAAGCCACATGTGATGGCAGAGAATTGTTTTCAGGCTCTCTTTTTTTTTTACTTTTCCCTTCTTCATCTGCCCGTTCTATTCGCTCTCCTTGCTGTGCGACCTTTTTATGTTTTTGGAGTAAGTGCAGCTCCTCTGACAGGACCCATTGTTCAGGAAGCCTTACAAATAGAGATTTCTAAAAAGCCCTTTACAGATCAGTTTGTACATTCTTTTTCCTTTCACTGCTGAACTATAAATCCATATATAAAATTTACAGTAATTGGCTGATTAGTGTTGTATTGACTCTAGTGGTCCATATACATTACTTATTGGTTGGGATTTATAGCTCTCTCTCTATATCTATAAATATATCTATATCTATATATATCTCAATTCAAAGAATCTTTATTGGCAGGACCAAATATGCTTTACTTGTTCTGGCAATGCTAATGTGTAAGGGACTGAGGGGTTGGGGGATAGGGACACATCTAGTGTCGGGGTATATGAGTCCATGGCATATCATGTCTCTCAGTCTATGGCGTGCAGTAATATATTGTGCCGCTATGGCCACTGTGTTTTCCTCTTCACCCAGCCAGATGTATAGTTTCTCTTCCTCTTCCATGGTAATGAAGTCTGGTAAGAGATCAGAGAGTCTCTTGTTGCAGAATTCCAGGTCAAAAATTTCTGTTGGGTTGGAATCCCACCTTGACCAGTCTGAGTATGTGTCCGGACCCAAGACTTCACTGGCATACAGGAGGATTGGGGAGATGGAGTCAAAGATTTTCAGCCAGACCGTCAATGGTGGTTTGAGGTGATAGAGTTTTCTTCTGATGGCATAGAAGGTTTTGCACGCCTTGTCTTTCAGCATCTCAATGGCTTGTTTAAAGCTTCCTGATTGGTTGATTTCTAGGCCCAGGTAAGTGTACCTGTCGGTCGCTGTGATTGTGGCGTTATTTAGTGTGAAGGTCGGGTGCCTGGGGGATTTTGAGTTTCTCTTCTGGAACACCATGATGTTGGTTTTCTTGGCATTGATGGGTAGTGCCCACGTGGAGCAGAATTTTTCTAGGATTTGCAGGTTGTCTTGGAGACCTTTCTCGGTTGGTGATAGTAACAGAAGGTCATCTGGATACAACAGAAATGTCACCTGGGTGTCATGGAGGGCGAGACCTGGTGCTGAGGAGGATTCCAGAGCTGTGGCCAGTTCATTGATGTAGATGTTGACGAGCGTTGGACTGAGGCTGCGGCCTTGTCTGACTCCTCGGCTCTGCTGGAAATCAGCCGTTCTTCTCCCGTTCACCTTCACGCTGCATCTGTGCTCTTTGTAGGAGCTTCTGATGATGTCATAGGCTTACCTCCTATTCCGCTCTCCAGCAGTTTTAGGAATAGGTCCGGGTGCCACACGGAGTCTAAGGCCTTCTTAAAGTCCACAAAACAGGCGTAAATCTTCCCATGCTTTGTATTGTGAACGTGGCTCTTGATGAGGCTGCGCAGGGTGTAGATGTGGTCAGTGGTTTGGCATGAAGCCACCTTGGCTTTGGTTGAGGACATTGTGCTGGGTGAGGAAGCTGAGGATTTTCTTATTCAGGATGCTGTTGAACAGTTTCCCCAGGTTGCTGCTGACACATATCTCTCGGTAGTTAGCTGGATCGTACCGGTCCCCACTCTTGTGGATTGGTGTTATAAGGCCTTGGTTCCAGGTTTGAGTGAAGTAGCCGGCACTCAGCACCATATTGAATAGTTTTGCTATTGCGGCCTGTGTTAGGGCATGACCACACGTGGCGGATTTCCTCCGCAACTGTCCGCATCAATGCCGCACAGAATCTGCGTTGCAGATTCTGCGGCGGATCTGCACAAAATGTGCAGTAAATTGATGCGGACTAGCTGCTGCGGACTGCGGGAAAAGTGCTTCCCTTCTCCCTATTCAGTGCAGGATAGAGAGAAGGGACAGCACTTTCCCTAGTGAAAGTAAACGAATTTCATACTTACCGGCCGTTGTCTTGGTGACGCGTCCCTCTTTCGGCATCCAGCCCGACCTCCCTGGATGACGCGGCAGTCCATGTGAGCGCTGCAGCCTGTGCTTGGCCTGTGATTGGCTGCAGCCGTCACTTAGACTGAAACGTCATCCTGGGAGGCCGGACTGGAGACAGAAGCAGGGAGTTCTCGGTAAGTATGAACTTATATTTTTTGACAGGTTGCTGTATATTGGGATCGGTAGTCACTATCCAGGGTGCAGAAACAGTTACTGCCGATCGCTTAACTCTTTCAGCACCCTGGACAGTGACTATTTACAGACGTCTCCTAGCAACGCTCCCGTCATTACGGGAGCCCCATTGACTTCCTCAGTCTGGCTGTAGACCTAGAAATACATAGGTCCAGCCAGAATGAAGAAATGTCATGGCAAAAAAGCAAGACGTATCCGCAGCACACATAACATGTGCATGACAGCTGCGGACTTCATTGCGGAACTTAGAATCTCCATTGAAGTCAATGGAGAAATTCCGCCATGAGTCCGCCACTGCTCCGCAACAGACAGAGCATGCTGCGGCCACCAAATTCCGCTCCGCAGCCTATGCTCCGCAGCGGAATGTTACGCATCGTCTAAACGAACACTTCTAAATAGAAGTGGAAGTCAATGCAGAAACGGCTCCGCTGCGGATTAACGCTGCGGAGTGTCCGCAGCGGAATTTAAGTGAAATTCCGCCACGTGTGAACCCAGCCTTACTGGCGGGCTGTGTTTTATCATTTCTGGTGAGATTCTGTCTAGGCTGCTTGATTTATTTTTTTTTTTACACCTTATGTCTGAGGTTCTCTCTGTTACTTCTTGCAGTGTTATTGGTGTATCCAGGGGGGTTTGAAAATCTTTTAGAGTTTCCTCCATCACCTTCAATTTTGAGATTTGTTTTTGTTCTTGGCTTTGTTCTTCTTTCGAGATATCTTTGTAGAGGTCCCTGAAATATTGGAGCCAGATGTTGCCATTTTGGATGTGAAGGTTAGTTTTACATTTTTGCCCGTGTGTTTCCATAATTCCCAGAACGAGTTGTCATGGAGGGCATCTTGGAGTTGGGTAAGTTTGGTGGAGATGTGTCTTTTGTTTTTTCTTTCGGAGGATGGTCTTGTATTGCCTCTGTATGTTGCTGTAGGCCTCCTTCAGACCGGTGTTGTTTGGGTCTCGGTGCTTCTTATTTGAGGCATTTCTTAGGGTCTTCCGTACTTCTTTGCACTCACGGTCAAACCAACCGTTAGGATGTATTTCTTGTGGCCTCTTGTAGTCACATCTTTTCAGGTCAGACCTCTCTGCCATGGTATAAAATATATTATTTAGGTCATTTACGGCCTGACTTACCCCTCCTGGGTTGGTCTCATACACCTTGTTGTAGAGGTTGTGAAGCATCTCCTGGACTTCTGGTCTGTTGAGTGTCTCTTTATATTTTATAGTTGACATTTTGGACCATTTAAAAGATGGTGGCAGGTTGAGGAGGCCGGTCTGATGTGGTTTTTGTGCAGATGGTTTGTTTGTGCATTTGATGTATAGAAGTAATTGGTTGTGATCTGACAGGTTCGTTTGTGGAGTGACTATGAGTGTGCCAATGTTTGTGGGGTCCATGTCCATGATGGCATAGTCTACTACACTGCTGCCTACATGGGAGTTTAGTGTATACCTTCCTAAAGAGTCTCCCTTGGTGCAGCCATTCAGTATGTGTAGTCCTAAGCTTCCACATAGATTCAGTAGTTTTTTGCCGCTTTTGTTGACGGTGCTGTCATAGCTGTTTCTCTCTTTCTGTAGGGAGTTATGACAGTCGGCCTCTGCGCCAAAGATGAAGATGTTTCCATCATTGGTCAGGTAGTCTTTATCTCTCCCCGTTCTTGCATTGAGGTCTCCGTAGATGAGAACGCTGCCCAGGGTCTGGAAATGGGCGGCTTCCCTTTGTATAATGTCAGTGCTGTCTAGATTGGAGTACGGGGACTCTGTCGGTGCGATGTATGTTGCGCAGAGATACATGTCAGACTGAGAGGTGAGGATGGAGCTGCCTATTCTTATCCAGATGTGGCTGTCTCCTCGCTTCACGGCTTTGATCTGCTCATGGAGCTCCTCTTTGTACCAGACTAATATTCCTCCTGAACACCGGCCCTGCTTGATGGGTTTGTCCCTGCCCTGAAAAGTAGAGATTTCCCTGTATCCAGTGGGCACCAGGGGTTCATTCTCTGTCCTAGTCCATGTTTCCAGGAGGATTTGTAGATCAATATTTTTCAGTCTTTGGATGTAAAATTAACGATCCAGACTTCAACAAAAGGCTGAGGTGTTGAGGCCTTGAATATTCCAGCTGCTGATTATAAAGGACGTCATTGTGTGTCCATATACCTTGTAATGAGCGGCGCTGTGTAGGACGGGCTGGAGATGTGACTGCTGGACGTGTTGTAGATATTCTTGTGTTCTATAGTCACATACGTTTTCTACATAGAGTGCTGAGCAGGGTCTTTATCTCCTCCATGTCTCTGCTCTGCGTGTCTCTGTGTGAGGCAGGGGGTTTCCTCCATGGCTTTTGCCTCTGGTGGTCTGACCTTTAGTGTAGTGAGGTGTATGGAGTTTGAGGTCTTTTCTTTGTTAGTGATGTTTCCATGATGTTTTGGCTTTGGCTGGTGTGGGATCCAGGTCTGGGGGGGGTCTGTTCAGCACAATGTCGTTTAGTTTTTTGGCCAGAAGGCTGACCCTTCGTTTGTTGAGGTGTTTTTCGTCATACAGGTGGTGACGCTCTATGGAGGAGTGTTGTGCCAGGCTGATGTTTGACATTGAGCTGAAGTTTGCTGCCAGCTCTGTGTTGATGGCCTGGGTGATCTTGTTGGGTAGATCTTTTCTTGGGAGGACGGATGATATAATTATTTTACTGCCAGGGAACTTTTGCTGTGCCGTCTTTGCTAGTTGGGTCAGTTGTTCTGCAATCTGTTGTTGCTGGTCTTGGAGGTTGTTTGTACCCGTGTGCAGTGGCATAGCTATAGGAGTCGCAGTGGTCGCAATTGCGACTGGGCCCCGAAGCCAGGGGGGCCCGCAGCCCCCCGCCCCACAGCTATAAAAAGTTACTATAGTAACTCGGGCCGCGGGCCCCTGTTACTATAGTAACTGATAGTACTTACCTTCCTGGTTCCGGAACGCAGCAGAGGTCGACGTCACAACGCTATGCGCCGCGCACAACATCGTGATCCTGGATAGAGTCAGGACAGAACTTCCGCTGCGGCTGAAGAGGAGGGTAAGATTAATATCCCTGTCTGCTGAAGCTGATTGGCGGGGTCTGACTCCCAGGAGCCGGCCAATCAGCTGTTTTGAAGGGGCTTCAGCACTCGTACGAGAGCTGCTTCCCCTTCATTCTAGTCACTTGCTCACACTGTGAAATGAAGGGGAAGCAGCTCTCGTACGAGAGTCATTAAAGTTTAAAATAGGCTGGTCAGTCTAAATCTTCTATCCCAAACTCAGTCTTATGGACATTTACTTTATTCTGCTTTTCTTGTTCTAAATAGTGATTTTTTTCCATTGTTTAGATAAATCCTTATATCTATGGTGTTTTCTTTCTAGTAGGATTTTGTTGGTGTTGCAGGAAGGTCTTACCTTTGGTTGCTCAGTTTTCTGGACTCGGCCAGACTTAATGCTCTCTGATGTTTGGTCTGTTCTATAAGAAACGTCCTTGTTTTTTTTTATTAATTTCAAATATTTTATTTTATTATATTTCTTGAAGACAATTTAGTCCTGCTCACTTCTGTCTTCCATGGAGTCTGTATTATCCAGGTTATGCCTATGTGTGTATGAAGAGTTTGTCAGTTCTCCCATACCAGATATACTAAATAATAATCTGAATAACTCTATACTTATCTAATTTGCTAATGTAGCCCAACCTTTACGGCCATTTTAAACTAGTCAATTATCGATCAAACGAGTATTTAGAGAACGCTTATTCCCGATGATTGCCCTGTGTAAACGCTCGTTCATCGGCTGATGTTTCTTGGAGCATAAACGATACTATAATAGTTGTCGGCAGCACATCTCCCTGTGTAAACAGGGAGACATGCTGCCGACATGATGGAAATGTATAGAGATGACCAATTTTAGTAACGAGCGCCCATCCCCATACATTACTGATCATAGCTCTTTATGAAAGGAGCAAGTGAGCCCCGATCTACTACGCATGCACACCGCTGTCCAAATCCCCGCCTGCACTCGGGAAAAGTCGCCGGTTCCCAAGTGCTTATTCTAAACTTGTATTTCAGCTTGCGCTGCTGCGCATGCTCAGTAGCATTGCTGTAGAAGACGGTGTGCACCTAGGAACTGACGGTTGTTCCCCAGTGATTCTAACTTACTGTTTTAGAGTCTGCTACAAGTACTAGTACTAGAGTAGCATCGCTGTCCAAATCTTAGCCTGCACTTGGGAACAGTTGCCGGTTCCCGGGTGCATTCAGTCTTGCAGAAATGCGAGTTTAGCAGAAGCACTCGGGAACAGTCGCCAGTTCCCGAGTGCAGGTGAGGATTTTGACAGCGGTGCGCATGCGCAGTAGCAGCTCCAGGCTTGTAGTCACATCAAGCACTCGGGAATAATCGGAAGTTCCCGAGCGCAAACGACATAAAGCGCAAACATGAGAACAGTGAAAGCGACCACAAAGCCAAACTAAGGTGGGGATGTGTTTTTTTTCCGACCATGGCCAGAGGAATGGGTTATGGTCGGATCCAAGGGCAACCAGTAACACAACAAAACTTCTCACAGAGGCGTGGAAATAATATATCTTTATAACAGGACAGTCTAGAAAATTACATGGAATTGCTCAAATGTAGAACGGCCATTTATGGACACATTTAACTGTATTGTAGTTCGTGGGAAAACCCCTTTAAGCAAGAGATTTAGAGAGTTACACATTCGGTATAGGAGGTGCAAGTGAAGGAGTACGAAAACCAATTGCATCTTAATCGATCGTGATCATGCCAAATAGTCCTAAAATGGCCATTTGTGCGGTGCGGTAGTTGGAGATTTGGCTGACCCCCCCCCCCCCCAAGTAATGATCTTGGCTTTGATTCTCAATGGAGAAATAGCCACTTATTCAACTTCTTGTGATCCATATGGGGGAGGAAGCATCATGGGACCTTTTTATTCATGAAAGCAATGCTGGTGACACTTCTACATTTAAAAACATCCCCAAAATTTCTGCCAGAAACGGGAATGCATGGCAGCTGGAACTTCTACTGATACCATAAAAAAATTACTGATCCAGATTCCAATTGTTAATAGAGAAATGGAGAAATAGCCATGTCTTCTTGGGAACCATGG
Organism: Rhinoderma darwinii; assembly: GCF_050947455.1. Classification (NCBI taxonomy): domain Eukaryota; kingdom Metazoa; phylum Chordata; class Amphibia; order Anura; family Rhinodermatidae; genus Rhinoderma; species Rhinoderma darwinii. Next base: position 118,500,944 of record NC_134694.1, read on the forward strand.
GGGAGGGGGAAAGGTATCAGCACTTCTGTTATACTTGTAGCACTACTAAAAGTGCCTAAAGGGGTTTTCCCAAAAAATGCTTTCCTGACATGTCCATCAGATGTCAGCCAAGACCACTGACCCCCCCCCCCCCCATCCCACGGTTCCCAAGAAGGGGAATGTGTGAGTATTTCTCCATTGGCGTTTGGAACCAGGATTATACCCCACAAATAAGAATTGTATGACTGTTTCCCATGATAAAGATAGATGAAGATGTGTTGGGTGGGCTGTCGCACCCATGTGATCACAAATATATGGACCCTTATATGTGTTCTACTTTTCAAAGTACAATAAGTGAAACTATAAGAATTTCTAAAAGAAAAATTTTGCATCGAGAAAAAAAATAAAAAAATAAAAAAATAAAAAGTCCTTGATACTATAAATAAGGAAAAAACTTTATAAATATTTTTATTTGCCGACTATTTCAAACTTAATTTACGACCTTCAAGTCGATTCTTCTTTAAGAATAAGTTTGATGGCACTGTTGACCCTTTGAGATGTTTATGGAGGAAACCCTGCTGTACGTTTTTAATAAAAACAGAAATAATTATTTGCATAATAGGTTTCACATTGCCTCAGAGGGACGGTGACATTTACAAAGAGTTGTGGTGCTTCTAGCAGGCGTTTCAGCGCCATCTCCGTGTCATCTCACGCTGTGTTTTCAAGGCAACTGAATAGCGAGAAGCTTTGCTTATGAACAGAAGTAATCAGAGAGAGAGGACGAGACTTTGGTTCATCTCCAACTAGTAAACTTTTCGGTGACATACCTGGATACAAAGTGTCTTTGTAAAATCTTGAAAGTTATTTTGATACTTGAAAGTACAAAGGCAAAATGTGTAGCGCGGACTTTCCAGAGGTGGTGGTATGGACTAACTGCTAGGGGCACTACATTTGGCTGTAGTATTTGGACACTACAACAGAGGAGCAGAATAACAAAATTGACGGAGTGACGGATCAGTTGCATGACGTACACAGACTGCATTTAAGTCAATAGGGGGGGGGTCTGTTAGATGTGGTCCGTGAGGTTCCGTCGTGGTGTCTCATTTTAAACAGAAAAAACCCATAACGCTGCATGTTGCACTGCATATTTTCCTGCACATGTGGAAATCTGCAATGGAGGCTCCAAATGCAGATGTGAACAGAGCCTTAGTGCTACTTTAAAGAGGCTCTGTCACCAGATTGTAAGTGCCCTGTCTCCTACATAATCTGATCGGCGCTGTAATGTGGATAGTGGTTTTTATTTTGAAGAACTACAATTTTTGAGCAAGTTATGAACAATTTTAGATTTATGCTAATTAATTCTTAATGACTAACTGGGCGTTTAACTTTATTCCAAGTGGGCGTCGTAAAGAGAAGTATATGACACTGACCAATCAGCGTCATACACTTCTCTCCATTCATGCCCGGCTTGTTTCACTGCACGGTGTGATCTCGCGAGATCACTCTGTGACGTGACTTCCTCCCACAGTTCCTTCACCGGAGCCATGGAAAGACAGACCTCTCTAGAACGTCCCGGCACGGCTGGAGGCGAACATGAATAAAAATAAAAAAATTATATATATTTACTTTACCAACACAATGTTTTTCATAAAAATCCCGCCATGCCCTCATTGTTTTGATGCAAATTTCTTGAGATTATTACCTATAGATCGCAAGTGCGGCAACAATTACATGTATTAATTTGCATTATTTTGCTGCATTTATAGGTTTGCACTAGTGGTCACTACTGCAAAGACGACCCCCCCCCCAACTGCGTTATGACGAGGAAAGACGCTTTACTGAAATTTGCGGCACCATTGCTCATAGATCCCATTGGAGTTCCCTTGATTTTTTTGTATTTTCTTCTGATTTAATTCCTTTGTCCTCGAGACCTTCTTACTTAATCAAACATCAGCCCCATGTTGTATAAAAGGCCCAGCGTTCGTCAGGCCGCTCCATCATAGTAGAAGGCTGACCGGAGACCTGCATTACCGTGCCAAGGAGAGACAGCTCCTGCAGCAGTAACACTTGGTAAACGATGCCCTATTTAGTCTGTGCCGTGGCATACTATTTACAGAATTTAATGGCCCACCTTAGGCTGTATAACCTTTCCGTATTATTTCTCCGACCGCTCAGGGACCAGGAACAGGAGGCGAGTGACAAAAGAATTTGATGTTTTACTGGCGGAATGAATCAAATTGCATGTTCCTCTGTATTACCAGCAAAGCTGGGGGCACTCACACAGAGGCCAGTCACGTTTACAGGGGTCACCACCAAATTTCATACACTTTATTGACTAAGGCAGGTGACTGATAATTGGTTTTGTCAATAAAAAGAAAGGGAGGGGGCACAACAGTAAAAAGATAAATAGCATTTAAAGTGCTAGCGCAGAACAATAAACTTTTCAATGTCACCTTTGGACTCATGGATTTCTATTTTTGTTAAGTTATTTATTTTGTCTTTTTTGGGCTGTTAAAGTTATTTGTGTTGCTTCGCCCCAATAGCTGCCAGGTCATCAACCTTAATGAATCTGAACTTTTCCGTTTTAACAGTGTTCGGAATGGTAACATTACTGTACACCACAGTCATTGTCTATCACTGGCCCTATTTCCCACAGGTTTCAGATAGAAAGTGATGGAGTACAAGCGATCTCCCAGGTGACCCATTGTTCTTCTAGTATTAAGCAATGAAACTAGGGCAAAGTGAAAACCACAGCAGATACCTTTAAAAATGTATGAACATTAACACCCAAAATGGAAAAAAAATCACAATTGACTATAACTACTATAATACTGCCCCTATATACAAGAATATAACTACTAGAATACTGCTACCATGTACAAGAATATAACTACTATAATACTGCTCCTATATACAAGAATATAACTACTATAATACTGCTCCTATATACAAGAATATAACTACTATAATACTGCCCCTATGTACAAGAATATAACTACTAGAATACTGCTCCTATATAGAATATAACTACTATAATACTGCTCCTGTATACAAGAATATAACTACTATAATACTGCCCCCTATATACAAGAATATAACTCCTATAATACTGTCCCTATGTACAAGAATATAACTACTATAATACTGCTCCTATATAGAATATAACTACTATAATACTGCTCCTGTATACAAGAATATAACTACTATAATACTGCCCCCTATATACAAGAATATAACTACTATAATACTGCCCCCTATATACAAGAATATAACTACTATAATACTACCCCTATATACAAGAATTTAACTACTATAATACTGTCCCCTATATACAAGAATATAACTACTATAATACTGCCCCCTATATACAAGAATATAACTACTATAATACTGCCCCCTATATACAAGAATATAACTACTATAATACTGCCCCTATGTACAAGAATATAACTACTATAATACTGCTCCTATATAGAATATAACTACTATAATACTGCTCCTGTATACTAGAATATAACTACTATAATACTGCCCCCTATATACAAGAATATAACTACTATAATACTGCCCCCTATATACAAGAATATAACTACTATAATACTGCTCCTATATACAAGAATATAACTACTATAATACTGCTCCAATATACAAGACTATAACTACTATAATACTGCCCCTATATACAAGAATATAACTACTATAATACTGCACCCTATATACAAGAATATAACTACTATAATATTGCCTCCTATATACAAGAATATAACTACTATAATACTGCCCCCTAGATACAAAAATATAACTACAGTCCTGGACAAGTTTGAGATGACAAATTTTGGTTTTCAAAGTTTGCTGCTTCAGTTTTTATAGTGTAAATTTTCATTAACTCTAGATTGTTATGAACAAATACAATTATTCCTTTATTAAATCATACCTTAAAAATGACGGGCTCATTAGCCAGTAACCTAAACAGGCTTAAGCAGAAGGTCAGATAGGAGAGTATAGTGTACATAATAAGGGGTCACGATATTATTAAAGAACGATTTGGCCGGTCTGCACAGTTTTCGTTCTTAGTAGTCTCCCCGCCGTGTGTACGATACTAATGCATTGGCCGCATCAATGTCACCGGGAGATGCGACGACCCTTAAAACTCAAGGGATTGAACAGATAGTCAGTTAGAGGTGGAAACTTAGACAAAAAAAAATCCTGCAGAAAGAGGCTCAATGTATTTCCAAATGGATTCACATGTTTCATGCCAGTGAACAGTAGGTAGTCTGGAGGCCAAGCGTTATTACACCACATGATCACATCGTGTGAGGTGTACGGGTTGGTCCATGATCACCACATTGTATTTGAGAGACACTACCATATGCTTTTCCCGGAAGAAACTGATACGGTGCAACGATGACTTGGTTCCATATTACCGTTTGAAAATATGTTGCAACATCTTCCATGTTATGGTCTTGGAGAATGGATCACATCATATGTATCCACTGATATTCACACTTAGAACGTGGTTTACAAACCGCCTGGAGCTCGCCGGGTTACTAAGGACGCTTGGTCGTCACTACACCAGGATTGGCTAATAAAGTGGAGGCTCGAAACCATCCGGGACATCACGATGACGTTCTTCATACGGATTGGAGCGCTGCTTCTACGACCCCACTAGGTGGGAGGGTCTTCGTCTTTAGGCAGTGAAAGAATATATACAATTTGACCAGAACATGCTATTGGGATCTACAGTAATTATAGATTGTAATGAATTGTGATCAGATGAATTGCAAAGTCATTCCTTGCCATGATCATTAACTTAATCACAAAAACCCCAATTCCACTGCATTTCAGTGATCTTCTTGTTAGCTCAGGAAAAAGTGTTAATGAGGACAATGCAGCTGATATTACTCGGTCATGCTGATTTAATTATAAAGGAGCAGACCAGTTGCTTTAAGAGGGGGTTGGAACTTGAAATCATGGTCTTCTTCTGTTAACCATGGTTACCTCTAAGGAAACACGTGCAGTCATCATTACAGGCAAGAAAATCACTGCTTGTAGGATTGCCCCTAAATCAACCATTTATCAGATCATGAAGAACTTTAAGGAGAGAGATTAAATTGCTGTGAAGAAGGCTTCAGGGCACCCAAAAAAGTCCAGCAAGTGCCTGGACCATGGTGTCAAGAAGGGCAGCAAAAAAGTCACTTCTCTCCAAGAAAAACCATCAAGGACCGACTTACAGGAATTGGACTGGAGGAGGACTGGGATAAAGTTATTTTTTTCTGATGTAGCCCCTTCAGACTGTTTGGGACATTTGGACGAATGATTGTCCGGAGAAGAAAAGATGAGCGCTACCATGAGTCCTGTGTCATGCCAACAGTAAAGCATCCTGAGACCATTCATGTGTGGGGTTGCTTTTCATCCAAGGGAGTGGGCGCACTCACAATTTTAGCTAAGAATACTTCCATGAATAAAGAATGAGATGTAAACATCCAAGAGCAACTTCTCCCAACCATCCATGAGCAATTTGGTGATGAACAATGTTTTTTCCAGCATGGACCATGTCACAAGACAAAAGTGAGAACTAAGGGGCTCGGTAAACAAAACATTTGAAATTTTGAGTCCATGGCCAGGAAACTCCCCAGATCTCAATCCCATTGAGACCCTGTGGTCACTCCTCAAAAAGCGGGTGGACAATCAAAAAACACAGAAATTGTGATAAACTCTAAGCGCTGATTAGGTAAGAATTGGTCATCAGTCAGGATTTGGCCCAGAAGCGGATATCCAGCATGCCAGGGCGAATTACAGAAGACTTGAAAAAGAAGGGTCAAAACTGTACATATTGAGTCTTTGCATAAACTGGATGTATTTGTCAATAAAAGCTTAAAACTTATGAAATGTTTATAATTGTACTTCAGTAACCAAAGAAACGTTGTGAAAACCCAAATTTGTGACAGTCTCAAAACTTTTGGCCAGTTCTGTACTATAATACTGCCCCCTATATACAAGAATATAACAATAGTGCAGCAATACTCTGACATAAACGCAGCAGCACAAATCCTGGTCCTGATCTCCAGGCTGGTGGCTATGTGAGCATGACTAACCTTCAGAAGCTGAAAAGCCATCCTGTCCTAAACACTGTATAGTGCCATTGACTAACAGTAAGCAGAGATCTTGAAAAAATAATCCGTTCTGAATTTGTATTTAAGTGCTTACAATACATAATGAGACCCGCCACCAACTCCATATCGGAAAGGGCATAGTACCACCAGCCCCGGAATGAGCAAATGTAGGAGGAGATGTAGATCCGGCAGGGGACTCGATGTCTTCCTACCAAAGTTCTTCTTTCAGATGAGCTAAAACTGCTGATTAATTGTAGAAAATGTAGAAAGAGAAAAAAACAATTTCTCTCTGCAGTGAGGTTTGGTTAATCTCGCTATCTGTGAACCGACTTTCACAAGTTCATAAAAGGGTGCGTAATCCCGATAAATTAGCGTTGGGTAATTGCTGACCCTCAACCAGTCTGTGTGCAGAAGCTTCTGAGGAACGCTTATGATGGGTGCAATGATCAGGCACTAATGACTTCTGCTAACACAACTTCTGCAAGGTCGGCACAGTTACATCTTCCTGCGAGAAGGTCTAAACGTTTCCCATACTACAAACTGCTAAGTAGCAAATGGCAACTTAACCGTGAACCAAACGTTTAGAAGCGGAGTAATTGAATAATAATATTTATTTTCCGTGATTGCATTGAACACGTTGGTGACTTCCAGGACTCCACAATGTAAATCCAAGACTTACAAAAACCACACGTGATTCATCTGTGGTGCATACTAGGCTACTGAACACCAACTCGGAGGGGGGAGTTCACACAATAGAGACCGCAGCTACTGAACATTAGTTAGGGAGGGTGCACATAAGAGACCATGACTACTGAACACCAGCTAGTGGGGGGGATGCACGTAGGAGAGACCGTGACTACTGAACACCAGCTAGTGGGGGGGATGCACCTAGGAGAGACCGTGACTACTGAACACCAGCTAGTGGGGGGGGATGCACGTAGGAGAGTAGGTGGCTGGAGTCACTGCATATAGGCAAGACCGCATCTACTGAACACCCGCTTGGGGGGTGCACATAGGAGAGACCGCATCTACTGAACACCCGCTTGGGGGGTGCACATAGGAGAGAAAGCTGCAAACATTTGCAAACTTTCTTTTACAGAGCAGTTACTCCATCTTTGCGCTTGGCAACACTGAACACCGGGAGAGCGAGCAGTGCTGCATTGTGTGCTTGCCAAGTGTTTAGCGGCAACAAACACAATTATGCGCTGCTCTCTCCTGGCGATTGGCACCGCCAAGCGGATAATGAAGCGCTGCTTTCCCCTGTGCTCAGTGTCACCAATCACAACTGCGCTGGACACTGGCATAGTTTATACAAAAAAAGCTATGGCATTAACTACAGATGTAGTAGAACTCAACTTTTCACTTAGGGTATGTTTACACTCAGTAGCAAAATAAGTCTGAAAATCAGGAGCGGTTTTCAGGCGAAAACAGCTCCGTAATTTCAGACGTTTAACAACTCACGTTTTTGCCGCGTATTTTATGGACGTTTCTGGAGCTGTTCTTCTTTTGACAGCGATGCGTAAAATTACACCACGTGGTAACAGAACATCGTAAAACCCATTGAAAGCAATGGGCAGATGTTTGTAGGTGTAATGGAGTCATTTTTTCAGGCGTAATTCGAGGCGTAAAACACGAAAATTACGTCTGAAAAGAGGCCGTGTGAACATACCCTTAAAGGGATTGTCCAGTCATATGAAACTCATGGCCTATCCTCAGAAAAGGCCATCAATATCTAATCGGTGGGGGTCCAACTCCCAGCACCCCTGTTAATCAGCTGCTTTGAAGGGGCCGTGTCGCTTGTACGAGCGCTGCTCCCGTTCACCGCTTGTACTGTGAATTGCCGACACACTTGTAGTGGCTGTTCACAGTATTACAGCGAGTGAATAGTAGAAGGCTGTAATACTGTGAACCGCTGCTACAAGTGTGTCGGCGATTCACAGTACGAGCAGTGACCGGAATGAATGGGAAGCAGGGCTTGTACGAGAGCTGTGGCCCCTTCAAAAGTTAATCGGCAGGGGGGCTGGGAGGCTGACCCCCACCGATCAGATATGGATGGCCTATCCTATGTCATCAATTTCTTATGACTGGACAACTGCTTTAAAGCAAAGCTCCACCCAGAGGCGTATTATGAAGCTCCTGGGTCCCGATGCAAAATCTATAACCGGGTTCCCACCTACTATTTATAATACTGGTTTTGTGTTCTGGCAGAAGGGCATTTAGGCCCCCCTCCCTCTCCTCACGCAACAGGTGTCACTCCTACCCGTGTAACCCATAAAGCTCTGCCCTTTGATGACCGTTTACTCTATTCGTTCGTTCTGTAGATGAAAACAAGCAGTTCTTTATCTACGAGAAAAAAAAAAGCTTCTGTTGCTACATAGAAACGGTCAACGAGTAGCTGCTGTCGGATTTGCTACTTTAATGTACTGCCACAAATATTTTGTGTTCCGATTTGTGGCTTGGATGGAAATTCTATTTCAGCTTGGCTATTACTTCAAGAGGCGCAACCACTGCCACCCTCATTGGTCACCGCACTCTTTATGAGGCGACGTGGTTACAGGACCGTTGCTGCCCATGGAAGTCAATGGTAATTGGCAAGATTTCCATAGAGGGTAAAGAAGGTTGAAGGACTTCAACCCGACCAGAGTCGTATCATGCAACTCTACTCAGACGCAACTGAACCATAAGTAAATTTACATAACTGTGAATGTGACGAAGTAGAAATGCATAGAGAAAAAATATATATCGCGCCTTCCAGAGTTTTAACATCTGGACTCGGCTCGCCCTTGGATTTCTGTTCAAGAATTAGTTGCTGCAAAGCAGTTTCTTAAGAGACGTCTCTCCAGACGATTGTGCGGTGTCACATGCTGTGCATCTCGCTGATGTGCTATCTGATGCCTGACGGCAGGATTCGCCTTAAGGGTGAGTTGGTGCCGGTCTCTTGCGAGTCAGCTCAGCTTTTTAAAGCTCCGGATCCCATTTTGGATTGATGGCAATCGGACTGGACACCAACACCGTGATTGCCGGCTCAGCAGACGTTACATATCGTTAGTGGGAGAAGACGAGGGGCGCTGGGACCATTTTAATGTCACTTCAGTTTCTTTTAAAGAACACACACAAGTGGCACCGAGGAATTACTTGTGTTAGATTGTTTACTGCAGCCTGGTCCCCTATGGTTTATGTGCAGTGAATTATATGGTCATTTCGGAGTATTGCTAGAGAATACTGCCAGCACACCTGTTCGTGAACTTTGTATTCAGAATAATAAAGTCAGGAGCTATTCCTACTCAAATCTACAAAAGATTAGTTGTGTTTTTTTTAATTCCCAGATCATGCACTGAACCACACATCAAGAATCAGAAAATGTGCAGCTGGTATAAGCTAAGCATTGTTTTCAATGTAGACCTTTGAACCATGCTGGTATAACCTGGGTATAATTATATATGTACAGCTGGTATAAGTTATACATCTTCCTGTATATAGTGATATGGATCATGCTGGTATAACCTGAGTATCTTCTGTATATAATTATATATGTACAGCTGGTATAAGTTATACATCTTCTTGTATATAGTGATATGGAGCATGCTGGTATAACCTGGGTATCTTCTGTATATAATTATATATGTACAGCTGGTATAAGTTATACACCTTCTTGTATATAGTGATATGGAGCATGCTGGTATAACCTGGGTATCTTCTGTATATAATTATATATGTACAGCTGGTGTAAGTTATACATCTTCTTGTATATAGTGATATGGAGCATGCTGGTATAACCTGGGCATCTTCTGTATGTAATTATATATGTACAGCTGGTATAAGTTATACATCTTCTTGTATATAGTGATATGGAGCATGCTGGTATAACCTGGGTATCTTCTGTATATAATTATATATGTACAGCTGGTATAAGTTATACATCATCTTGTATATAGTGATATGGAGCATGCTGGTATAACCTGTGTATCTTCTGTATATAATTATATATGTACAGCTGGTATAAGTTATACATCTTCTTGTATACAGTGATATGGAGCATGCTGGTATAACCTGGGTATCTCCTGTATATAATTATATGTGTACAGCTGGTATAAGTTATACATCTTCTTGTATATAGTGATATGGAGCATGCTGGTATAACCTGAGTATCTTCTGTATATAATATATATGTACAGCTGGTATAAGTTATACATCTTCTTGTATATAGTGATATGGGGCATGCTGGTATAACCTTGGTATCTTCTGTATATAATTATATATGTATAGCTGGTATAAGTTATACATCTTCTTGTATATAGTGATATGGAGCATGCTGGTATAACCTGGGCACCTTCTGTATATAATTATATATGTACAGCTGGTATAAGTTATACATCTTCCTGTATATAGTGATATGGAGCATGCTGGTATAACCTGGGTATCTTCTGTATATAATTATATATGTACAGCTGGTATAAGTTATACATCTTCCTGTATATAGTGATATGGAGCATGCTGGTATAACCTGGGTATCTTCTGTATATAATTATATATGTACAGCTGGTATAAGTTATACATCTTCTTGTATATAGTGATATGGAGCATGCTGGTATAACCTGGGTATGTTCTGTATATAATTATATATGTACAGCTGGTATAAGTTATACATCTTCTTGTATATAGTGATATGGAGCATGCAGGTATAACCTGGGTATCTTCTGTATATTATATATATACAGCTGGTATAAGTTATACATCTTCTTGTATATAGTGATATGGAGCATGCTGGTATAACCTGGGTATCTTCTGTATATAATTATATATGTACAGCTGGTATAAGTTATACATCTTCTTGTATATAGTGATATGGAGCATGCTGGTATAATCTGGGTATCTTCTGTATATAATTATATATGTACAGCTGGTATAAGTTATACATCTACTTGTATATAGTGATATGGAGCATGCTGGTATAACCTGGGTATCTTCGGTATATAATAATATATGTACAGCTGGTATAAGTTATACATCTTCTTGTATATAGTGATATGGGGCATGCTGGTATAACCTTGGTATCTTCTGTATATAATTATATATGTATAGCTGGTATAAGTTATACATCTTCTTGTATATAGTGATATGGAGCATGCTGGTATAACCTGGGCACCTTCTGTATATAATTATATATGTACAGCTGGTATAAGTTATACATCTTCCTGTATATAGTGATATGGAGCATGCTGGTATAACCTGGGTATCTTCTGTATATAATTATATATGTACAGCTGGTATAAGTTATACATCTTCTTGTATATAGTGATATGGAGCATGCTGGTATAACCTGGGTATGTTCTGTATATAATTATATATGTACAGCTGGTATAAGTTATACATCTTCTTGTATATAGTGATATGGAGCATGCAGGTATAACCTGGGTATCTTCTGTATATTATATATATACAGCTGGTATAAGTTATACATCTTCTTGTATATAGTGATATGGAGCATGCTGGTATAACCTGGGTATCTCCTGTATATAATTATATATGTACAGCTGGTATAAATTATACATCTTCTTGTATATAGTGATATGGAGCATGCAGGTATAACCTGGGTATCTTCTGTATATTATATATGTACAGCTGGTATAAGTTATACATCTTCTTGTATATAGTGATATGGAGCATGCTGGTATAACCTAGGTATCTTCTGTATATAATTATATATGTACAGCTGGTATAAGTTATACATCTTCTTGTATATAGTGATATGGGGCATGCTGGCATAACCTGGGTATCTTCTGTATATAATTATATATGTACAGCTGGTATAAGTTATACATCTTCTTGTATATAGTGATATGGAGCATGCTGGTATAACCTGGGTATCTTCTGTATATAATTATATATGTACAGCTGGTATAAATTATACATCTTCTTGTATATAGTGATATGGAGCATGCAGGTATAACCTGGGTATCTTCTGTATATTATATATGTACAGCTGGTATAAGTTATACATCTTCTTGTATATAGTGATATGGAGCATGCTGGTATAACCTGGGTATCTTCTGTATATAATTATATATGTACAGCTGGTATAAGTTATACATCTTCTTGTATATAGTGATATGGAGCATGCTGGTATAACCTGGGTATCTTCTGTATATTATATATGTACAGCTGGTATGTGTTATATATCTTTAAGCTCCAAATAGAATATGGCTGCGCTATTTCCTCAGTTCTCTTGTCTGTCAAATACACTTTACTTCATTTCTAGACGCGGATAAGCAGGGATTGAATGGCCCTTGTCATCATTCTTTCTATTTGTACAGCTGTATAAAAAGGGATAATTCTATATTAATTATTTAAAATTAAGTCTTCAGTTCTACTCATTAGCTGCTTCAATCACTAGATCTGTCTTTGTTTCTCAGCCTCAAACGATTCTGAACCTCTGAATATTTGACAAGTTTTTTCTCCCAGCCTGAATATTGACTCACCAGTAAATTAATTTACCAAATGTCTAATGTATAGACTTATCCGAAAAGGAGGGGGACACCCCCAACTGATCTTAGGCAAGGAACACAGTAAAGCCATGTTCACACCTGCGTTGAACCATTCCGTTGTTCTACAAGGGAATAACGGAACCACCACTTGCGTTGCACAACGGAACCCGTTGACTTTAAAAGGTTCTTTCGCTTCTTCGTGACTTTATAGGACACATTAGCGCTATTGTCTCCAGTAAACTCTGCCGGATCTGCGACGGTGGCCCCTAACGGAGCCCCCGATGATGTGACAGGAGCCAGTTTACCCGGCGCATATACCGAACTTATTCATAAGATCCTATTAGCTGCTGAATGCCAAATGAGGGTCCTTTGGCATCCACTGGCTGTTTTTTTTCCCTACTATATACGAAAGCATAGTCTGCTGTTATTTCCTATACAGAGGCATACTGCGCCAAAAAAAAAACACAAAAAAAAAAAAACACACAACATGTATATCATATGATACATTATATCTCCCATGATGAAAAAAAAAAAAAGTATAGGCAAGTAGGGACATAGAGTGGAATAGGTTGTGAGCTTTTTCCAATGCCTGCGTCCCACACTGGAAACGGTCTATGGAGTCGGACTTCACCATTTTATTTCTATTTTTGGAATAAAGTAATTCAAGTTGTCCCATTTGGTTTAACATAAAATTTAGAAAGTGGTGTTGAAAAGTTTTCACCATTTAGAACAATTAAGATGCTCAGGTCCGGGACTGGTGCATGTAAAATAACGGGGTCATTGAAGCGTGCGCGTTCTTGTGGGAATCCCAATTTATTTCAATCTCGAATCAGTCACGTCAAAGTTTTAGTTGGAACATTTCAAGACTTCGGAGTTAGATCTCTGCCCTCTGTGACAACCTCAGTCCACAAACTTTACATCATTGTAGTTGATTTCCATCATCTCCTAATTTTCTGGATCACCAAATTTTCTAATACTGAATTATATTCCCACACTTAAAACAGCCTAAAAACTTTTTGCACGGTCATCAAAACTCTTCTGTAATACTGTAGGAAATAAGTGAAAACTGACAATTTCTTTGCACCAATGCATCTTAAGGGTATTTTTAATCACAACAAGCTGCTAAATTTTTTTTGTTTTGTGTATACAGCTCCTATTTATACCTATGTGTCTCCATGGTAACAGACTACAAAAACCTTTTGGAGTCTGATTCTGACAAGTGGTAATTTCTTGCTTTTTGCTAACCACTGTGGAGGAATCTGGTCAGTGCAGGTCAGCAGGTTATTTACCCTTAGGCCGGGTTCCCACGTAGCATAAACGCTGCAGAATTTCTGCAACGGAACTGTGTCCGGTAATTCAGCAGCATTTACAGTAACAGCAAAAAGGATGAGTTTTAGAAAATCTCCTGCCCACCTTGCGGAAAAAAAATGCAGAGTGAACGTTAATAACTTGACCTGCGTTGCGGAATTTAATTCCGCAGCATGTCAATTTATTCAGCGTTTTTGTTGACTTTGCTTTGCGGGCTTTTCCTATTGAATTCAATGGCGATACAAAACCCGCAACAGAAAGCCAAGTGTTGCGACTTTTGAACCATAATCACAGCGTTTACCCTGCAAAAAATTGCAGTTCTGAAAAAACAAAAACACAACCTACTTAACCAGAACGTCCTCTTTTTCTTCCTGCAGTCCGGCCTCCTGGGAAGATGTTGCGTCCCATGTGACCGTTGCAGCGGCACATGGCCTGAAACGTCATCCGGAGAGGCCGGAGCGGACATCAGGGGTAAGTATGTGCGCTTAATTATGCAGCGGATTTTTCGGAAGGAAAGTCCTGTGGGTTCCAGGACGAATACGCTGCATGGTTTTTATGCAGCGTATCAGTCCCGTGGGAACCCGGCCTTAAAGAAGACTAACAATTTTAGTCCCAAAAATCACGTGAAAAAAAAAAGAAGGAGGCGACACAGGCCATTAATAGAATAGAGGACAAGAGAGCAGCTATACAGGTAACACCCACTGAGCTCTTAACTTGATGCCCCACAAGCCGTCAATGTCAATGAGAGCAAATATAAAATATACAAGTATAACAAAAATAAAGCCATACAAAAATCAGAGCCGAACATAGAGCAACGTCAATCTGTCCAGATACAGAAACAAATTGTAAAATGCATATAAAAATGTCTGACAATAGACTCACGCTGGTAAATGAGGAGGAAGGCCATGCATGTCCTACAAATAAAATAAATACATCACTATCCAATAGAGAACTTTACTGGCGCTATGAATTATTGCAGCTCCTTGATTGTTGGACAGCCGAAAGCAAAGGGAAAAAAATGGAATGGGAGAGACTCGGACACAAATTAATTATACGGTAATATTTCTTTGATAAATGAACAGATACGGAGTCTATGGTTTTAATATGAGCCAGTTCATTCCTTATCCAAAGAATTCTGACCCCGCTTGTTGTACTTGTTCATTTTCAGCAGGTCCAGGGGGATTTTGCTTCAAGGTAATTAGACCACAAGTGGCACTTTGTAGTCTGCATCAGATTTACAGTTTCTGGTTCATATGGAGGAAGCGTAATTTATAATATCCAGTAATAAATGAGTTTATATAAAAGTAATAAAATATACGGAAAACTTCAGAACTCTGCAGAGTTACCCAAGCTGTTTTTTGCCAATCAATGTCACATTTAAAATGTTTTGGTTCCTGGTTGAAGTGTCCAGTATTAGTAGAGGTGAGGAAAATGGGGTAAACATGGCGGTTCTCATTGTCAGTGATGGGATGTGGACCCACAGGATTTTGGGTCTGCTCAAACATGAAAAAAATGTGCTTAGATCTCCATGTTGAGTTGACTTTAGGAGCCAATAAGATTTGTGGGACCTTCGTCCATGATGACGATTTAGATCAGTAATTCCCAAACGTCTTGCCATAAAGGAGCATGAAAAAGTTTCCCACCTGCGGAATCCCTACTAGAGATGAGAAAATATCCGAAATTTGTTCCGAGTACAAGTAGTTCGGCCGATTCGATCTGAATAAATTTGTTGCAAATAAAAAAAAATTAAAAAAAACGTGTCCCAATTGTTTGGAAAACTCATGTCTGACTCTGAGGTCTTCTAGAACTGTATACAAACCCGCATGTAATGTTAGAGACCGCAGCATATACGGGTAGCGGGAGGGATAACCACAGAGCATTTTAGGAAGGCTGCTGCTTATAAGGCATTATCAGGAAGTTCTCCTGAGATAATTTGATCCTTTTGGCCGTCATTTTGTCAGAATTGGTGCCCCATGAATTCAAAGAGATTCGGAATTCACCGAATCGGAAACCTATATAAAATTTCGACCATATTAGATTAAGTAAAATGGATCCACTTATCACTAATCCCTACCGATTTTTTTTATTTTTATTGGAAGCCTGTCGTGCTTTCTATCACCCAAGTGCCTAAAAAGTGCAGAGGTGCCACACAAAGTGCACAAGGATGCGGTCTATCGCAGCCCTTCTCCTAAACGAGCGAGGTCCTACATAACCATTCCCTGACCCGCCGAACCATAGGCCCAAGGGATCGATGATCCCCCATCGCCGAAGCTTGAGACCCAAACACTCCAAATCTTCTACCTGGGCTGCCACCCCAGTGTCCACCGAGGAGCCTACAACAAGGTTGCACCTCCCCTCCGCAGAAGAGAGGCCGGGTTGCAGGGGAAATGGAACCAGAAAGCCACACATTTTCCCCCTAGACCTTGGAAGGGTCCCAAAAGGGCTCCGCATCCAAAAATCCTGTGACCAACGTGACACAGTGCAAAACAAAATGTAATAATTGAATGTGTGCTGAGATACAGCCTGGACATCCGCCAGGTATACAAAAATTCCTCATCTCCCAGCCAGAAGGCCGGGAGTATAAAGGCGTGTGCGCAGATAGTGTGAAAGACAAGTGCGTGCAAATGTGCCATCACTCAGTGGGATCTCACCCCTGGTGAGTGAGGGCACCCCTGGGGCACTTTGCAAATCAGGCTTCCAAGCTACCCGACCTAATGACTTGATCCGGCGGTCGCCTGGTCACCTACAAATGGTACCTTTAAACCAGAGCAATTGCCGTTGTGAACCTCTCCTCCGCGTTCGGTCATCCCCCAACGACAGCGGGCCATCCACCGGCGGGGATGATTACTAACCTCGGCTTGAACAGATACTACACTTGATCTTCGCCAAAAGCGATCCCCACCATAAAAAGGGACAGTTTCCTGCCATCTTCTGAGGAGAACCCAAACCAGTTTCCAAGAAACCCCAAGGTTGGTAAATACTGTTCTAGATGGTGGAGATCTATTAAAGGTGGTAGAGGAGGACTACAGAAGCTTCAGAATTGTTGAAATCCTGAAC
This sequence comes from Rhinoderma darwinii, assembly GCF_050947455.1. Lineage (NCBI taxonomy): Eukaryota > Metazoa > Chordata > Amphibia > Anura > Rhinodermatidae > Rhinoderma > Rhinoderma darwinii. The sequence continues at coordinate 118,517,886 of NC_134694.1, forward strand.
GTAACCCCATGCACATAGCAAAGCCTTTATGGCGGCACACCAGCTGGTACCACCATACGACACCATATTCTCCAGAAGAAGCGCGGCTTCTAGGAGAGCATACCCTTATAATATGCATCCATATCCATCCCCGGGCAGGTATTTCTAAACAGAGAGTCAAGTTTAGTAGCATACATATGTATCAGGGCAGAGCGATGTTCCATAGGACTAAGTAAACCTACAGCATTTCTTGAGTCAATATGGGTCACTAAAGTTTCAAAGACAAATTCCACTCTGCTACATCTCTATGGGCTGTGATCACCCATTAACACAACGCTAACATGCTGCTTTATACCCATACAGCACAAGGTGCGAACTAATATAATATAAAGGTGAGGTGAGCCCACCACATAAAAAACAAAACATGAAATAAAATATCCATCTCTGGTGGTCGTAGTTTTTGCAAAATTGACCAACTTTTTTTCGTTATTTTTTGTTGCGATTTCTTTACGTTTCGGTCCTCACCCTAATGTCAGTATCTCAGTCTCATCTTCAGCAACGCATTTATCTATTTTCCTGTGTGATTTCCGAGGCCATCTACCCTTGGAGGAAAGGTTAAAGCAGATTGATTTGTGGCGCGGCCCCAGAGGATCGCGGATACTGTTACAATGAGTCTTTGACAGACACCAACACTGGTTAGTCTGAAAATAATTTCAATGCCGCGTCATCAGGAACGGGCCAGCTACAGAGAAGAGACGAAACGGCTGCTGCGTGACGGCCACTGTTACTGGCATAATAAGAATCATGTTATTCACCTCCAGCAAGCAGAGGTGTATAATGGAGAATAGGGCCACCTTTGATGCCGATTGATGCAAAGACACTCCTTCCTTTCCAGATTTGGAGGGGCTATTGCTCAGGGGCGTGAATAGAGGAGAGGGGCTGCCTCCTTTTTCTGGTTTATGACCCTTGGCAGGAAGATCCAGCAATGTATCACCCCCACCTTACCCATCTGTTGGATCAAGGGTGGTCCCATGTTACCCATGAAGGATGATGGGGAACACCTGAGCTGGACCCCCCCCCCCCCTTTTCATTACCGCTCAGCTCTTCATGGGTAGGCTCCAATATTTACGCCTTTGCTTATTTATCCCCCTTCGTTGCATCACATACCCATAAATGATGTCAGTTTGGTCTAGATGGCGTGTCTCTATACGGAGCAGGTGACACTCCGGGTGTTACCTGTGGATTTATATTAACTGCAGAATATGGGAGAATTTCTCTCGCCCAGGCTGGAATAATATTTGAAGGTGGTACCCTAACTTTATGACTCTTAATATGAGAACCTGGATCCAAAGTATAAGTGACTACAAGCAAGGGAATGGATTAAAGTGTGTGGGGTGGGGCAGACAGGAGAAAGCAGAGTCTCACAGCAGTACAGAGTATTTCAGGAGATGTGTGCTGCTCTTGTGGAGGGGGGTGTCAATGATGTGATGTTAGTGAGGACAGGGCTGCGTGCAACACGGGCGAGTCATGATGTCAGGAGAAGGATGGAGACCCGGGGGAGGGGGGCACAGACCGTTTGATTAAATACTCTGTGCTGCTGGGGACCCAGTTGCTTCCTTATCTGAGGAGTTACTTGTCCACTCATGCGATGAAGTTAGTAAGGACAAGGCTGTATGTGATAGGGGCAATGTCATGATGTGAGAAAGGGGATGACGAGTTGAAGGAATAGAAGCACAGAGTATTTCAGCAGATAAATCTATCTAGTGGGAGTTCTTTTATATTACATTCTGATTGTTACTGAAACTATTCGAGGCTTGTTTTCAGACGTATTTCGAGGCGTAAAACGCCTCCAATACGTTTGAAAATAGGTCGTGTGAACCCAGCCTTTCTAATGTAAAAGTAACCATTGGACACATTTATCCTGCAAGTACAATGATTTCCGAGAGTGTCACGCTTCCCCTCCCCCCCCTCCCTGACCCCACCACCTCAGGCCTCCATTATTATGTCATTACAGCCTTTATAAGTAACGGCCATGAACAATGTAGAGAAACATTCAGATGTCAGCAGTACATTGTCATCTCACACTTTCCTGTAAACTGCGGCTTTGAATATATTGGGTCTTATTTTCTCAACTTTTTCCATGACATTTACTGTCCATTAGAAAAACACAGCTTCTTTCTTCTAGAAACAGCGCCACACCTGTCCATGGGTTGTTTATGGTATTGCAGTATGCTCCATTGAAGTGAAAAAGACAGATGTGCAATACCACGCGCAACCTGTGGACAAGTGTAGCGCGGTTTTGTTTTTTTTAATTAAGCAGCCATGTTTTTCAAGTCTTTTCTTCTATCCACCTGCACCGGTCATCCCTGCGACAAACCGCACCGAATCAATTAGAACATTTCACATATGAACAAAAAGACTAAAATTAGAATATTTATAAAAAAGTCAGAATAGGTTAATTTTTACAAAAATAAAATAAGAACAGTCCTGTACTGCCAATTTAAACAACTTCTCTAAAGGAGGACTAACGGGCAACCAGCTGGTCACCACAGGATCGGCAGCTGTAACCCACAGTGATCACCAGGAGAAGCTGCGGGCAGCTGCACATTTCTCCTGCAGCGTTCGGTGCAATATCGCATGGTAGTCACTAACACATGTGACTATGGAATTCCCCTTAAATATAACCGGTCAGATTTTGGCATTACAAATGTTTTGATTATTGAACGATCTTAGAAAAATATGAAAAAACGAAAATTAAGGACTCATGCGCACGGCCGCCCGCATTTTTTTCGTCCCGTTCTCCCATACAAAGTATGGGAGCATGGCCTGTAAACCGCAAGGGATAGAAAATTTTCTATCTTTTGCAGTACAGTTCTACAGCAGACACCTATCCGTAGCGATACGGAAAGGTGTCCGCGGGCAATAGAACCGGGTGGGTCCGTAATGGTGGTGGTAGATGGAGTCCCTAAGGACAAATTCACACTATAGGTATTACGTGCAGATTTTACCTGCGGAATTATCTGCGTCTTTAAAGTACATTTTCCGCACCAAATTCCGCAACGTTTGCACGTAGCCTTAATGCTGCGGAATTTACGCAGCATTTACAGTAGCTGCAAAGTGGATGAGATTTAGAAAATGTCATGCCCACTCTACGGAAAAAAAAAAGCAGCGAAAACTAATTGACCTGCGGTGCGGAATTAAAATCCATAGCCTGTCAATTTATGCTGCATTTTAGTTGATTTTCCGTTGCGGGTTTTCTCCATTGAATTCAATGGGGATGCAAAACCCGCAACAGAAAGCCAAATGTTGCGACTTTTTCAGCGGAATCGCAGCGATTCCACCGCAAAAACCGCAACTCAGGAAAAAAAAAACGTACCCAGAATTCCCTTCTTCCAGTCCGGCCTCCTGGGATGACGTTTCATGAGAACGCTGCAGCGGTCACATTGTCTGTAGCATCATCCAGGGAGGCCGGACCGCACAGTCACCATGACAACGCCCTAGTTAAGTATTGACTGTTATTTATTTTATTTCCACACTGCTTACCGCAAAAGGAAATTCCGGCTGAAAAACCGCATCACAGTTTGGTGCGTTTTTACGGACGGAACGTGCTGCAGATCCCAGGACTGATCCGCTGCGTATCTGACCCGTGGAAACCCGGCCTTAGGCTTCTAGAGTAGTATTCTTGTAGGTTAGCAAGAGGTGGGGGATCGACAGAAGTGAGCAAGACTGCAGAATCAGACCACACCGTCTGAGTAGGTCTGCATAGGAGCTGTATACGCAAAACGGCAGATTTTTTTTTTTTATCAGGATCCTTTGCAAAGTTGCTTCGTTTTTTATTTTAGACGCATTGAACCAATAATAATAAAAAAAAAAAAATAAATCAGAAAGTGGTTAGAACTTCTAGTCCTTGGCAGACTGTCACCAGGTTAAAAAAAAAAAAAAAGAAGAAGAAGTGCAGAAAATATTGTTCACTGGTGCGGGAGGAAGTAGCTAGCTTCTCCTCCTACTTAATAGAAATTACTAGAGGACATAACTGCAAATAAGGAACGGTAGAACTTGGAATTTAGAACCAACAAGTAGCAGTTTTACTATCTACCTGAGACACAAGGAAATGCCTTAGAAATGTCTATGGGAAGGAGAGGGTTAAACGTTTCCTTCTCGTCCTTCCGCCACGTCATGACTTGGAATAAGGAGAGACACGGGCGGCGGTGCAGCGGTCTTCATTATTGTGATTTCTGCAGTCACATCTGGATCTGGCCGGTGGACTGGTAAATGTCATCGCTCGTAGACGTTACAGCGCGACGCCGCTTGTCGACATTTCATTGTCACTTCATTGACTTCCACAACAACCGTGACCCGGAGCCATAATTGTGGCCGACTTGTGTGAGAAAAATTTTCAATTAATGTGATGAGGTTTCTACTCCAGATAGACATTATACCCCAATTCCGGCACCGCCGCCACCACCACACATCAGGTCATAGCGACCGCTCAGAGACATGGATAACATTGTGGAACGGGCGACACGTCGATGGAATCTTTAGAAGTTTTTTGCAATTTTAAATTTGAAGGGCTAGAAAATTTCCCAAATTAGTAATCGAAAAGGATCTTAGTCCAGAATCGTCCGGTAGTCTGGAAGGCCGGGGCTTATTGGTTTATTTGGGACAGCCCCTTTATTTCTCCTAAATTCTCATAAGACCCCTCTCTGTAGACCAGCATACCGCAGATTTTGCGGGGGAAGGAATGGGCAACCATGTGGTATATGGGCGCGGAATGTACACCATAAGGCCCTGTTCACACTGAGTTTGACGCGGAAACTGCGTCGGAAAATGTGCCAAAAAACTTCCAAAATGCCTCCCATTGATTTCAATGGGAAGTGGTGGAGTTTTCTCGCAAGCGGAAAAAAACACGGGATAAAGCGACATGCCCCATCATCGGGCGTGAACGTCTGACCTCCCATTGACATCAATGAGTGGCAGAAAAAGCGTCTTTTGCTGCGGCGCTCAATGGGCGCAAGCGAAAAATGCGGCGAACGGCGTGCAGGCAGATCAAAATCTGCCTCAAAATTCCAAACGGAACTTTGAGGCACAATTTTCTGCCTGCAAAAAACTGAACAGGGTCAAAGAGGAACAGCTCTGGCTAAAAGAGGGGGGTGCATTAGAGGTCCCTCCAGGGGTGGTCATCCAGCTTTCTAGGTGTCCTGAGCAGCAACTACACATCTGGCATTCAGGAAAATGGAATGGAAGCCATTGTAGTGGTCACCCAACTTTCCGACTGTCTGGGAGTTTGAGTCTTGGAAAGTTGTAGGAGAACCCCATGTGGTTACTGTAAAGGCAGTCACCGACAGTTGTCACCCAGCTTTCCAATAATCTACATGCCAGATATCTTAGTGGTCACCCAGCTTTCCCCGAATCAGATACAACTAAGAAATGTCCATTAATTTGTTCTGTTTTTAGTATTAGAGTCACAATAAATTTGTTTAGACATCCCAACAGGGTTATTCCCCAGCTTTCCTCGTGTCCTGAGCAGCAAATACGTGTGTAGTTTGGTTGCGTCACAGACCCAACATTCAGCAACCTGCACAAGTATGGAGAACCACTGTGTGACACGGGTGAAGGCCACCCAGCTTTCCCAGGGTCCCGATAGCAACATTTACTACAGATCTGCCATTCAGGAGTCTGGGAAAGCTGTGGGAGAACCCCTGTGATAGCTCTAAGGGAGACCATATTAGTTGTCACCCAGCTTTCCCAGAGTCCTATATAAACTGGCTGGATATTAGGGTAATAGACTAGCACTAAGACTAAATCCAGACGTGGTGGATCATTTCTGCCACGGTGAATCCGTGGCACAATCTGCGTGTGGCGTTTGCAAATTTTACCCTACGCATTGAATCTGCAGCGCCTTATCGTACTGTAAACTGCTGCCGGTTTGCGGTGCAGAATCTGCGCCACGTCCGCACCCGGCCTTACATCGACTAATGACTTTTGTATCTGGGTTAAACGGCTGGTGATTTTTTTATCTAGTACTACTACGCTTTTTTTTTGCCGCTGCTCCCACACAACGCCGTCCGCGTCCGTTCTCATAAATAAACCTTGTTCTATCCCTAAACGATCTGTTAACGCTTTGAGCTGATTTTCTAAGCCGTCGGTCTTAAAGAAAAGGAAAGAGCAGATGTGCAGCGCTTAGAATGTCTTGATTGGCGCTTCCGCGCGCGTTACGTGAGTCCACAGTCGATCCGCTATATTCACAGCTCGATATACACAAGGCTGAACACAACTCTTTGTTCCCATTGCTCACCAGGAGCCCAAATCAAAGGCGATATATCAGGTGACGATAGATTAGGTTCTCTTTTTTTCGTTTCGCGCTGCGGTTTTTGTGCATCGCTAATTATCCGGATTGTCCGAGTTTGTCTTCTAACCACAAGCCAGAGAATACAGGATACAATACATGGGGATGTGGCAGAGCAGGAAGAAAAAAAAATTATAACTCGGGCGTTCAGATATAACAGATCTAAGAGAAAGCAGAAAGCGAGGGGCGAACGCGCTCAGTGTCAATGCATCGCATCTCTGGGAATCAGCAGCTCTGATTGAGCCTCGCGCCCGCGCCCCGGGCTTAGACGGCTTTGTGGAGGTAGGATGAGATAATCCTTCAATCATATCAGATAAGGAAAGGTGAGACCCGAGTCAGGCGGATAAGAAAGTGGAGCATAGAAAGTTCCGTGAACACTTAACATAGCATGGGAGAATTCTGGTACTGCACAGAAATAGCGCCACCTAGGGACTGCATTTCTGTCTATGAGGAATCCACAATTTCAGGGAGAAACTCACTACCGGAGGGTAGGAACACGGTGTAAACACGGCGGATTTTCCTGCAACGGAATCATTTCGGATAATCCGCAGCATATTACAGTAGCCGCAGTGTGGGCGAGATTTAAAAAAAATCTGAAAAATAGCGCAGAAAAAACCCCAAAAAACTTCAACCGTAGCGTGTCAATTAATGCTGCGTAAATCGCAGCTCTTTTTTTGCGGGTTTTCCCATTGAATTCAATGGGGTGCTTAAACCCGCAACAGAGTGGTGTGTGTCGCAAGTAAGAAAATAAATAAAGTTATTACCCAGAGTTCCCGGCTTCTTCTCTAGTCCGGCCTCTCTGGATGACGTTGCAGGCCATGTCACCGCTGCAGCCAATCACAGGAGGTCACATTGTGGTGCGGGATTTTAGACGGTTTTCAGGGAAAGACCGAGCTCTCGCGAGAGATCACACCGTCTTGTACTTGTCTGCCGAACTGGAAAGGGGTCGTCTCACTGCTACGGACAGTGCAAGAGCTGGAGAGGGGAGAGCGCGCATGCGCACGCACGCTTTCACTCTTCAGCACTTGCGGTGATACTGTCCGTAGCGGATTGGACAGTGTCACAGCCAAGTTACACGCCCCATTGACAGTTCAGGGGGTTATTTAAATATCAGGCGCCAAATATAACGGCACCGATATCTAAATTTTTTTCCTATCCTCCTCCATTATTTAAAGTGCCCCAGGGTTTGTACAGCCCTCCCCATTACATGCTGCACTCAGCTCTGCACGTGTATGGGGAGGTGGAAGGTTCTCTTTAATGTAGGTATGCAATAAACTTAAGCTCCCCCTAGTGGTGACTGCAGGCAAATAAAACTTTCATTTTTTTCATTTAACTTTCTATGCTGGGGATTTGCAGCTTTGTATAAGAAAAACGTTACTCTTCTGATAGCCATAAATATAGTGAGGAATTAATTAGCTTAGAATGTGGACGTAAAAACATGAAATATAAAACGGTTAAACCCTTTTAAAGTGACCGGCCAGCGTCTGTTAATAAACCATAAGTCACTGTTTAAAGAAAAGTTCTGTAACTTTATGATGTACTTTGTATTAGAATTTACCCTTTTTAAATATGCTGGCAGTCAGTGAATAGAAACAGTCTTGTTTAAATCCAGGAGGATATAAACTGGTACAGTCCTAATATTTCTCACAGCTGAGAGTTTGCTACAATAGTATCCAGACCAGGCAATCCTGTGAGCTAAAAACAGTCTGGAATTAAGATTGATGCATTTTTCCTGCACTGATACATTGTAACAAAGCTATCAGGACAGTAGAGTGATTTGTGCTGCTGATGGGTTTACCTCACAGAGAATTGTCTACACAGAATACAATTGTAACAAACCCCCAGCTGTGAGAAGTATTCGGTCAGGAGGGATTTTTAACCCTAAGCAATCAAACAAATAACTTCTAGCAAGGATTGGGAAAGACCAGTCAGTCAGTCTTGCCCAGTTTATTGCATCCCCAAATTACCCCAATGCAGGGGCGGGACAAGTTCCCCTTCTTCCCCACCAATCCCTAATGTTCTTATTAGACATGCTCCACCTAGGCACAATTCTCAATGCGGTTCTGTAGTAGGGTCCACTGGCTCCCATTCTTCTCCTGGCGATCCCTTGGTTATCTTATATTGTACTCCCCCACTCAATGACACCCTAGGCAGCCGCCTAGTCAGCCTACCCCTTGTCCCGCCCCTGCTGTAATGATGTGTCTATATGTAACTAGCAGGTCTCTTCTATAGGTAACAAACCTCTCCCCTCCCCCCTGGCTGCATTTACCAGTCACATTTAGCGTTCCAGCTCTACTTTATGACCAAATCCGCTTTTCCGGATATCCTCGCTTGATACATTTTGTGCCCGACGCGCTGAACTTTTGTTACTTGGAATAAGTGTCCAAATGCAAACGGCTGCAGTTTATGTCCGTCTGCATTTATTGACGAAATTTTTAGTACAAACTAATCAATAAAGTGACTGAAAGATCAACGAAAGTCACTGGCGGTCATTAATCAGCGTCAGGCGGGGGCAGGGAGGACAAATAGCGGAGTTTATATAGGACGCGATCATCTACACTGTGAACTTAAAGGGGAAATTCCGGATTTAGGTCAATAAAAGCTTAATCATCGTATAATGAAAAGTTCTGTAACTTTCTAACATACTTTGTGTTTGAATTCTTCAACTTTTCAAGATTATTGCTTGCTTTCAGTAAATGGGAACATTCTTGTTTACAATTAAAGACTGAAAACTAGTACAGACCTAATATCTCACAGCTGAAGGTTTGTTACAATGTGCCCAGTCTAGACAATTCTCCAAGTTCGGCTCTGTTCACATCTACGTCGGAGGCTCAGTTATCAGCCTCCCTCGCATAATCCATCATATTTGCCTGACAAAATAGCGCAGCATGCAGCGCTATTTTGTTTGACCAATCAAAACCATGATGTAAACCTGATGGAACCCGTTAAACTCAAACGGCTGCATCAGGCGCCATTGGTTTCGGTCATGTGACGGATTCAGCGCTGCTTTTTTTTTTTTTCGTTCCTAAGACAGAAGAATGGAAATAGCGATGCAAGTGTGAATAGAGCTTTACTTATGGCAGCAGCATAAATCTCTCCTATCCTAAGAGTTTGCTACAATGTGTCAGTGCAGGTGAAATGTATCAGCATGTGTTCCAGACTCTATATAATTGTAGCAAACCCTCAGCTGACCGATGTATTAGCAGATCTCCCAACAGTCCAGTTTCTCTAGGGATTGTGCCAGGGAAAAAAACAAAACGCAAAGTGGATGGGTCTTCTACAAATGTACCCCAAAAGTGGGCTTTTCTGGGAGGTTTTGTGGGTGGTCCTGGCGGATCAGGGATTGAAATGTTAAGAGATTTGGTATTCTGTCTGTACAGGTTTCTGGATCTAAACAAGAAGCTGAAGCAGCTCTAGAGCGAGGACTCTGCAAACAACCCCCAGATCTCAGCTTCTCGGAGACGTTTAAAGGGGTTCTACAGAATTAGAACAACATGGCTGCTTTCCTTCAAGAAAAGCGCCACATCTTTTCATGGGTGGTTCCTAGTATTGCAGCTCAGCTCTATTGAAGTGAATGGGGCGAAGCTGCAATACCACACACAACCTGTGGATAGGTGTGGCACTGTTTTTCTGAAGAAAGCAGCCATGTTTTTCTAATTCTTGCCAACCCTTTAGGTTTCATGTGTTAGGGAGTGGGATTTTTGGGGTTACCTGCAGGCATCCTTGAATTTTTAGGCTCGATTATTAAAGGAAACCTCTGGTTTTCTATTAATGAGTTAGATTAGGTAGCCAGGCGGCACGGCTTCACTGGTATTAAACACCCTGCTGCGGCCCAGAGTACCCCAACAGCAGAATACAGCGCCATTTCTATGACTGTTCACACGTGGTAATACGCTGGGTTCCCGGAGTGCCATTGAGACCGCACAGGCCGCCATAAACAGCAACATTCAGTCTCCTGCAGTTATTATTGGATAGTTTGCATTTATAATGCGATTCATCGATATAAAATATAAGAGGAATCCTCAGCTAGAGACAATGGAAAGATCATTTTGTTACATTTCCTTCTCCATGTCCAATAATCCAGGACTCCGGATAATCCAGCGCCTGTCCTGTTTACACGGTTTTATAGACAGGTATAGGTACTGAAGATCTATTCTCCGGATTTCCTTGAAATGCAAAATGACAAGTAGGTCAGAACCTCGTGTGATTGAAAGCTCGGAGCTTAAAGTGCATAAAGAATGAGGAGACTGCACAGCAAGACGGCGCCCGTCGTCCTCCGCAGAGAATCCCTCGTCCCCTTTTTCTTCCCCTTTCATGCATGTGTAACTTTCTATAAAGCTGACCAGGCTTTCTTGTAGGGTCTCTAACTCGGGGCATTCCCTCATATCAAGGGCTTTGCTCTTCGTGGTTTGTTACGTGCGCTGGATCCCGACCGATCCTTCACAATATACAGATCACAAAAGAAAAAAATATATATATGTATGTATGTGTATGTATGTGTGTATGTGTATGTATGTGTGAGCAGGAGGCAGAGGAATTATTACCCGGAGATTATAATCCCATCTTTCAGCACACTAACATCAGCACGGGCGATACAATGTATCCTTATAAATACATCATAGTCTTATAATTGTACATAATGTAATGAAGTAATGGATACAAAAAAACACGGATGTAGTAGAGCGGAGTTTGTAGTTTAACGTTACAGCAGGCAAACATTCTGCATCATCTTAAAGGGATTGTTCACACTTTCCATTCTCTAAACTAAGCCGACCCCCAAGAGATTATCTGATCGCCACAGATCTGGCTGCAGAAATCACCAGTGATCAAATGTTATTACCAGGGAAACTGGTGACGGTCACACATTCTCTTTGCTTATTCCCTTGACTGAAACTTGTGTAATACTTCATATTCCCTGCAGCCACCTAATACATCGCCATGCCCAGTCCTCCATAGCAGGAGCTGCTCTCATTGAGGGGGAAACCATCATCTATGACATCCATGTACCCCAATTGGGCATATAGACCAGGGTTGTTCAGTTTGGACAACTCCTTTACTCATTGCACTAAAATGTGCAAAAAAAAAAAAAAAAAGATTGTCCAGTGACAAACTCAGCTCTACTACATCTGGATATATTTACAAACGGAGATAGATTTCACCGGTAGCAATCGCACATGGGTCTGAGGGACCCAAACATCCCACTACCACATAGGACACCAGTGCTCTAAGTCACACATGGTATTGGGGGCCCTGTTACATTGGGGCCCAGGAGCTTTAAGTTACATCTATCACAACTGCGCTTCATTAAAGGGGTATTTCCACAGGATAGGTAAAATGTCTGATCGCTGTGGACTTCACCGATCACTAGAACGAGGGTCCCGAGGCCCCCTTTCTCCTCACTGCACCCCCCATAGTAAGGAGGAGCTTGAATGCATAGTGCCTCTCCATTCGATGTGTATGGGGCGGACGGACAGACACAGCCCACCGCTATTCTCGGCCGTTTGTCAGCCTCAGATTTTGAATGCATGTTTAACCGCTGCTCCATTGAACGTCCTCCGCGCTGCGGTTTTGCAGTGAGGAGGAACAGGCGGCTCGGGTCCCCCGTTTTAGGGATTGGTGATAAATGTCTGATCGCGGCAGGCCCCACCGATCCCGTGGATAGGCAATAAACGTAAATTGTGGGAACACCCCTTCAATGCTTCAAATCATCTTCTACCCCCAAATCATCTTTAACGATGATATTAATGGTATTTCCAGGCGACTGGTTTCTGGATTAACAGACGACATTGTATTTTGGGGGGTATAAACGATTTGCATGGCTTTAGGCCTTATTCACATGAACGTGTCCGTTTTGCGCGCGCAAAAGTTCAGTGTGGCATCTGTATATGGTGTGTGGCTGCGCGATTTTCACGCAGCCGGCATCATTACGACACACTGGTTTTAGGTTTACAAAAAAAAAGTGCTTTTCTGTTTTCATTCATTTATTTATTTGACCTATGTAGCTCGAATCACGCGCGGCACACGGAAGTGCTTCCGTGTGCCGAGCGCAATTTGCACGCACCCATTGATTTCAATGGGTGCGTAATGCGCGAAACACGGCCAAATATAGGACATGTCGTGAGTTTTACGCAGTGGACACACGCTGCGTGAAAATCACTGACAGTCTGAACGGCCCCATAGACTAACATAGGTCCGTGCGACGCGCGTGATTTACACGCGCGTAGCACGGACGTATTATACGCTCGTGTGAATAAGGCCTTAGTCTCCATATTCAAATGAGAAGTTTATTGCGAGGAAAAAAATCACTAAAAATGCACATAAAAAAAGAGCAGCGGTTTTCCTGCTGAGAAATGAAGAGGCGTAAAGAGAAATGACGACCTGCACAGAACACGTTCAGGTGGAAGTTCTATCAAAGCAGCCAAATAAAATATTCCACATTGACCGATGAGGAAGTCGGAGCAGAGCCCCTGCTGCCCCCGCTCAGCCCTCACTGCTTGGGCGTCTGGTGCCCACGGAGCGCTACAATGTATAGAACCCTGGACGTTTATGATACTTTGTATCTTTTATGTAAAGGGCCAGAAACTTCTAGATTAGAATGAAATGTTTCCAATTTTAAAAAGTAAGGAAAAATTCCAGCTGGGGGTGCAAGTAACCATGGGGCCCTATGACAAAACCTGGGGCCCCACTTCTTTTAATTTTCAGATTTTTCTTGCTGATCATTGAGGTTATAATTATTCTTTACTTCACTGCACTTCCCCTCCTCCACTCCTTATAACAAAGTAATTAGTAACTTCCCTTTGCCTCTAAAAGGAGTTGGTGGTGGGTCGTCCAGCTGTTGCCCCCTATAGCACTGGCTATGCCGGCTATCATGGTAGTTATAAGCTTGCTTCGGACCATGTATGATGAGGAGACCGCTCTATACAGAGGCAGCAGATTCAGTGATTAACATGATTATTTTCTCTATACTGTAACACTGGAGCAATATAGGGATGTGTTTTGAAAATGGAAATTACTGCACTAAATATTTCTACCACTAGGTGGAGCTCTTAGATATTACTACATGTGCCTGACTGAATGCTTTAGGTTTCAGGTTTCTTAAATAGGATTTATTTTAATAGCACACCAAGTGGTCAAATGTGGTATTGCAAGTAAAATGATTTATCTATAATGCATTAACTACAAGGTCCAGCAGAAATTACAGGAATGTGACGGCAGCCATCTAAAATCAGGATTAAATAGACTCCACCCTCCAACAAAACGGCTCATAACTTCATTTATATTCCAAAATGTCACAATTCTTTGCCATATTTGCCAGTAGGGTTTATTCCTGAAAAATCATAGGGTAGAAACTAAAGTTGTCAATTTTTCTAAAACCGGCTATAGGTATGAGATTGCCAAAAACATTGAGATTTAATGCAAATAGGGGATGGCTGACCGTCCAACACAGCAATATATAAAAAGTTTGATGAAACAAGAGTTACTCATTAAGTTCTTGACGTCCTAAGGGTATGTTCACACTGAGTTTTTTTTCACGCAGAAACCGCACCGCAAAACTCGCCAAAAACCGGCTGAAAATGCCTCCCATTGATTTCAATGGGAGGCTGAGGCGGCTTTCTCCCGCGAGCGGTAAAACCGGCTCGCGGGAGAAAGAAGCGACATGCCCTATCTTCGCGTGGTTACATCTCTGACCTCCCATTGACATCAATGGGAGGCAGAGAAAGCGTATTTCGTGCCGTTTTATGCCCGCGGCGCTAAATGGCCGCGGGCGAAAAACGCCGTGAAAATCAGCGTGCAGGCAGAGGAAAATCTGCCTCAAACTTCCAAACAGAATTTTGAGGCATAATTTCCGCCTGCAAAAAACTCAGTGTGAACCCGGCCTAAACATTAAAAAAAAAAAATACAAAAAAAAAATTAAAATATATAGTTCAGCTAACTCAGTCTTTCCAAAAAGAGCCGAAGTGATCTCATCACAGTTAAAGGGGCACTGCACGCCACTGAGCACTTCTGCCCCTTTGTTTGAGCAATCAGTGGGGGTTTCAGCACCCAGACCCGCATTGATCAAACCTTCGGATAGGTCATAGCGACATGTCAAGCGTTTTATCAAGCGACATTTACTCTTTTAAAAAAATTGTGCAAAATAATTCAACGTGAACAGTTGCTTTATTCAGATGTAGCAGAGTTGGTAAGGTCAGTGCAGCAGAACAGATGTGACAAGGTTTTCATTAGGACTTTAGATGAATCTACTGCATGGTCATTAACTCAGCAGCAGAAAGTGTAACACTGCTACATCTGTATATACCCAGAAACAATGCTACAGGGGACGGGGGCTGCAACGGAGTTTCTATTCCTGGGAGGAGGGGCCCCTAGGACCCCAATGCTACATCAGAGAACAGCAGGACTTTACATGGAGGCCCAGTGACACAATATACTAGTTGCCCAGGGATATGATCCCGCTATGCAAATCAGTGGTCCTCAACCCGTGCTAAACTACAACTCCCAGCATGTCCTGACACCCGGCTCGAGGGCCAAACATTGGCCTGTATTTCTGTAAAGAAACACTTGATCTTTATAAGACAGGTGTGGGGCCCAACTTAAGCATATGTGCCAGGGGCCCGAGAGCTACATCTGACAGCCTGATTTCCTAGGGTATGACGGACTATTTCAGGACTATAATAGAAAATGCCGACATTGAGACGGGACCAGAAGAGACAGACACGGGCGGCAGCGAAGCCATCAGAGGCTAGGTGGCAGTGTGGCTTTAATCCTTTGTATTTTGTGTCGTCTTCCTTTGCACCTGTTTCTGCGGAGTTCTCATAGTATCAGCTTCCCCGTTACAGGATCCATAATCTCATGTATTATTTACAGCACGGTTAATTCTTACTTAACTCCTTCTCGCCCGGGCCCAGCCTCACAAAGCTTCAGCCCGTTCCTTAACGTTCCTGTTCCAAGTGCAAAGTGGTTAAATCGGGATGTAGAGATTAAAAGTGCGTCCTTAGCTAGAATTCAACAATCCCCCCCCGGGAGCACGGATCTGAGAAGATGGAGTCTATGGGGCCCTGATGGAACATCCAGTCAAAGTTTCATCAGCCGTAGAGCTTGCAAGTGGCCACGAGCTGGTAAACAGACAACACGTTAAGTGATTTCCCATTCACCCTTTGTCACAGACTCATCGGCAGAGTTACAGTCGTGTTCGGCTACAGATAATGAAGGGCCTTGAAATCAAAGCTTTTTATTCTGAGAATATAATGAACGTTTTGTCCTTTTATTAAGAAGCCCAGGAACAGGCGTTGGGTCTGGTGGGTTTAATGGCGGTTGAAGCCGCCGCAATATATCGGCTCTTATATCGCAGTTATTTATAGCAGTCTGTGTGAGTCATTAAGAAGCTTCTGTATCTCATTGTAGCAGGTTTTATACCTGATCAGATGACGATACCGCAGAGAAGAGCAAGTCCTAAGACTTTCACATGAAGACGTCCCCTGTTCATATGTCGGGCATGACTCCCATCCGTCCCGGTTCCTGGCAATAGCCCAGTGTCCCGGGAGACAGTCAGCATGGCCCGATTTCAACTGTATCTGTATCCTCAGGTTGCAGATAAAGTTGAATTTAATGGTAGAGCAGGGAGCAGTCAGTTCCCTGCTCCACCATTAACTGTGATGCCTGCCGTGAGCGGCTTGGCGGAGAGAGAGAGAGACAACGCAGTGATGTCATGGCACCTGTCTGCGCCAAGCCCCAAACAGCACAATTGGAGTAGACCTCATCATAGAAACAGCTATGGGGAATTACACTGTATGTGGGGGCACTATGGGGGAATTATACTGTATGTGGGGGCACTATGGGGGAATTACACTGTATGTGGGGGCACTATGGGGGAATTATACTGTATGTGGGGGCACTATGGGGGAATTACACTGTATGTGGGGGCACTATGGGGGAATTTATGCATCAGGCGTTTGTTGATGTGTTTTTTATGGCCGTTTTTCGAGCTGTTCTTCTATTGACCCAATGAAAAACTCCTCCTAAAACGTAAAAAATGCCCCGTGGGAACGAAAAGCTGTTTTTCCCATTGAAATCAATGGGCAGATGCTTGGAGGCGTTCAGCCCCCGTATTTTCAGCCGTTTTCGGGGGGTTTGCGGCCCGAAAATAGGCCGTGGAAACATACCCTTATGCATGAGCCACAGTTAAAGGGTAATATTACAATGAGTTGTGTCTAATAACAAACTCAGCTCTGATATATATATATATATATATTCACAGCTGGCAACACTAGTCCCAGTGGATTTTACACACTTCTGTCCCTACCACCAGGACTACGCAACCCCCCCTGCGTTTCTATACATGTTAAATATTGATAGTACATGGAATTATTAGGCGGCGGACATCGACTGACCACGGGGAGGGGGCGACGTGACTGTACAGAACTTTACACGATTGCATTTTCTGCCACTTCTGAGTTGCTGTGCCCTTGGTCCTGACCTGCACCGGTCTTTTTAGTAAAATATGACATTTCAGCCTTTTCACGTCTTGGAAATGGATGTTTTTCCTCTCCAGGACATGTCAGCTCTTTTCAATCACTCCTAGAATCCGTTCACGTGAGGTTTATGAATTTTTTAGATGACATAGTAACTAAAAATGCTGGATTTACGTTTCTTCCTTTCACATCTTCTAAAGTGGAAAACAGAAATCCAGACTGATTTAAACTTTTCTAGAGATCTCAAAATAAGTTACATTTTTTGTCCCCAAAAAATTATATATATATATATATATATATATATAAAAAATTTGAAGTGTCATACTTTGCTGCAAATGATGGCGCTATAAAAGCAACAGAAATAGTCTAGTTATTAAAAATAACTGTTGATTACGATTTCATTGGATTCCTAAAAAACAGTCAACAGCGCCACACCTGTCCATAGGTTGTATCCGGCTTGGCAGGCTCATCACCATTGAAATTAAGGAAGCTGAACTGCAATACCACCAACAACCTGTGGTCAAGTGTGGGGCTGTTTTTGGAAGAAATCGGCCAAGTTTTTGCAATCCTGGACAGCACCTTTAATATCTTGATCGATGCTGTACATGATCGATGATCGCACGGGAGCAACAGTTGTGCCCATGCAATCATGAGCGGGATTGTGGCTGTGATTGACAGCCGCACTAGTGGCCAAAATCAGAGATAAAAGACCCCCAGGGCAGTCCAGCAATAGTGTCTGTGCATTTTACATTTACAGGCAGTAATGGACAATCATAAATACATGACAGTACATTATGTATAAAATAAAAACAGGTAAAAGTAAAAGTCCTCTAATAAGATATCACGTCGCAACGCAGAGAGAAAAAAAAGCAATTCTATTTATTTACACAAAAACATAAAATTATTTACATATATTCTACTCTTGTCTTGACCTGTACAATAAAGTTACGCCCTATATTACAAATCAAGTCCCATAAATAACGGCAGAGAAAATAAAAGGGCGGAATTGTTGTTTTTTTTATGCCTTTTCCAAGACTAAAAAATTCCTCTAAATTAAACGCTTCTGTGTATTGTATTTACCCCCTAAAAAAAGGCTGAAAAAAAAAATAAAAAATACAACAAAAAAAAACAAGGCCTCAAAAATCTACGTAGCCTTAAAAAACAACTTATGGCTGATGGAATGCAAGGAGGAAAAAATAAAATGTACTTGGTCCTCAAGGCCAAAATGAACTCCCTGCACTTGGCGGTTTCCGTCGGTCCCATAGACTTTGAATTCAGCAGCAGCACGACCGCCACTCCATCCAAGCTCCTCCTCACGGATGGTACAGCGCGGAGGAAGTGGGATGGAGTTCGGGACCCACGTGCTCAGGAAAGTTGAGGTCCCGGCGCCAGACAAATATCCTGTAGATAGGTGATAATAGTAGATTCAGGGGTAACCCCTTTTAGGGTGTAATAATAGTCCCTCACTTACGTTGTATTTCCGGGGTTGTAAAAATCCTCTGGAAAACTACAATGTGCGCAAAAATATTCTGTAACTAGATTTCTCTAGTTCTTGTATCACAAAATATTATTCTCATACACCTACAATGTAAAGCTTTCTGCAGCCTATTGTGTGTACGAAAATACAACGCAGGAGCGCCACGTGCGAGCGCACCCTGAGAGAGCCGGGATTCCCTGAGAGAGCCGGGATTCATTTTTTACTTTTTTTTTTTTTTTAAATAGATGGACCCTGTCAAAGAAATTAGTAGATTCAAAAATAAAAACTAAATAATAATAATAATAATAATAATAATAATAATAAAAAATAATAAAGACAAAATAATAAAACATAAAAGGACTTCATTGACCATGAATGTTCTATTCTGCGGACATCAGTTGCTCGGTTAACACTGGCGCCCCGACACAAGGATGAACGTTGCGCCACCACCTTTGGTTATTTATATTTATTTTGAAATCGCGTTTGCGGAGAAAAGCAGCGTCCTTATAACACCGACATCTCTCTCAATGTCGAGGTCGATTCACTGCAGAACAGATCCAAAAACATCAAAACATCACATTCAAAGTTTTTAACTCTAAAATATATATATTTTCAGCCTCCATTTTTTTTATAACCTGTGTTCAGAGAATATTTTCATCTTTCCTGGATAAAGAGAAGCGAATAAATACTGTCCATGAAAATGTACCAACATATTAAGATCTCAAGGATATTTCCTTCATGTGCTTAGATGTCACCGTGCAGGTTAATGGAGAAAAAACAAAAAAACATTTTTTCCTGCCATAACAATGCAAAGACAATGGAAGCTGCGCAATTGTAGATTGGTTTATAAAAGCAGCAGCAACTTTTTTTTTTTTTTAAGGGAATGTATTACAGGAAGCAGATGAGACGTAATATAAAAAGCGTTAAGTAATATTCAGCCTCAGCCGTTAACACTTTTTGTATGGATAATGTTTCATTAATCTGTCCGTACCCCGAGGAGTCCAATCTATTTTTAATGCAAGTTACACTGGAAAATGCAACAATAAATCCGTGCTTGTTCTGTAGTAAGAAACATTATAGGAATTTGCTTATGTTCTGGTTGGGCATTGGTACAATGTTTTACGAGTGACATCACCCTCCTGTTGGCATGGGGGGGACGACACATGACGTTTCAGCCCATGTGACCGCTGTAGCCAATCACAGACTGCAGCGGTCACATGGGATTAAAAGTCATCCCGGGAGGGAGAGTATGTATTTTTTTTTCCCTACATGCAGTTTTCCGCAGCGGACATTGGCTGCCGTTTCTCAGCAGGAGTCTAAATAAGAAACAAGCTACAGTAAGGCCTCGTTCACATCTGCGTTGGAGGCTCCATTAGGCGCCTCTGTCACATCCAGCCGAGATTACCGGAGACAATAGCGAAGCATGCTGCGCTATTGTTTCAGTTAAGCCTTTCCCGACATTTGTCGTATGGATAAGTCACGGAAAGCCAGTGCTTCCCGCATTTTGCCGTATCCATACGACCAATGGATGGCACCGGCTCAGAGGCTGAGTCGGTGCCATCATCGCCGATTGTCAGCAGTGTATTACCGTTGACATCTGGCTGTAACGGTGGGGACTGAAATTTGCTTCGATCACTGCCATTAACCCCTTAAATGCAGTGGTCAAAAGCGATCGCTGCATTTAAGGAGTTTGCAGCTCATCGGCACCCCAGCAATGACATTGCCAGGGTTCCGGTGGCTGCAATGGCAACCGGATGCCTAATACTGGCAGGGCCTGAAAGGCTTCCATAGCAGACAAGATGGCGTCGGCTCAGGAGACGAGCCAGCGTCATCAGTGGTGGATGTCAGCTGTATATTACAGCGGACATCCACCTGTAATGGCAGGAACCAGAGCTAGCAGCGATCCCTGCCATTAACCCCTTAGATGCAGCTATCGATCACTGCATCTTAGAGGTTGCTAGTAGATCGGAAGCCCTGCCATGCAATCAGGGCTGCCGACTGCTATTATGGCAACAGGAGGCCTAACAATGGCCTCCTGCTCTGCCATTAGGGAAGCAGATTAGGCCCAGTCAGGAGGCGAAGCTTAATCAGCATGCGGTCCGTGAAGGACTGGCCGACAGAATACATTGCACTACATAGGTTGTGCCCAAACCGCAGTTTATGACCATAAATGGGGTATTGCTGTACTCGGAAGAAATAGCTTTACAAATGTTGGGGTTCTTTTTCCTTTATTTGTTGAGAAAATGAAATTTTGAACTAAAGCTACGTCTTATTGAAGAAAAAGGACTGTTTTTATTTCCACTGCCCAATTCTAATAAATTCTATCAAACACCTGTGGGGTCAAAAAGCTCACTACACCCCTATATGAATTCCTCAAGGGGTGTAGTTTCCTAAATGGAGTCACTTTTTGGGTGGTTTCACGGTTTTGGTCCCTCAGGGGCTTTGCAAATGCGACATGGCCTCCGCAAACCATTCCAAGCTTAAAAATGAGCTAAACCTACATTTTCTTTGAAAAAAATGTAAAATTTTCTACTTTCAATAAATTTCACTATATCCCTAGATGATTTCCTTGAGGGGTGTACTCTGTCACTTTTGGTGGATTTCCACTGTTTTGGCACCGCAAGAGCCCTTCAAACCTGACATGGTGCCTAAAATATATTCTAATAAAATGGATGCCCAAAATCCTCTAGGTGCTCCTTTGATTCTGAGGCCGGTGCGTCACTCTTACCGCACTAGGGCCACATGTGGGATATTTTCTAAATCTGCAGAACCTGGGCAATAAATATGGAGTTGCATGTCTTTAAATTCTGCAAAACAAAATAACATTTGTAAATGTCACCTCTGTTTTCCTTTAATTCTTGTGAAACGCGGTTTTAAAAACTTTGAGGGGTGACGTTTTTTTTAAGATGGGGTGACTTATTGGGGGCATATAAGGCCCTCAAAGCCACTTCACAACTGAACTGGCCCCTGTAAAAATAGCCTTTTGAAATTTTCTTGAAAACGTGAGAAATTGCTGCTAAAGTTCTAAGCCTTGTAACGTCCTAGAAAAATAAAAAAAAGGACGTTCAAAAAAAAAATGATGACAATCGAAAGTAGACATAAGGGGGATGTTAATTAGCAACAATTGTGTGTGTGGTATAACTGACTGTCTTACAAACATTTCAATTTAGAAAAATGCTAATTTTTTGCAAAATTTGGGTGTTTTTCACAATTAAATACCGAATGCAAATTTTGCCAGTAACATAAAGTCCAATGTGTCACGAGAAAACAGTCTCTGAATCACTTGGATAGGTAAGAGCATTCCAAAGTTATCACCACATAAAGTGAAACATGTCAGTTCTGAAAAATAAGGCTCTGTCAGGAAGGTCAAAAGTGGCCAAAGAGGGAAGGGGTTAACACCACGGACTCCGACAGAACCCATTGAAGTCAATGGGTTCCGTTGACTGCCAAAGGTAACCATTGAGGAGCAGAACAGGGGAATATGGTAGGAACTGTTCTGTTGCACAGACTGAGCAGAATGGAATACACCGATACAGGTGTGAACATAGCCGAAAGATGAAACTCATTTATTAAGAGGCACACGGCTCCTGATAAATTTGTTGCATCTTCAGTTGACCGTGCGTGAATGAATCTACGCCAGCCAATATCATCCTAATACCGATTAACTTAGATTGGTATTAGAGTTATATAGTGCGTCAAAAAGGTACACAAGAGCCGCTGTCATCCGAGCCATCGGTACAGCTGTCTGACGGATTTGGCTTACAGCGGAATTCTGCAGCTTCACCGTACGAAGGATAAATAGTAGCTGCAGCACAAAAACAAAAACACAATTTGGAATACATTTCTATTATAAAAAGGTGTAACAAAAAAAACACTAAACACATACAACCAATAATAATCAAAACGGCTTCAAATGGTCATAGTCTTGAGCTGCACCGAACGGATATGGAACTGTAGGTGGAAAATAGGAATACTGATAATTTGGGCTTTTTTTCTCAGAGATAGCAAGAAAGTGATCTATAGTCAGTTAGATCAGTTCGGACGCCCTTGCCACGTCACATTCAGGACTGGGACAGAACGCAGCTCCATAGTGTGAGGACCCAGCAAACAGCTCCACATATCTCAGCTTCATAGACCACTGTGAATGAGAAGTGGGATATTGTAATTAACTTCTGTATGGACCAAGTAAGAGGGGCATTTTAACCTTAGAATGGGGCATTGGAACTCACTCAATGCGGATTGTTTGGATGAAGTCCATGCCCACAAGGCAGGGAATTTTTTTTTTTTTAAATTATAGGTCTTCGGACTTTCCAAATTTCATTATAATGAACTGCAGTTACGGCAAAAATGATCAGATTTGGTCTGTAATTAGGCTATAACCGTATACTACATTGGAGTTATGATGAGGGTAGTAGTCACCCGGTCACATTTCATAGGTAGGACATCAGTTCTTCTCAACTCTGAGAAACCCTATAGATAAAAAAAAAAAACCTTCCCGATCCTGCAGCATAATCTAGGTTACCACACCACATGCAGGAGATGATCAAGGGGCTTCTTTTCCTAAGTTCCTCAGCTTTGTGTATTCTTGCCATCGTCTGTGTTCACACTTTAAGAGGTAATTGAAGTGTCTTCTGACAAAGTTACACAGATTCCTTCCAGAAAACAACAACTTTACCTTTGCATGTGTTTAGTGTTCAGTTATTGCCAAGGGAACGGTGTTCGCACATTCTTCTATTGCTTTTATCACCCCGGTTTCTCTGATCAAGAGACTCATTTACCGCTGATTGTAGAACTCTTGAACCTGTCCCGGTAGCTGCGCGGTGTTCTGCCTTCCAGATAACGATTTACATATTCATGGCAAATACTTTTACCTCTGCTTTGAAGACCTGTTGACAAAGAAAAAATAAGTAAATAATCCATGTTCCTTCGGTCTTCTAACGTTGTTGTGTTATTTTGTCTTTGTGCTGCAGAAAACCGGGTACCGGTGCTGGAAAGGTCGCGCTCGAGGCATCAGGGAAGGATGGTCGCTACATGAGTCTCCAGGCGCACCAAGAAGATTTTGGCACGGCTCCCTTCACCAATAGAAACAGAACAACGCTGAGAATGCAAAGAAATTCCGCTCAGACGAAGAAGGAAAAAAAATAAAAATTCCAGTATCGGAGAAATGTCCTTGATATTAAGCTGCATTTTGGCCTTTCGAAAAAAAAAAATGCAAAAATTTTTGCTCAGTGTTAGAGACATACGGTTAAATGTCGTTACTTCTTTGTCATCCTATTGAGCAGGAAGGCAATAAAGATATTCTAAAATAGGTTTTATGTACAAGATTATAGCTAGGGTATATATATATTATATATGGAGATGAATATAGTGAAGACTTGAGTTTTTGATAATATAAAATATAGCAAGAACTAGGAGTGGTCCCCGGTTCATAAAGAAACCTGTATTGCACGTCGGGAGACCTCTGGCCTCATTCACACTATGATGTTAATGTGCAGTAATTGCCACTAATGATAATTTTTGAGTTTATGATAATTACCATAATTCACTCTTCTGCTTCTCACATTTGCTGATCTCAACACTGGAATAAATTACGTCAATTGGGGTTGGGAGTATTTTAAGTCACAGAGGCCAAAGTTACACAAACCTCCTAGTAGCTCATTCACAGTCCAACCTGTCATCACTTCTTGTGAACCTTCATGGTGGACCTTTTTGTTTACGGTTATGGATTGGGGCAATTAAAAAACAAAACAAAACGCTATTCGAGTAAAGTAAAATTCCTAAAAAACTGCAATGGCCCATGGAACTTTTTGGTAGCATGGCGGGGGTGCTAGAAATTGTCTGCATAAGCCACTTGACATGGACAGCTGTGGTTGAATATATATAATTACGCATTTTGAAGGAGAAGTCCATGTTGGGATGTTTTTGGATGTTTGGTGGGGGTCAAGATTCTTACAGCGGGTCTTTAGAGTTCATGCTCTTGTGTCATTATGCAGCCAACTTTGACTCAAGTAATGGTCAAGTGGTTGAAACTAGTCAACGTTGGGTGTGGGAGGTTGTGGTGATAATGGAGGAGGTGTGGTAGAAGTTTTGGTCGGGATGCAGTATCCAAATCCCTACAAAAAAAAATGGGACATATCCATTATAAGCTGCTCATTGCCTACATACCATAACCGATTCACTATTTAATGGGGCATCCCCATGATGTCAGGAGTTCCTCATGGGCTTATTACTCATTTTATACTCCTGATCTTCCAGTAAATATTTGCTCCCACTAAACAGTATGTAACCCAATAGTATATGGAATTTAAAAAGTTTTACAAAAAGTTAACGTAATCTGGGTACGGACGTTTTAAATTGATTAAGCAGAATGTGCTTTGTACTTGGCCTCGTAGCCTTTAGTGTAACTTCCTGTAGGTATATATATAATGTAAGCCGCTATGGAGTTGAATCTTTCGCCTTTTTACCACCGAGTTCTATTCTGCCACGTCCCATTGTGTAAACATTAGATCATCTGTAAACTCTGCACGTCCTGACACCACTGAGCATCCATATTGGAGCAGAGACGGTAGAGCAGATTCACCAGCGTTGAGGTTCGCCTTTTGGATACTCAATATAGAAGGGAAATTTAAGAATTGCGCTGGTCTCTGCTCAGCACCATCTAGTCAGCAGTTATCAAGGGTTGTGGATCATCTTTGTTTATGGACTAAGTGTGTGTTTGGTTTTACAGCAGATACAATGTTACTCAACAACCTAACACATTTTCAGCTCTGGGTTGTTCTCCATTGAGCAATGGGTCAAATCCAAGAGGGGTTCCAACAGCATGATGAGCAGCACAGGAGTAGGATTGTATTAGGGTATGTTCACACACTAGACTAAAAAAAAAAAAAAGTCTAAAATACGGAGCGGTTTTCAAGGAAAAACAGCTCCTGATTTTCAGACTTTTTTTTTTTAGCCACTCACGTTTTTGGCGGCGGTTTTCGCAGCGTTTTCTACGGCCATTTTTGGAGCAGTTTTCAATAGTCTATGAAAAACGGCTCCAAAAACGTCCCAAGAAGTGACCTGCACTTGTTTTTCGCGGCAGTTTTTCCAAACGGCCGCACGAAAAAAACGTCCCGTCGGAGCAGAACGCAGTTTTTCCCATTGCAATCAATGGGCAGATGTTTGGTGGCGTTCTGCTTCCGATTTTTCAGCCGTTTACGGCCCTAAAAACGGCCGTGTGAACATACCCTTACTTATGACCAGTAGAAAAAGGAGTTGTAGAGGTTGCAATTGCAACTGGCTGCACCATTCTGTGGGATCCATAGAACCCCCTGCCACATCAGAGAACATGCTTTGGGGTCTATAGGACCTTCCTGTGACCGAGAACATCCTCGGGAGTCTATAAGACCCTCCGGGGACATCAGAGAACATCCTTGGGAGTCCATAGGACCTCCTCAACCACACAAGAGGATCCAATTGAGTTCACGTTTTATAAATGAATATATCGTATATAGTTTCAGTAAGGTATGACAGCACCGGTAGTTGGGTAACGCACCCTAATATATCCTACGAGGTTCAAGCAATGCTTCTGGCCGGCCATGAAATTTCTCCAGAAGCACCGAGGCCTCATGCACATGGCCTAATGACCGCTCTGTTGCGTACCGAGCCGTAGTAGGGCAGCCATAGAAGTGCATGAGACCTCCACAGGAAAAATAAATAAATAAATATGCTCCCCTGGACTCCGTATGTTTGGAAGAATTCTTCCATGGAAGCACGGATTCTAGTAGAGAATATCTCCATACATACAGCACCCCACGGTCTCCTCTGCGCACTCCCATATAGGCTCCGCGCACTTGGCTCTGCTATGTGTAGGAGTCCTAACCATTGGGATCAGGATTTGAAACCCCATTGACTAATATAACCTATTAAGTGCCTAAATACCGTCTTTTAATGACTTTAGGAAATACGGAATACTCCATGATAACGTAACAGTGATTGACCCTAAAAGTCGCCTCCCCAGTGGGTGATCTACATCATGCAGCAAATGTAGGCAACCAAAGCTAATCCAATACTACAGCAGCCGATCTGTAATTTATTTGAAGAGTTTTCTGATTCTGCATTTACAATATTGTACTTTTTTTACAAAATTTTTGAATAACTATCGCTCATTTTATTGCCGTGTTCATGAACTTTTAGGAAAGAAATGAATTTATATGATTAAAAACTTATTTTATGCTCCCTTTTACATGTTGTATTGTTATCCGTCCCCCTTACTCTATAATTAACTCTATAGTCACAGGTGGTAATTTTACGGGTAATCTGTATAAAAAAAAATAATTGGATTTATCTTAAAGGAGCATCTTCTGGTTGTCCCCTTTACGGCATTTTAACAAGTGAACTATTATGTTATCTTATTCCAGTACTAAATCTAAAGTTTCAAGCAAATTACAGGCCTCTGTTAATAGCTTCTCTGCCTGTGTCCCTATGATAACACTCCTTGCTCTTAACTTCTGGAAGCTCAGAATACACTGGGGCTCATGACAACTTAAGTGAAAGCCGATTTTTAATAAGAAAATCAAACCGATCAGAGTGTCTGCAATGAGGTTTAGGCTACATACAATAGTATTACGTTTCCTAGGTACTAGAGCAGCAAGTGTTGTCATGGGGACAGCGCTCTATTTTCAACCACCGAAAACGTTTCCAAAGAATAACATTTGTAAAACACGTTGCCGCATTTTACATATGCTAAAAGTGTCTCGAATAGTACATTTCTGGTAGTTCCTCTTTAAATCTATAAATCCCAAAATTACCATAGCATGGATTTTTGTAGCTACAAAGCCTTCTTTCAAGTTATCAGTTCAGTTTCCATATTTGCAAATACAAAAGCAGTTCTTTTTATTTTATTTAATTGATAAATGGACTAAAACTACTGTGTATTATAATGAAACAAAACAACGAGAAAAACTTCAGTGTTACACCAATTCTATAATTACTTCGATATAGAAATAAAGATACCATGTAATATTTGGGCACAAAGTTAAAG
The DNA here is from genome assembly GCF_050947455.1 of Rhinoderma darwinii. Classification (NCBI taxonomy): domain Eukaryota; kingdom Metazoa; phylum Chordata; class Amphibia; order Anura; family Rhinodermatidae; genus Rhinoderma; species Rhinoderma darwinii. The sequence continues at coordinate 118,545,179 of NC_134694.1, forward strand.
CTTATATCATTTACAAAAACCACTATTACTATTACACAGATGTATGTAGATTAACCAACATCATATCGTAATGGACAGGTCACTGCCTCCTACAAGGATCATACATTTATATCCTGAAATACTCTGTGCTGCTGGGAACCCCTTCTCTCCATTCCCCTTCTTCCCGTCACACGCATCCCTATCCCCACTATCATCCTCATATGAACGAGCAGGTCACTGCCTTCACAAGATCAGTACACTCCTCTCCTGAAATACTCTGTGCTTCTTTAGTCCATACAGGAGACCGAGAAAGGTCTCTAAAACAGATTTACCCATTACATACATCTGTAAATCCCATAAGTTATTGAAAAGCTTTATACTTCTAGGACAATTTGGAAAAGAGCAACTCTTCTTGCCTTTAGTGCTATAATGAATAATGGTAAGGGATGCCCAGGAAAATGGGGGAAAAATATCAGCATAGGGCAAAAAAAATAAAAAAACACTGCGCTAAATAACTTACGATACTTGTTTGGCATTGGGCAGAGATCTCTAGAATTTGTGACCGCCAATATAGCATCTTCCGAACAGTAGGAAGGGAAGGGGAGGGGAGATCAGACCAGTCTCAGATTGGGAGGGAACTTGCTGCAGCAGAAAGCTTCTCCCATGACTATCTTCAATGAGAAACACTGCATGCCAATTCCCACCCCTTATCCAAGATCCTCCCAAGTTGGTCACCAACCAACATGGAACGAAGGAAATAGATGGGAGGTTTCTACAAGCCTATTTTATTCTGGCATCTTAAGACTTAAAGTGACGTGTGGCGCCCCGACTTTAGGTTTAGTTTCCCTTTAAGAGAATTTCCAACCAGCCCATAAAGGCGTTTGGGTGGATGACCAATGTGGCCCCTTTGTTTCTGGAAAATCATTGGGGTTGTCATCTAATGGATCATATAAGGCTCCGTTCACATGTCAGCATAAAATCAGACGTGTTTTTTTCTGCTGCAGAAATGTGAGACCGACCACCCCCCAATTTCTTAGGCAAATGTGCTGCCAAGTGTTAAGATCCGCACGAGGAGATTAGCCCTATTGTCATTCAATGGAGTCAATCCTCCGTTTTGTCGTCTGAAATAAGTAGCACTTATTTCCACAACTTTTTTCCCGACATGCACACTGCGCAGAAACTTTCCGTTGCATGAGAACAGGGTTGCAGAAACCCTATACACATGCATGGAATGCAGATTTCCGCACGGAGTCCATTTCAAAATGTGTGTCAAATCCAAAACACGTGTAAACAGGACCTACTGGGGCTCAAAATGCCAAATGGAAACGAGTCCAGTTTAAAAGACCGTGCTCTTTTAGAGAGATGTCCATCCATAACCCCCAGTATTTTACCGCATATCACATCCTCCATATGACCCTATCCAACAAAACAAGATTCAGTCCCTGGAGGCTGCACTTTTTTCACTTTACATAAATATATATGGCAGCAAAATGATTGAATGAAGTTATATTTTTTGGTTTACATTAATATATTACTAGTTACTATTACTATGGCTTAGAAGATCCACAATGTAGATGTTAATATAAATGAGAGATGTCCTCCATGTTCTTGTAGTAGTGCCAAGAGGGATCTGTCAGGGGCTGAAGAAATGTACTGCCAAGAACCCATTATCTTGGGGGCCTATGTCCTTCCTTAAAGGTGTTGTACAAGGTAAGAAAAGCATGGCTACCGTCTTCCAAAAACAGCACCGCACCTGGCCATGGGTCCTCTGGTACCGCACCTCAGCTCTATTAGAGGGGTTTTCCAGCTTCTGACAACGGATATCCACTGGATAGGTCATCAGTACATGATCTGTGGGGGTCTGACACCCGGGCCCCGCACAGATCAGCTGGTCCGGTGCCTCCGTGCACTGGACTCACATGCCAGAAGCACTTAGCTCCGGCCACGGAATAGCGGCCAAGCAGGAGTATTCAAGTGAATAGGAGCGGACCTGCAGTTCTGCAGCACAGCCACTATTCCATGTACGGAGTCAACTGCTTCCGGGCTCTGTACATAGCATTATGTGCAATAACATCCGGTGCCCACAGGCCACTAGAGCAGCTTATCCATCCGGGTGTCGGACCCGCACCGATGACATACTGATGACCTATCCGGTGGACAGGTCATCAGTTATCAGAAGGTGGACAACCCCTTTAAAGGTGAATAGGGCTGAGCGGTAATCCCACAAACGACCCGTGGACGGGTGTTGTTGGGCGGTTTATGGAAGGAAGCAGCCTTGTTTTTCTAATTCTTGACCGCTCCTTCAAAAAGACCCTTCTTCAGGAAGCGACCCACAGAGTTGCAGAACATCATAGTAGACTTCATGTTGGCTGAAGGACCAATGTGCCCAAGGTAGTTTCTAGTTACTGTGTGTACGCACGCACAGCGTTACTTTGTACTAACAATAGTGGTGTCCACAAGTTGGACGGTTTTATATTCTGTTGCAGAATGAGGCTCATTGAAGACCCCGAAGGACTGATCTGCAGAATGCTACTCAAATCTTTTTGTATGATCTTTAAATAGTATATTTTGCATATATCTCACATGGTACTAACACGGCTGGTTAAATAACCGATGCTTAGGTATTTTTGTAATGTCCTTTATGGTATCTGAATGTGCCGGTTACTTGGATATGTATGTACACCGTATAAAAACCGCTTGTATTCTACCTTAAAGAGCAACTCCAGTCATAAAAGAATCTTCTGCCTATTCTGGTCCACAGGGGCAGTAAGTTGTCCCATTACCCACAGCCTTTTTGTAGCGCATACATAAGCCTCTCTCAACAGGGGGCGATAATTAGCACAGGAGAAAACTACTCGCAGGATAATGACAGATTTGTGCTCCACCCCGAGGCATGATGGGAGGGACATTCAGAAGAACGAACACAGCCTTTTATTTATTCCACGTGTCTTCGCAATTGTCATTGAGGTTAATATTATTGACTGGAATTGCTCTTTAAGATGAAAACCGTATATGGAGTTTTTGGGTGCACATCGGTGACATAAGTCGCCGTAACTCTGCACATTTACAGTTTTGTTCACAGCATATTTCCTGTACATTGTAACTATAGAGACTATGCATATTATAACACTATGCATACTTACTTATTCATTTATTGACTTTCCTCCTGTACCAGGTGACCATAAAAATAAATACATTTTTGACAAAAATCTTGTTTGCCACTTTTGTTTTTTTACTTTACTACTCCAGTCAGAAGACAGCCAGGGTTTGACCTTGTGGCAGTAAATGTCTTGTGGGTTCTTCATATAGTAGCGGAGGAGATGGTCTCACCACAGCACACTGTGCTATTTCTGCGTAGACGTACAAGGGTCATGCCTCATCAAAATCTTCCCAACACGCCAATTTTGACAGGACCGGACCACTAATGACATATCAGGGAAAGGAGGATTGGGCATGTTGGATATCAATATGGCCGATACTTTGTTTCCGCAGTAGATAAGCCACTGCCAGAATAACAGGCCAGTAGCTTATTCCGCTCTCCCCATTGAAGAATATGCACGCTCGGTTGAGACAAGTTTTACCGGTGGAGCTTGGAGGAATATCTATTTGCTGACAGCTACCTAAAGTGTATAGTCTCCTCTAGAGAAGAGAAAGGAGTCAGTGTTTGGAGCTAGAGCGAAATTAATGGATACAATAGACAAATGCGGAAATCAAAATAATGTCCATACACATGGTAGCAGTTGGCCGGATGGTCGTTTTGCCGACAGCCATCTCACTGATTTAGGTTTATTTCAAGAGGGCGAGGGGCGAACAAGCCTCACACTTCTGGCAGCATCTTATCTCCTGTGGAACCAATAATTAAGCATGTTGGATTTCAACATGTCCAATCCTTGTTTTGTCAGGGTTCGATGGGGCTTCCTCCATACACAGAGCCTGGGAAGTACATTCAACTAAATGTGTATGCAACATCGGACTGTCCCACCACAGGATCCTCCGATGGGCCCAGACTCAGACCCAATGAGTCTCAATTGGAGCCAAGCACTTGCCACTAGGGTCTTTCTCACGGGTGATACCCAACCTATTAGACCTTATTGACAATTTGTCCCATGTGTACAACAAGTGGAAGTGCACATATTCTGTAGAGATGGTGGGTGGAAAGGAATAAAGTAACCCGGCCATGCACCTTAAAACAGTGGCCAATCAGCCGTTCAGAAATCTTACGAACGATTGCTCCAAAATGCGGATCAGACTGAATGGGCGTGAAGGTCATAACCATATAATATATGTTTTAAAGGACATTACTGGCTGATGTAGGAAACAAGACGTGTAAAAGACACGAACAATCAGCCAGCAATGCCATCCACATGCCGCACCATGAAAAATCAAGAGTCCATCCAACATGACGTCAGCAGATATCTATCAAGTATCAGCAATCGTTTTACAGAAACAGCCAAACTATTAGAAATATGCCATCGGGGGTCACATTCTAGACAGATTTCAGATTCATATCACGATTTTGATTTTTACGGCTAATGGTAGTGGGCAGAGAAGTGTCTCACGCAGTGGAAGTTCTGAGGTGGAGCGGTTTGTGCTCATAGCTCTCCAAGAGTAGACCCTACCAATCTAGAAGAGCTATAACCATGGAGGTCCCATCAAATTGCATCAGCTCCATGTACGAATTCATGTATTTGTCCATTTTTAACGCATGCTCGGCTGGATAATCAAAATGTACTTAACGTGGAAACGTCTCTTAATCTTTGTAACATTATAAAACCCCTAAGCTCTAAAGAGAATCCTGGAAGAAGGAGATTGTGAGATGAAGTAGATAACCTGTTCCCCGTTGTCCCTGAAAATGGATCAGCCCTCCGTTCCGTCATCCGCCTGGATGACTCGTGTTTATGGAAATGGTTCAATTGCACTTCATACTCTGGTGACCTTGTTCAATAAAACAGTATCCACGCTGCCGATTTCACACTATTGCATTTACATAATACAGGCCGTACCGCACGACAACGTGTCCTCTATTCTGAATTAGACGCGTAATTGGTTTATAGCAGTTAATGGGTAAGTGTTTGTGCCAAATGAAAGCTCTCCACATGCCGCAATCCAGTACAACAATCAAGGATGCCGGCACCTTATGCTTCATTTTCAAACAAGCAAAATTATGTATCAGCAGGTAAGATTAACCCTTGCCAGCCGGGCTCGTCTAACAACGTGGGACGGTCCGTAGGTAGAATCAAAAACAGGTCAAGCTGGTCCAAAAAGATCACCTATACAGATACAGGACTAGTGATTGCTCCGTAGCCATGTCTCACGAGATACTCTAGACAGACAGTTCATAATTTAAGGAGTTTTATCAAATTGGACGACAATTGGAACCCCCAACAATCTCAAGAATCACAGACCTAGGAGTTTTGACCACGTGTGATCCCCGCCACTGAAATTCAAGGGAGATACAAGAACTTTTAGAGCGCTCTCATACAGACAGATTTCTCTGACTCCCAATAATTTCAACAGAGGGGAACCACGCTGGACTGTTGTGTTGATGTCAAATCAGAGCCGGTTCTACCTACTTGACCCCATTTGACACCTACAACCAGAGGTGTCACCTGATGCACATGGAACCCAATGCAAAATCTGTAACAGGGCCCCCCACATACCACGTGCCATTTATGAAACGGTATCATAGTCCACTTAAAATACTTCTGTCAAGGGTTCCTTTTTAAAGCTTAAAATTTGGGTTTGACAAAACTTAATGGGTAGTCCGCTGTCAGCAAATGAATGTTATTTTGTATAATTAGAAGGAAAACTATTTTTCCAATATACACTCTGTATTCATTCCTCTATGGGACAAATAATCATTCAGTAGATATAGAAGGGGATTTAGTGGTAGATCAGAGCAGAGTGTGTCAGAAATTAGAGGTTTAATCTCGTCCCAGAAGAAGTGTATTCCGGGACCGGTCCAAAAAATATGGAATAGAGACCCTCTGGCCATTTGACATCTCCAGCATGCAGGCAGGCTAGTAGGGTTCAAACAGTGGAGGGATTCAGGGGTATGGTACCAGTACATCATCACTTTATATGGGTTCTCCCTGTATATTGTGCATACTGAAGTTTCGGCAGCCCTTCTCCAAACAGTCTTTCACGTAGCATCGGAGATCGGCCTTCTCAGATATCCTTCCCATCGCTGCATGTAAGTGCCTGGGTGGGTGGGTTTAGCAATAAGTGGTAGATAGCACAAATAAGTCCTTTGGTGGAGGTGCCCAGCCTACATAGTCTCTCGAACGAGGTAGGAATGGATACTGGTTGACCTCGGAAGAGGGAGTTGGCATAATGCATTATTAGTATGTTGTGGGATTTGCTCTGAATAGGTAGGGAGACTTTGTCTAGGAGCCAGTCAAAAGGATGTATCTTTCGGGTGTTGTGATCTACTATGTCGGCAAAATTAAATAGGCCCTTGTTAAACCAGGGCCTAGATAACGGAGCTGTCTGGCCATCGGGAAAGTGTGGACGATATAGAAACTATGTCAGGGTGGAGTTTGTTGAACGGAGAGGTAATCTGGAGCACGTCTTCCAGTTGTCACGGGTGTGCCACATCGTACCCAACAGGAGGGTCTGAGGTGGAGAGTATGGGATGTTCCATAATCTCAAATTCGGGTGTGTAGGGGCTAACCATATAGTTTATCAATTTCCATCCATTTGGTATAGGCCAGAAGCGTAGACCAAGCTGAGATACATACACCGTAGATGTGAGGCCCAATAATAATAGAGGATGTTTGGAACTGCAAGGCCAACGGAATACCGGTCATCCATCATGACCGATTTTGCAATGTGATGTCTTTCGCACCCATATGAAATGCAATAGAGCGGCTTGTATAGCTTTCAGATCTCCCATTGGCACAGGAATAGGAAGCTTTTCAAATAGGTAAAGTAGTTTTGGTAGCAGTCATTTTGACTGCAGAAATATGGCCAAAGAGAGACAGGTTTAACCATTTGTCCAACAAGGCATGTATATTCCCATACACAGGAGGGAAATCGGAAGCATAACATCAGTGATAAGTGGGACTCCCAAATAATTAAGAGTTGGTTTGCCAGTGAAATGAAAAATTGGCCTTCAGTCTTTGCAAAGAGTCAGGAGGGATGTACAGCGGAAGAGCCTCAGTTTTACTGGTATCAACCTTATACCCGGAAAGATGGACAAAATCCCGCAATAGGGCATGGAGATTAGGGAGAGTGGTAAGTGCGTGAGAGTAAGCAAAATATAGGTCTGCAAAAAAGGGATATTTAAAATTCTCAAGCCTTCACGCCTCGAATGTCTGGATGAGATTGTATGGCAGCAGCTAGAGGTTAAATAGAAAGGGCAAAAAGTAATGGGGAGAGGGGGCATCCCTGACGTGTGCCATTTCAGATACGAAATAAACGAGTGGAGGTATGTGGAAGCTTAATTGTTGCTGTCGGGTTGGAGTAGAGTTAGGGCACATAGGAAGGGACCAGACAGACCAAAAGCCCTCAGGCAAGAGCACATGAAAGGCCACCCCAGGCGATCAAACACCTTTTCGACGCCAAGGTTCAATAATAAGGTGGGCTCTGGAGCTCTATTAGTGACTTCAATAAGGTCAATAATTCTTAGAGCATTGTCCCCTCCTTGCTGAAACGGGACAAACCCCACTTTATCTTTGTGGATAAGTGACGGTAGCCAAACGTTGAGGGGTGTGGCTAGAATTTGTGTGAAGAGTTTGAGATCAGCGTTCAAGAACGCGATGGGTCTACAGTTTTTGCAGTCTGTCTGGTCCCTGCCCAATTTAGGATTTAAGGAATAAAAGCAAAAAAGCCAAAAAAACGGGTGTCTATGCGCTATTGATCAATAGCGCATAGAAGACACCCGTTTTTTTGGCTTTTTTGCTTTTATTCCTTCATTCATTATTGAGACTTTGTACTTCAAGTTCTCAAACCGGGTCCTATGCTGCAAGCTGATCCTGCCACCAATCTACCGTGGAGGCTACCTAAGTGGAATTTGTTACACTGGATGTTATGCTCCCAGCATAACCCCACCAGGTGAGCGTATTTAGAACCTTGTTCACACGTGTAAAATCACAGTGTCACGCACTATTGTGCGCTTTGTGTTTTTTCTACCTTTCTCCAATTTAGGATTTAAGGTAATGTGGGAATGTAGCATAGTAGGAGATAGGGTCCCCAGACAGGAAGGAGTTAAAAGGAGGTAATAGACAAGGTAACACATCAGAGCTAAATATTTAGTAGTAAAGATAAGTCAGTCCATTAGGGCCTGGAGATTTCTCGTTAGGTAGGTCTTTGATGGCAGAGTCAATGTCCTCAATGGTGATGGGCTCATTAAGGGAAGCAAGGGGAGAGAGTGGGTAGATTGCAAGACTCAAGGAAGGAGTTCAAGCGGTCCACCCTCTCCTCCATATTGTCCGGTAGACAGTCAGACAAGGAATATAGCTTAGAGAGTTGTAATCCTGGCAGACGCCAGCAATAGCATCCGGATCATATGTATCCTGGCCATCACTTCCCCTAAGAGCACATGGTATCGATTGTTCATTTTGGTCACAAAGTTGTTTGGCTGTAAGAGTTTATTGCCTCTTTCATAGCACTTCTGTCTAGTGTAGAGAAGCAGTCTGTCCACTTTGTGAACTAGTAGGTCTTTAATGTGGGCACGAGTGTCTATTAAGTGTTTCAGTGTACGTTAGGTAGGGTTAAGCGCCATATTAGATTCTAGAAAGCGCATGTCTAGTTCAGAGCTCAGTCCGTTTAAGGGTTGAATCTTCTTTAAGACTAGAGTAAGGCTGGGTTAACACGACCTATTTTCAGACGTAAACGAGGCGTATTATGCCTCGTTTTACGTCTGAAAATAGGGCTCCAATACGTCGGCAAACATCTGCCCATTCATTTGAATGGGTTTGCCGACGTACTGTGCAGACGACCTGTTATTTACGCGTCGTCGTTTGACAGCTGTCAAACGACGACGCGTAAAAATACAGCCTCGTCAAAAGAAGTGCAGGACACTTCTTTGGACGTTTTTGGAGCTGTTTTCTCATAGACTCCAATGAAAACAGCTCCAAAAACGGACGTAAAAACGCTGCGAAAAACGCGAGTTGGTAAAAAAACGTCTGAAAAGCAGGGTCTGTTTTCCCTTGAAAACAGCTCTGGATTTTCAGACGTTTTTGGTCACTACGTGTGCACATACCCTAAAAAGCAATACAGTGTCCCCTCAGGACAGCCTTATGCGCCTCCCAAAGGGTGGACTCCAGTCAGACAGATCTGACATTTTGGTCAAAGAACGGTCGTAGATGTGAGCGGAGTTGTTCCCTAGTCTGCGGTCTCTTAAGGAGAGTCTTGTTAAGCCTCCTATGGCACACACTAGTGTGGACCTGTGAGGTCCTAAGGGATACAGTGACTGGAGAATAATCCGACCAGGTCACAGAAACCATACGGGCATCCATCATATGCAAAAGCGGGGTGTTTCCAAACAATCTTTACAGGTATGGGTTCCATTCACCGGCGAGAAGGAGTACGACTTGTCAGCGGGATTATTAATTCGTCAAAGGTCGTATAAGGAGGACCTACTTATAAGCTTTCTGAAGTCTGAGGGAAGTGTGGATTGGTTATGGTGTGGGGGATCTGCCTGTCAGGGAGAGTCGGTCTACATGGTCGGAGAATATTACATTATAGTCACCCCCAAGTAGAAGAGCGGCAGAGGGGAGGTTAGCCAACTTAGTGAGTATTCTAGAAATGAAGAAGCCGATTCGGGATTTGTTAGGTGCATATGAATTGCAGGAGATGATTGTGGAGCCCCAAAGTGTCCCATGGAGGATGACATATCTGCCTTCAGGGTCAAGTTGTGAGGAGGTAATTTGCAGAGGGCACGTAGCGGGCGATAAACTGCCAGTGCCTTTTTGCGGGCATTGGCAGTGGAGTATCTTCTGGCCAAGTTAAACGACCCTGTAGAGTCAAAGTGGATCTCCTGAAGTAAAGCCACACCAGATTTCAGAGCCCTGAGTTCATTAAGTGCCAGACGCTTCTTCGTATTGGAGTGAAGACTTCTGACATTTAATGTAACACAGTTCAACATGGTGGAGATATGTGCAAGGGAGGAAGAGCAAGAATGTACTCACCCTAGTGACCGTCCACAAGCAGCGAGGAACACCAGTCTCAGCGAGGGAAGAAGTAGATGCGGTTTGCAGTCTGGAAGTATGACGGGAGAACCAATATTCAAGTAGCGATGAAGGGAAACGGATCACAAGATCATATATATATATGCGCAGGAGCACCAGAGAACAAGAGATTCAGTACTCTTCCAGTTGTAGAGGGAAATTTTTTTAAAAAAAATCCCCTGTTGTAGGGGTGCCCAAATATAAGCACGGTCAAACAAATGTAAACTAAAAAAGTAAAATAAACCTCAGCAAAAAAGTCCTCAACCTGTAAAAGACGTATAAACTTTTCAGGACATCAAATGCAATGATGTAGATTGAGTAAGTCCTCTTGAATGAACATCGGAGTGGTAGCCAATGTGCGGCTCCGTGGGTTCTAGACTGTAGTATAATGGCTGCGTCGTTCAAGGTGGGAAAGTCAGCGCTTAGGAGACACTCTAGGTGACACTCTAGGCGACATTCCAGATGAACCCACAGAGGGGGGGGGGGGATGTTGTCGCTTGCTCTGGCCTGGTGTCCAATTAGGCGGAGTAGGAGGTGATGGAGAAGCTGCCAGTCCGAAGATAGTTTCCAGAGTGACCCGTAGGTCTTAGTCTCCTGGTGCCTCAGGGAAGCTGTCTATTCTGATGGTTTCTATAGCCTCTAGGTGACGAGCAGTGCCTTTCAGTGCCATCCCATGAATGTGCAGTCTCTTGAAGACGAGAGATGTACGAACAGGTATCAGTGTGAGCCTTTTCCAGGGCGTCTACCTGGGTTGTGAGTTGTTGGAGATCTTTGTGAACCACCGCTATTTTGGATTCACATGTTTGGGGCTTCGTCCCGAAGGGGTTAAATTCAGCAGGTTTTGCTCTGTGGTTATTCGTAGCTTGGGATAGGACCGGGACAGTCCGGAAGCTTGTCGCTGGGATTACATTACATACTGGTGCTAGGGAGTCATGTGGTACATCTCAGAAAACATCATGTTATACAAGAGGCTCACATGTTCCTCCAAAATTAGGGGTTCACATAATGTTTGTCAGGCAGATAAAATATTAGGTGGTTTGTAAAATTTTGTCCATTGCAAAAAACCGTAAGTGCTTTTGTTCAAAACCCGTGGGGAAAAAAACTAGAACTAGACCGAAGCCTAGGGAAATGGGGCTGGAACCCCTGCGGAAGCTGTAGTAATGGTAATGATGGTCACCCAGAAACCCATCCAGGAAACGGGTCATCAACTGAGGGACTTAATGAGGGGGAGGAGTAAAATCTAACCTTAATTTGTCAAGAAAAAAATAAATAATTGCGAAGAGCTAAACTTTATATTGGCTTACTACACAGGGAAAAAAAAACTTAGGGGGTGGTGGGGTTTAATAATATAGTAAGTATAAATTGTGGGTGGAGGGGGTGGGGGAGGGGAATTTTGCCATCTACGTCATTAACACCAACATACTTGGAAAACCCCCCCATTTATAAATCCTTTCCTACCAATATATTGGCTTGAGATTTAGCTATTGGGAAATGCTCCCTGGGAAAAAAAAAAAAAGTATGTAAAATAGCTCTTCTACAGAAGGAGGAGTGTTCTTTTGCACCCGCCTATAGGTGGCACTAGAGACCTTTTTTTTCCTTCTGGAGAGCCATTTCAGCTTCCTAGATGTGGCACTAGGGACCCTTTTCTTTCTGGAGGAGAGTTATTGTGCAGCCGCCTATAGGTGGCACTAGAGAGGTCCTCTTCTTCCTTCTGGAGGAGAGGCATTTCAGCTTCCTATAGGTGGCATGAGAGACCCTCTTTTCTAGAGGTTAGCTATTTTGCATACCCGAGTAGCTGAAATCATGGCAGTTAGATCAATGCCGTGTCGGTCTATCCAGCCACAATCATGAGGTTTTCAGAACAGCCAAGAAAGTGTCAAAATCAGGCATGGGGCTGGCCTCAATCCCTCCCTAAGCATTTAGCCAGTTGGCATTTCATTAGCCGACAATTCTTTTTATATGCACCCGCTTAACAATGCATCATAATGACTATGATTACTTGTAAAATCCACATGGAGTTGTTGCACTTTGTTCGCCACCCTGGTGGAACGACTTCAATAACTTCTCATTCATACGTGCAATAATATTACATTGAGATGTTAAGATGGTCGCAGAAAAAAAAAAAATTCCCAAGAAAACCCTTCACGAGCACAGAGGCCTTTATGAGGCTCAGATCCGGCAGATTCCTCTTGTAAACTCCCATTTTCCAAGCAGCGTGAGAATAGAGAGAGAAAGTGCCGCAACTGCTCGTCGCTTTATACGCGACTATCCTCAGCCAGCTCAAGGTCACACGGCGTTAAAGGGCTTGTCAAATCCTATGACGGCTAGTGGACGGAGGACTTCTAATGAATTTATCACTCTTTATAATGCAGGATACCTTCCTAAGGAAACTTTATTTAAAGGCTCCATATTATATACACTTAAAGGGGAGCTCCACGTCAAATTTTATAATTACGAATCTCATCCATGAAAGAATTTTCTCCAAAAACAACAAACACAATGGCAGCAAACAAAACCTTGAATAACACGGTCAACTCTTCAGGCATTTCTTAGATCTTAAAAAAAATACTGGGTGACAACCAGTATGACCTCCATTATGGCGTCTCCAGGGGTTGTCACCCAGCTTAGAGATCTATAAATACACCACTGCCCCCTTATAGCTGCAGAACTGGGCAGATTTGTTATTTCAGGGTCTAAAGGTTGGTTGATAACCAAGGCAGGATTCCGATCAGTGTTCCCTCGAATGCAGACCATACACGCGATAACTTTCTCTCCCGACTCCTCTATATACATTCACAATCGAATCAGCAGAGCATGCATGTGTATTACATGGGAAGCTCCGGTCTGACAGATCGGTCTTTGTTCCTGCAGGAGATAAGGATCGGTCAGAGGGGGGAGGTCCCCATACTAATACGTTCATCAGCCGATCCTGCTGAAATGGTCGAGTTCGGACAATGTGTACAGCCAGTACTGCAATGACCGTTATTTTGGTTGTCACTCACACATACACATTTGACAAACTTCTGACGTGTCATGTGAGTGATCAGCCGATTTGGATCAGTTCGGCTTTTTCCAGAAATCAAAGTTTCAGAGTACAGGCTAAATACAAAGCCTATACTCCGTTTTTGTTCGGCTTTTTCAGGAAAGCCGATGTATCGAAGTGGCTGAGTGCTCACACAAGCTCTTCTGCCGCTTAGTTTTAGCGATTGGTCTCATAAGTTTTGATTGATGGGGGTCCGAGCACTGACATGTCACTAGGGACACGTTTGACAAACTTCTAACCTTTACACTTTAAAAGATCTATCCGTGCCTAAAACGCTGCGAAAAAAATAAAAAAAAAGCTGCAGGGGCTCCGGAATGTGGTGTAAATACATGAATTATGTTTATTTCCATCATGTCCATTATTAAAGCATAATTTGCATTTACCGTTTTCTAAAAGACTTCCCTACTGTAGGCGGAGCTTCTGTGTCATGACATGACGGTGGAGCCTCTGAGGAGTGGAGCCGGACAGGGCTGTAGCTAAAGGCTCAGGGGCCCTAGTAAAATAATTCAGCTTGGGGCCCCCCTATCCCTCCCTAACCCCACCAGACCCCTATGCACGCCTATGCCCAGCCACCTTGCCCAACAGACACCATGAATGCCCCTGATAGCTGCCCCATACAGTACAATGCCCCCATATAGTATAATGCCCCCTCAGCAGCTACCATATCAGCCCCCCTTCCCATACACATTATAATACCCCCATAGGCACGTACCGAATACAAAATATTTTAATTACTTACCTATCCCGTTCCCCCGCCGGGTGGAGAATCCTTCTCCTGCTCCGCACTGTGCTTTGAGTGACTCTATGTAGACAGGCATGATGACGTCACTGCATCGCGCCTGCCTCCGCCGAGCCGTTCGCAGCACAGTGAATGCTGGCGCAAGGCTGAGGGTGCAGATACAGTTGGAAACGGGACCAGCACTGTGGCAACGGGAGCCCTGCGGGCCCTATAGCTACGCCACTGGAGCCCGACATCTTGCTGGTGTGGGAGAACATGTCAAGAACCTCCAGCTGCCACATAATTGGAATCACGTGGTGTAAATGAATACAGGGAAGAGGTTACAAATATGACAACGTTACTATAAAAGGTTTTTCTTTGTTTTTCCTCTTTAGGCTATGCTCACATATGGTGGATATGCGGCGTGACTGTACACAGCGCAACCACTATGGACCCAACAAAAATTGTTGCAATTCATTAACCAGAATGTCCACTGCGTAAAAAAATAAATTGATTTTACTTACCCGTTGTCATGGTGGCGCATCCCTCTGATGTCCTGCAGCCCGGCCTCCAGGGATGACGTTTCATCCCATGTAACCACTGCAGAATGATTGGCTGCAGCAGTCACATGGGATGAAGCATCAACCCTGGTGAGCGGGCTGGACGTAGGAGCAAAGAGTAAGTATAAGTGTAAGTATACATAGTTGGTTTTTTTCGGAGTTGCGACTTTTGCGGCAGAATTGCAGCTTTTCCGCCGTAAAAATTGCAACATTTAACCTCCCATTGAATTCAATGTAAAAAACCTGCAACAGAAAGCCAGCGATTTATAAACCAGCGATCAATAAATTTACATGCTGTGGCTTAAAACTGCTAGTCGATGTAAAAAACAAATATTACATTCCCAGTGGTGAACTCAGGACTAGCAGGGGGAAATCTGGGACATTTTGGAGGCGTAGATTAGTCACACACACTCATCTGCAGGACTGGATCATCTGCAGGGTGAAGAGAACTAGGTCAACTCAGCGCCTTCAGATTTATCATCAAGTTTTCAAAGTTCATGTTTTTTTTCTGTATTTTCTATGTATTTCAGTCCCATAATCCTCCGTTATATCTTCTATCTGCCGCATCCTCATTAACATACAGAATAATCTTAGATAAATCATAAGCTCAATTTAAATTGATGACATATCCTTAGGATAGGACCCCCGAGACACCCAATAATCAGCAGAACGTTCCAGCAAGCACCGTGGCCCCTGTACGGTCGTACTAGACAGCGGCGCTTCCATTCAGGGGGTTCTTACAGAAACCAGGACTTTGATATTGATGACCTATCCGGATCGGTGGGGGTCCAACTCCCGGCACCCTCACGATCATCTGATTAAAAGTGCCACGTGGCTCCGGTGAGTGCTGCAGACTGTTCATGGCTTACCAGGCACAGCGCCGTACATTAGTTAGTGGTGGTGCCGGTATTGCAGATCTTTGCAGCGAAGTCCCATTCAAGGGAAAGAGATTGAGCTGCAGTACCAGGCACAGCCACTAACGAATGTACAGCGCTGTGCTTGGTAAGCCATGAACAGTCTCCAACGCTCCCCAGATCAGGTGATCGCTGAAGGTGCCAAATGTTTCAAGTCAGATCATCATCAAGATGCAGGTTCGTAAAGAGAAATCTTCAAACACACGATTTATTGGCCGATGTACGTAGGTAATACGCTGGTTGCAGAGTCTGTACAGACGCTATGTGGCCGGCTTCACCGTATTTGCAGAGGAATTTCAGTTGCAGATTCTGCAGCACGTAAAATACAGAGCAATGCAAGTGAAGAGGTTTTGTAAAAAAACAAACAAACCCTACTACAGATTCAAGGCATGTTGCAGTTTTCAAATGTTATAATTTAAGATCTCTGCTTGCAGTTTGCGAATGAGAACACTTGTTTACGTCCAGAAAACCTGTGACAACGTAAGGGGATGTTCACACTGAGTTTTTTTGCTGGCCGAAAATTTTGCCCCAAAATTCCATTTGGAATTTTGAGGCAGATTTTGATCTGCCTGCATTCCGTTTGCCGTGATTTTCGCTCGCAGCCATTGAGCGCCACGGGCAAAAACAGTGAAATACACTTTCTCTGCCTCCCATTGAAGTCAATGGGAGACATTTTCGGCCGTTTTTTTGGTGAGTTTTCAGATGCAGTTTCTGCGTCAAAACTGTGAACTAGGCCTAAATACTTCACAGCTGAGGATTTGCTAAAATAGTATCAAGTCTAGACAATCCTTTGTGAGCTTAACAGCAGCACAAAAGTCTCTCCTGTTTCACAATTTTTCTATGATGTATCAATGGAGGGTAAGGGTCAACGCACACTATGCGTATTACGTGCGATTCCGCCAAGCAAATCCGCAGCGTAATACGGTACCAGCATAGTCAACGAGACTCCAGTAAATTTCCTGTACGTGCTGCGGTATTTTTCCCACACGTAAATTGACCTGCAGTGTAGATTTTAAAATCTGCAGCATGTTAATTTATTTAGCGTTTCCGCTTGTGAATTGTGTCTGCCTAGTGCCGAGGAAAACCGCACCAAAACCCTCAGCATGAAAACGTGCCGTAAAACGCATCAAAACAACGCATCGAATAACGCACGATTAGGTGCATATTTTACCTGCGAATTTCCAGCGGTTTTGGTGCGTATTTTCCACAGCAATGTGTGCAGGCAGCCTAAAATGTGTCTGGAGCTTTATTTAAATAAAATTGAAAAAATAAAATAAAAAACACTTTACAAGATTGTAATGAATAGATATTGGAGACAAAACCAGCATCAATCTATCGACCCACCGATTTATCTACAGAATATCTAATATGTATCTATTATCTAATATCTGATACAATTAGGTGCTTTATTTTGCATAGGACGCCTTCACTATCCTTGTTACGATTTACTCGCTCCTTAAAGGTTCATTCTTATTTTAGCATTTTCTGACAGCTGTAGCGATCAGACCCCCACTCTATAAACAGTGGCGGATCATCATATGGGCGTTTCGGGTGGCCGCCCGGGGCCCGAGGCTCCCAGGGGGCCCATGGCAGCCCGAACCGCACATCATCTCCTAAATCTATTCAGCGCGCTAGCGCTGCTAACGGCCGAAGAGGAGCAGGAGCAGGGAATTGGCCGGGAAATAGGTAGGACACGCCTCCCTGACAAGTGCGGGCCTCCGCCATTGAGTAACAGAACAGCGACGGACGGCTGTTCTGTTACTCCAAAGCAGCAAGAGAAGAGCCGGGCGGGCGGTCACCGACGCTGAGGTCAGTACAGGCTTATCCTCCTGTCCAACTGGTTCCCGACCGCTGGCTGTATTTTTACGGCCAGCGGTCAGGGACGGGTCCTTAAAACTCGAGCCATAGACTTTCTACGGCTCGGGTTTTAACTTGCTGCCCGCGCGATCGGGCAGCTGAATGTCGGGTCTCCGGCTGTCAGTGACTGCCGGGGACCCTGAGGAGAAGATAGAAGCAGCTTTCGCTGCTTCTGTCTTCTCTGATCTCTTTTACACAGCGTTCAATGAACGCTGTGTATAGGAATAGAGACAGCAGCAGCGGCACTGTCTCTATTCCTCCCGGTGATCATGTGACTGGTCACATGATCGCCGGGTGCCGTTAGTGGCAGACTGCTGCTGGGTCGGTCTTACAAGACCCAGCACAGCCCTATTAGTGACAATCGTCACTATGAGAGGGCTGATTTCCCTGCTGTGCAGCTCCAGTTACAGGGGAAAAGATGGTGTAAAAGAAAGAAAAAAATTATATAAAGTTCCCCAAAGGTCTTTTTTGACCTTTGGGGGACAGACCATAGTAATAAAAAAATAGTAAAGTGCAAAAAAAAATAAAAATAATAAATACACATAAAATACCCACCCCAAAAAAAACCGTTCCCCCCCGCCAATCATTGTAGTAACGCTAGCGCTGACCCAATTACCCTAATATAGACATGTAATATATTAAAATTTACGGTAGACAATGGACGATCACAAATAAAAGGTCTATTTTAGGGTAAAACTATGTTATTACTAAAAAAAAAAATAGCTGAAACGTAAAAAAGCTTATTTTTTTTACTATTATTTTCAAACTTTATGAATAAAAATTCTAAAATAGCAAAAAAGGTGTGTATAAAAATGATAAAAAATGAAACTTGCATTGCCTACGGAAAAAAAACGTCGCAAAAATCACGTCGGTTTTATTTATTTTTAATAAAAATGTGTGTTTGGGGCAACTTTGTAATTATGTTTTATTAAAAAATATTTTCACTTTCTGAGATACAGCTGCTTTGTATCCTGTATCCGTCAGGTCAGCAGGACTGACGGGATCAGTGAAACGGGCCCTGCGCTAAATTATAATCTTAAATGTGATAGATTTGAGGTGGATCCTGCGTGTCACTGATCCTGTCAGTCCTGCTGACCTGACGGATACAGGATACAAAGCAGCTGTATCACAAAAAGTAAAGATATTTTTTAATAAAATCAATCACACTGATACACACATACATTATATATATATATATATATAATTATAATATAAAGTTTTTAAATGTGTACATAACCTTGTGGCACTATATACAAGGGGGAGCGCTGTGAGGCACTATATACAAGAGTGAGCGCTGTGAGGCACTATATACAAGAGTGAGCGCTGTGAGGCACTATATACAAGAGTGAGCGCTGTGAGGCACTATATACAAGAGTGAGCGCTGTGAGGCACTATATACAAGAGTGAGCGCTGTGAGGCACTATATACAAGAGTGAGCGCTGTGAGGCACTATATACAAGAGTGAGCGCTGTGAGGCACTATATACAAGAGTGAGCGCTGTGAGGCACTATATACAAGAGTGAGCGCTGTGAGGCACTATATACAAGAGTGAGCGCTGTGAGGCACTATATACAAGAGTGAGCGCTGTGAGGCACTATATACAAGAGTGAGCGCTGTGAGGCACTATATACAAGAGTGAGCGCTGTGAGGCACTATATACAAGAGTGAGCGCTGTGAGGCACTATATACAAGAGTGAGCGCTGTGAGGCACTATATACAAGAGTGAGCGCTGTGAGGCACTGTATACAAGAGTGAGCGCTGTGAGGCACTGTATACAAGAGTGAGCGCTGTGAGGCACTATATACAAGAGTGAGCGCTGTGAGGCACTATATACAAGAGTGAGCGCTGTGAGGCACTATATACAAGAGTGAGCGCTGTGAGGCACTATATACAAGAGTGAGCGCTGTGAGGCACTATATACAAGAGTGAGCGCTGTGAGGCACTATATACAAGAGTGAGCGCTGTGAGGCACTATATACAAGAGTGAGCGCTGTGAGGCACTATATACAAGAGTGAGCGCTGTGAGGCACTATATACAAGAGTGAGCGCTGTGAGGCACTATATACAAGAGTGAGCGCTGTGAGGCACTATATACAAGAGTGAGCGCTGTGAGGCACTATATACAAGAGTGAGCGCTGTGAGGCACTATATACAAGGGGGAGCGCTGTGAGGCACTATATACAAGGGGGAGCGCTGTGAGGCACTATATACAAGGGGGAGCGCTGTGAGGCACTATATACAAGGGGGAGCGCTGTGAGGCACTATATACAAGGGGGAGCGCTGTGAGGCACTATATACAAGGGGGAGCGCTGTGAGGCACTATATACAAGGGGGAGCGCTGTGAGGCACTATATACAAGGGGGAGCGCTGTGAGGCACTATATACAAGGGGGAGCGCTGTGAGGCACTATATACAAGGGGGAGCGCTGTGAGGCACTATATACAAGGGGGAGCGCTGTGAGGCACTATATACAAGGGGGAGCGCTGTGAGGCACTATATACAAGGGGGAGCGCTGTGAGGCACTATATACAAGGGGGAGCGCTGTGAGGCACTATATACAAGGGGGAGCGCTGTGAGGCACTATATACAAGGGGGAGCGCTGTGAGGCACTATATACAAGGGGGAGCGCTGTGAGGCACTATATACAAGGGGGAGCGCTGTGAGGCACTATATACAAGGGGGAGCGCTGTGAGGCACTATATACAAGGGGGAGCGCTGTGAGGCACTATATACAAGGGGGAGCGCTGTGAGGCACTATATACAAGGGGGAGCGCTGTGAGGCACTATATACAAGGGGGAGCGCTGTGAGGCACTATATACAAGGGGGAGCGCTGTGAGGCACTATATACAAGGGGGAGCGCTGTGAGGCACTATATACAAGGGGGAGCGCTGTGAGGCACTATATACAAGGGGGAGCGCTGTGAGGCACTATATACAAGGGGGAGCGCTGTGAGGCACTATATACAAGGGGGAGCGCTGTGAGGCACTATATACAAGGGGGAGCGCTGTGAGGCACTATATACAAGGGGGAGCGCTGTGAGGCACTATATACAAGGGGGAGCGCTGTGAGGCACTATATACAAGGGGGAGCGCTGTGAGGCACTATATACAAGGGGGAGCGCTGTGAGGCACTATATACAAGGGGGAGCGCTGTGAGGCACTATATACAAGGGGGAGCGCTGTGAGGCACTATATACAAGGGGGAGCGCTGTGAGGCACTATATACAAGGGGGAGCGCTGTGAGGCACTATATACAAGGGGGAGCGCTGTGAGGCACTATATACAAGGAGGAGCGCTGTGTGGCACTATATATAAGGAGGAGCGCTGTGTGGCACTATATACAAGGGGGAGCGCTGTGTGGCACTATATACAAGGGGGGGGCTGTGTAGTGCTATCCACAGTGGTATGTGTGTGGCGCTCTTTATAGGGGGGGCTTTTGGTGCTATTTACCAGAGGGGGAGGGCTCTCTACTGGGGGGCTGTGTGTAACGCTCTCTACGAGGGGGATGTGTGATATATAGAGGGGGCTGTGTATGGCGATATCTATGGGGGTGTGTAATATCTACAGGGGCTGTGTGGCACTATGTACAGGGGCCTGTGTGTATGTGGTGTTTTACAGTGTGTGGTATTATATTCAGGCGCGCAGTGTTTGGTGCTATTATATTTAGGGGTACAGTATGTGGCACCATGATAACTTTATTTTCGTTTATAGCTGTGGAAATGTTGGAAAAGTGAGCAGACGTCTGAGTGGCAAATTCTGCAGAAATGCGTCATGGCCGGGAGAAGTCGTCATGAGCGCTGGACCGGATGGAGAAGAAAAGAGGAAAAAAACTACTAGAATCTGAGACGTCGGCACCTGTGAGTCACTAGATTTATAGAGAATCTGTCACCTCTCCTGACATGTTTATTATAGGAAATCCTTGTATTTCAAAAAGTCTTTCTGCAGTCCAGGACTGATAGACAATTCCCCTTGTCAGGAGGTTGTGTCCCTGCACAGTGTGATCCTGTCAGTATGTAGGGACACCGCGCTGTGACAAGGGAAATCGTAACACTGTTAATGCTTGCCCAAAAAGGTAGTGTTAAAAATAGTTACGGCGCGGCAGGGCGGCGGTGAGGAAGGGGGGCCCAAGTTTGGGTAACAGCCCAGGGCCCATGGTCTACTTAATCCGCCACTGTCTATAAAGGTCACCACCTGTCAGAAGTCCCAAAAAGTTCAGCAATGAAAGGTTTTACGGCTGATTTCAGCAGTGACTGCCCCAAAAGTTTCCATTACAAGGGACTAATAGAGAGATATCAAGTTTCTCAGACGTAAGCCCCTCCCCTGAATATCCTACCCACCCGTTTCAAACCCACCCCTGCTTAGCGAATCAAGCAACAAAAAATCTGTGCTTCAGTGCCCAGAGGAAATGATGCCTTTTTTTTTGTGTGTGTGTGCCAAAGTGTCTTATCAAGACGCAGTGTTCATTCCCAGACTACAACCTCATCGTCCCAACACAGTGAAGCCAATCACCGACTTCTGGCATGTGACTACTTCTTCCTGTCTCCAGAAATATGTATATGCATGAGCAGCAACATATAACCGATCGCTGCTGGAAATAAGGGCTGTCAACTCCCTGGCCAGGTGCCAGTGTCAATTTCTAGAAATAACCCTCAAATTTTTAGGGTAGGAACACACACTGTATTCAGGGCGGACAACGATTTTTGCTGCGGAATCAACCTGCAACAGAAGAGCCGCGATTCCACAGCATTAATGGACACGCTGCGGTTGAAGAATTGGTGCGCGTTTTTTTGCAGTGCGGGGACGAGATTTGTTGAAATCTCCCAGACACTGCTGCTACTGTAATACACTGCGGATTTTCCGCTATTAATCCATTGCGGAAAATCTGTTTACGTTGTATGTGTTCGTACCCTTAGGCTCCTCGATATTGCTAAACTAGAGGACTGAAGGGTGAACTTCTAGAACTCGGCTGTTGTAATTATATTGGATATAAACTTTCCAGCACAGCCGGATATATTTTGGAAGGTGATTTATTTTTTAACTTGAAAAACCAAAAATAAAAACCAGATGGATGGTGTTACTCCTGTATGTGGTCTCCTGGGCACAGGAGCTAGCAGTTATTTGGGCCAGCATTAATTGCCACAAAAGTTTTAGAAAAACTGGGGCAGATACAATTAGGACGTGGCCTGAGAATCTCCTCTCCTGTGCGCTCCGAAAGCTTCTCCCCTTCACTCCCTGACACTTTCCATTGACAAGCAGAGACTCCCGAAATGCCTAATTAGTTGTTCATACAGATGGCAAACAATAACATAACCAGGGCCAGTCATGCCAAGCGTCCCACGGTACTGGGATTTAGGGTTTATTTTCAGAAAGATTGTTAGCTCTTCAGAGTACAAGACTAATTCTAGTTTACATCTGAAGGAAAATAAAATAGCTCAGTCACTGATTTCAACCAAACTAAAAAACACATTATGCATAAAATAGAAAACTGAAAGATGAAATAAAATTATGTTGATAAATCCATGGCAGACACAATCCGACCATCATACAATTATATTACACTCTGAACACAGAACAGCCTACATGTCCCGAGCACTGCACATCATAACTCTAATATACTCTAAACAGAAGACACTACAACCCCCAACATGACCATAATACAATTCTATTATACTCTAGACATAGAACACTACAACCCCCAACAGAACCAGTCAATTGGGCACGTCAATAATACAATTCTATTATACTGTATTCATTTTCTTAGTAGAACAGGACATAATACTTCTCGCTTCCTCCAGTTGGGCGGTTAGTGCGGTGGGTTATACCAGGATTATAGCAAGACGTAATTGGAGTTCTCACAGGCAGTAATATTTGGGGAAGGGGGTAACAATTGTTCTAAACAATCTAGAAACTGAAAATGTCCAAAAAAATACATACATAAAAAAAAAAAAAGTGAAGGGAAGGAGCGTGCAGATTAAACTGGTTTAACATCTTCATGGTGAAGAAGATCCATCCATTGCCAGCTCACTCCTGACCTCCCAGACGCCCAATCAGTTTAGTTGAGACTTCACAAGGGTGTAGGTGGCGAAACTTAGAAGATTTATCATTTAATCCTATGCCAGCCACATCACAACTATTAGAGAAATATTGGGCTGATCCAACCACATGTGTATAACCCCCCCCCCCCCCAAAAAAAAAAGTTCCCCTATCTAGCATTGCTCCCCTATGCAGTGGGAATATCCTGCAGGGACATTATCTGGTCAGTGTTGTGGTCATCCTTCTGTTCGGGCTGAGCCTATTTTACAGACACATTAGGCACATCTAGAATATAACATGATGGGTATAAATTATTCGTACACGAGCCACACATACTGCACTTACTCCAGCAATAATAGGCAGATGCAGTAATCCAATGGATATGCACAGTCCAAAAACGCCAGCAACCCATATCAACGCTCTCTAGATGAAGATAACTAGGGGCACAGCCGCCCATTAGTCTGCCTTGGGGGGGGCCAATGAGAACATCTCATCTGTGATCAGAAGACCAAAGGTGAGTGACATCACTAAACTTCCATTTACAGGTAGAACAACATGTATTGGATGTACACAAGAAGGTAGTTTAAAGGGGGCTTCCGTACATATGACATGTTAAAGTAACACTCCGGGTAAGACAGATGCACTATTATATCTAGTGCAGGATCTTTGGGGATGGCGAGAGAAAGAACATTAAGAATCCTTGAGTCATATACCATCTCCTCAGGTCCTATATATTGCAAGAGCCATACGGCGAGGGGTCTTATATCTGAAAAAAATAAAGGATGCCCTGGAACGAATTCATAGTGAGACGACCGTGTATGAGTGACCATCTCTCGGTGGAAGTCAATAAGGCCATGTTCACACAGTTTCTTGCAGGCAGAAAAATCTGCCTCAAAATTCCTTGAGGAATTTTGAGGAAGAGTTTAACCTGCCTGCACTTGATTTGCCACGTTTCTTGGCCGCGGCTATTGAGCATCGCAGGAAAAACAAACAAACAGCGAAAGCACTTTCTCTGCCTCCCGTTGATATCAAATGGGAGGTCAGAGACGGAACCGCGAGAACAAAAGAGCACATCACATTTTTTCCCGCTCACGGGAAAAACCATCTCTGACTCATTAAAATCAATGGGAGGTGATTTGACTTTTTGGGCGTGGTTGCTGCATAAAAACAGCGCCAAAAAACTGTGTGACCTAGCCCTTAAAGTTTTAGTCCACGTCTACTTTTCATCCTCATTTTGTTTATATTTTGGCTCAATTCATCTAAAGAAAATCTTAATATGCCCAAAATTCTGTACGGATTAATTTTATAATACATCCAGCTTCATTAAGGTTAGAGCAGATACACTGCACCAAAACTACCCTTCACACAACCATGGGTTAAAATGATAAAATTATTTCTGCCTGCAGCCACCACTAGGGGGAGCTTACTGCATTAAACATTGATCTTATCCATAAAGCTGCATGCAATCTGCTCTAAAGCTCCATCTAGTGGCGGCAGCAGACAATCTTTACATCCATGCAGAGGACTTGGAGCTCTGTATCAGAAAACTGGAGCTTTGATCCCCATAAAGATATATTAAGAAATTACTCAGCACAGAATGTTGGACCTAAAAATTAAACACTTCCAAAAAGGCAGAAAATCCCTTTAAGAAAACCATCTACAGTTATTGTATTGGGGGTCTCAGGATGACCCCCATGATAGAACAGTCTATCCTGGAAAAGCGCTACATTTCTATTAGCCCTACTAATCGCCCAATTTCCAGAATGTTCCTTATTGTATTAAAGAAAATGGAGATAAGAGCTTCACACTCGCGAGCAGGAATCCATCATAGTTAATATACCTTTAAAACCCAACATATTTTTATGGCGCAGCAGGAAATCCAGGCTGAATGTAATCGTGGAGCACATTTCGGTGCATAATTCTGATTTGAAACACACATCTTTTATGTATCTCTTGTAATGTGTAACTTCAGAGAGTGCTGTCACTTCTCAGATGCTAGGAAAGTGGATGGCATACTTGAATAGTTTATTTTTATGCAGTAGGATGGTATAAAACCACAGGAAAGATCTGAAGTGATGCAAATTTAATTTGCACTGATACCAATGCAGGTTTCACATCTCAACTTTAAATGCCAGAGAAAGTGAATAATAGGCAGTTAAAATAGACTTTCCGAAGTCGGAGGAGACGTCATTTTTTTTTTCTTCTACTTTCAGGAAGTTTGAAATGTTATTTTTCTTCCATCGTAGATTAAAGCCTCTTCACGGCTCCTCTTGTTTTAATTAACTCCACACAAGTGCGGGATGAGCCGGATTTGGCTGGAACGCTTTCTGCCGCCAATGACGACTTCTGAAGAAACTGATCTAATCCTGACATCAAAATAACGCTGGCGCCAAAGAACACGTACGCCTACAATTAAGAAATGTTGTCTTGTAATCTATTCATCTGATTCAGAGCAGAGGTGTAGCTAGGACACCGGGCCCCATAGCATACTATTGACTGCCCCCCCCCACACACACAGCCCCACCTGTAGATTTTGCCATACAGCACCCCCCCCAGTAGATAGTGCCAGGCAGCCCCCCCCTGCAGTATCACACTGCCTTGTAGATAGTGCCCCGCTCCCCTTGTACATAGGGGAGCCCCCCCACCTCCCCCTTGTAGACTGCCACACAGAACCCAAAAAAAAAAAAAAAAAAAAAACTCACCTAACGAACGTAGCTGCTCCACAACGGACGGAATCTTTGTGTGGGCCGGCGCGATCTCACGACGTCATCATGGCGGCCTGCACAGGGATTCTGTGCCAGCGCCCGATAGGCTGCAGCCTAGAAAACTGCGGAGCAGGGATATACCTCTCAGCTTGCCATCGTGTTGATCGTATCTGCGTCCCAAGATGCAGATACTATGAAATGTGGCGTCGCTACCGCTGTAGTAGTCATAACAGCTGCTAGAGGCGCCCTCTACTGGCCCCCCTCATGCCGCAGGCTCCGTAGCAGGCGCTATGGCTGCTACATCGAGAGTTACGCCACTGACTGAGATATCTTGGTTTCTAATAAAAGTGACAGATGTGTATTATGACGTTCTGCAGCAGCTGAGGTTATGATTAAGACATTCTGCAGAAGCCGGGACACAACGGTGTCACACACAACGCAGCTGCTGAAGAACCTTTTTAAAGCAACAAGGAGAACTACAGGTCTGTCAGTGGTTGACACAAAAGACGGGACTTCCTATAAGGCTATGTTCACATGCTAAACAAAAGACTGCTGTAAAATATGGCGCTGTTTAAGGGATAACCGCCTCAGATTTTCAACCGTTTAACCATCAAGCGTTTTTTTATGGCCGTTTTTAGAGCCGTTTTTCTATTGACACAATGAAAAATGGCTCCAAAAACGGCTCAAGAAGGGACATGCACTTTATACGGGGCCTTTTCTTTTTACGCAACATTTTTTCAAACGGCCGCGTAGAAAAAGTGCTCTCTGTCTGAACGAACCACCATTTGCCCCATTGAAATCAGGCGTTCAGTTTCCGTATTTCCAGCCGCTTTTTTTGGGGCGTTTACGGCCAGAAAAACAGCTGAAAAGAAGAAGTTGTGTGAACATACCCTAAAGGTGGTCTGTGACAGAAAGAGATAAGTAGTGCCCATGTAGCGCCGCTCATCTATATATAATGATCAGGTTCCCACATCAGAATTTCCCCCATAAATATTATTTACAGTCACAGCCGTGGATAATATGGATTTATAGGTCTCTATATTATAAGCAGCCAGACATTTGTCTTACCCTGAACATTAAATCTAGACACGCCCGCTGCAACGCAAACAACCGCAGCGATCTAGTGTCCGTAATAAGATCTCAGACTTGATAATCACCTCAGAAGCCAAATCACAATCTCATTCATTAAAACCTTTTTTTCATCAACTTCAAAGAAATACATGAATTGAAAGAAAATCTAATTCCTACAGATTCCTCTTTTGGCCGTGATAAGTTTTACTGTTCCTGGGGCTTGAATTATATGTCAATTATTTTTTGGTTGCTCTTGTGCCTCTAAAATGAAAACCCCCCCAAAAAAAAAGTGCCAATTCTGCTAATTTGACAGTATTGTGTATTCAGCTCCTGTGCCGATTTAGGTTTCTCCATGGTAACAGACTACAAACAGGTGTAGTCTGAGTCATGTGGTACTCCATTCCCTCCTCTTCTTGATGTACTACTACTTCTACCCTCCTGTAGGTTATGATCAGACCACACAGAGGGCTTGTTTGTAGCCGGAAACCTTGGAGACACATAGGTCTGCATAAAAGCTGTATACACACATCGTTATACTAAAAATAATCCTTATCGTTTTATCAAAGGGCTCTATAACAAAGTCATGACTTGGCCCCTACCACCAGTAAACAGTAAGGCTGGATTCACACGAGCACGTTCGGTCCCTGCAGTGTGTTCGGTCCGGGACTTGTGGCTGAAATACCTTCCATCCTTTACGGACCGAACATGCTCGTGTGAACCCAGCCTTATACAAACAGCATGACCCGCATGATGTACGAATATCTGCCTAAAAACAGCAACAGCGTTTCTGCACCTAGTAAAGCCCCCAAGCTGTTGCTGTGTTCCAATATGCTCATGCAACATACCCCTTAATCCTGCAACAGTCCAAAGGGTCCAGTATGGGCCACAATCCAATTTCTGTTTTAGGCCGGGTACACACGTAGCGTAAATACTGCAGATTTTCTGCAACAGAATTTTTTGTTGCGGATAATACGCAGCATAATACAGTAGCAGCAGAGTGGATAATAATTGAACAAATCTCCTCCACACGTTGCGGAAATAACCAGAAAAATGCTCAAAAATTGACCTGCGGTTTGTTTTTTTAATCCGAATCGTGTCAATTGTATTTGCGGAATCGCTGCTTTCTTGAAGGTTTTCCCCATTGAATTCAATGTGGAGGTAAAACCTGCAACAAATTGCAAATGTTTTTATATTTTGCGGCGGAAAAGCTGCAATTCCGCTGCAAAATTCACAACTCAGAAAAAATTAAAAAAAATAAAATTTATACTAAGGCCCCATGCACACGACTGTGCCCGTAATCTGGCCCAATTGTGGGCACGGCTAGCCGTGGTCAGCCTCCAGCACTCTCATTCTGTGCTCCCACACGAAGTATGGGGGCACGGCCTGTAAAAAGCAAAAAAGATAGGACATTTCCCACCCTATGCGGTACACTTCTATGGCCCGGACACCTCCCCGTTAATAAAACGCGAATGTGTCCGTGGACAATAGAAGTGAATGGGTCCGCAATTACGGACGATTTTTAGGCTGCAGGACGGCAGAGAGACCCATCACATGGCTACGGGTAAGTACAAAACTTTTTTTCTTGTTTTTATGTGCAGTTTGCCGTAGCCAACATTTCAGCCGAAAAACCGCCACAATTTGGTGCCGTTTTTCGGCCGTAATTCCCTTGCGGCGACCAGGACGGATTCGCAGGGTTATCCTCCTTCTGTGAACGTGCTATGGCCACTTCAGATTGTCTCCTTTAGGAATAACACCCTATACCTGCAGTACTGGGCACTGACCGATACTGCACCCCACCACTACGGACAGAAAGCATAGTAAATGCATAAATTGACCAGATAATAAAATAGTGTTAAAAAAAAAATAAAAAAATTTCAAAAAATACATGAAACTGAAAAATAAATAAGGATTGAAATGAGTGACTCTTGGAAAGTCAGATACTGTAGACGTCTTATTTGTAGCCAAAGGGATGAAGCGTAGAAACCGTTACTCCGCGTTCTGCATAAATGTTCTGAGCCGCTAACAAAACTATAATAACTCAGATCTTTTATTCAGAGAAAAGCTGGAGAATTTGATAAATGAGTAACCTTCTCCTTTGTGCTCACTTCTTCCATGCACGTGTAAAGCTGCGGCCCACCGTGGGACAGAGAGGATTAAGAACACATCTGGACGTCCATAAGGCTCGGTACATCACATGTGCAGTTTTATACAAGACTAAGAAAAAAAAAACAGGTCAGGGCATAAAACACAGCGGCATCTTCAGAGACCTCCGGGCAAATCATTATTCAAAGTAGATTACAAATGGGCTACGGTTCCTTATCAAGCCAAGACACAACCGAGGCGAAGACTTCACTGGCCTCTTTATGGAAATGCTACATTCCTGTTTCTATAAAAAGGGAAAAAAAAATTATAGAATAATATATATTTTTTTTAAAAACTTACATTGGCTACAAAACAGGGTATTTGGTTTAATATTTTTAGATATAAAAACACTACAACCACGTTACATTTACAATAAAGGTGAATTAGAAAGTAGAAGGAGTGCGGGATGTGGAGCCCCAGGAGGGCCAGCGCCGGACGTAGAGCCCCAGCACCGGACGTAGAGCCCCAGGGAGTGCCAGCGCCGGACGTAGAGCCCCAGCGCCGGACGTAGAGCCCCAGGGAGGGCCAGCGCCGGACGTAGAGCCCCAGCGCCGGACGTAGAGCCCCAGGGAGGGCCAGCGCCGGACGTAGAGCCCCAGGGAGGGCCAGCGCCGGACGTAGAGCCCCAGGGAGGGCCAGCGCCGGACGTAGAGCCCCAGGGAGGGCCAGCGCCGGACGTAGAGCCCCAGGGAGGGCCAGCGCCGGACGTAGAGCCCCAGGGAGGGCCAGCGCCGGACGTAGAGCCCCAGGGAGGGCCAGCGCCGGACGTAGAGCCCCAGGGAGGGCCAGCGCCGGACGTAGAGCCCCAGGGAGGGCCAGCGCCGGACGTAGAGCCCCAGGGAGGGCCAGCGCCGGACGTAGAGCCCCAGTACAGGATGTGGAGCCCCAGAATTTTTGATTTTTGTTTCTTTCCAAATTACAACACGCTCTCTGGTGGTTTGGATATTTGTCACCTATATTTACTGTCATCCTGTTTATAGATTTCTCTATATGGAACAAAGTCCAGCAGAGTAAATATGTCACCCTACAGCGTTTCCTTCATAGGGGAAATTTTCTAGTAGAAGGCCGTATTTGCCTCATAAGACAATTGAGGATGAAATCGTGGGGTTAAAGGGTTTTGGCCTCCATTGTTTTAGATGTGGATAATATAGGATTGTTGGTCAGTGAAACGCCAGGAAGTTTGTTTTTATTTTTAAACTCTTCTTCATCTCTGGTATCCATTATCCCTTGTCCACCCGTCATAATTACCACCCATTGGCAGGGACAGACCTGACCACCATAGTATCTTCTGGTGGGCCCAAGTTGTGGATCCACAATAGGCCCCCAAAAAAACAACCCCATTTTAAGCCAATTACTTTCCACTACTGTTCTGTACAAATGGAGACTGGACTCTCAAAATAGTTTCCTCTGGTTGGCCCAAGGAACTTCAGTCCAACACCACACATGTTTACGTGTTTTTTTTTTTTTTGTTTTTTTTTCAGTGCAATAATCCATATAGAACGCCTTAATAAAAAAAAAACAAAAAAAAAAAAAAACCTTTCCCGACATGGGATAGTAGGGTGGGCCACAACAAAATTTAAGGCGTTGTCCAGAGTAAAGAAGAAGAAAGAACATGGCTGCCACAGTGCCACACATGCTTCAGGTTGGGTCTGGTATTGCAGATCAGCTCTTTTGAGATAAATGGAGCCAAGCTGCAATACCACACACAACCTGTGAACAGGGGTGGCACTGTTTTTGGAATAATCCAGCCATATTTCCCCTTTAAAGTCACGCTCTGTCTTCTTACCATCCCATAAATCTGTACTCTTTCATACATCTTCATTCATTGCAAATCTACCACTCAATTCTGATATAACATTTTCCAGTGTGAACGTGGTCTTGGCGCAGGCTTTTTGGATTTGTCAGTACTCAACCTCCCTGCGTGAACTCAGCTGAACGGCAAATCTGATTTATTATTAGAATTGGAATATAAGGAACTGAAGAGACTTCTAATTTAATACGACCTCCTGGTTTTCCAAGTGAAACCCTTTAATTGCCCTGTCCATTTCGATCTCGTCATCAGAACGCCGCGATCTCTCGCGCTGACCTCGCCGTCTACACCTGTGCTCCAATCCCTCCCGTCACGTAGCTCTACATAGCTCGGCCAAGAACGGTTTGTCCGCGCTGTCAGGACGCATCATTATCCTCCAATACTTTATCCTCCAACCTTTCCATGTTCCTGTAAGGCCCCGACGCACAGAGTTTTTTCAAGCATCCATTGCCTGATTTTTTATTTTGGGTCACTGGGCCAAGCCCGCTCTTCGTTTTTGTAAGAGTTTTATAGTTCATCATCTGAAGACCCCTCAAGTCCTTCACACAGACGTCTTAAGACGAGAGCTGCTCGGCGGGCAGGACCACTTTGTAACCAGAGCCACCGGGGCAGTAGGTGAGGCACTCATCAAAATACTTCCCATAATCCTCTCCGTTCATAAGACATCTGGACGCACTGACGTTTACAAAAATTGCTCTTGTGTTTTGTTTTTTTCTACTTTATATATATTTTTTTGTTAAATTTCCTTTAGTTCGTGACTGAATGATAAGACGGTCGGAATCCTTCCAGAAATAAGAAACTAGAACATGACGCGCAGAAAAGGCGAAGACCCCAAGTTATTCACAAGTTTACATCTCATCAATAGGAATTTACTTACTTATTTTCGTCTTCGGAAATTGAATTTAAGAAATTCACCTACGTGAAAATTTGGATGGAAACCCTTCGTCCAGTTGCACACGGTTATACAGGCACGCGTATTAGGGCTGGACTTGCGGCCGTAGTTACTTCCTCCGTATTACGCTTGTGTGAAATTGGCCTTAAAGGGACAGTACAAGTCTAAAGTCTATCACATCTATAGTAGGCCGGGGGATTCCACGAGTCAGATACGCTGGGTAAAAACGGAGCAGAGTATCCAACCCGGAACCCGCAGCACCATTAGTCCGAAAAACTACACCACATTGTGGTACGTCTTTAAGAACGGAATTTCTGCTGCGAAAAAAACAAACAAAAAGCTGTTCATTCTGCTCTTCTCTGCACGGATTCCGGTCTCCGTGGATGATGTTGCAGACCATGTGATGCTGCAGAGGTCACATGGGATGCAACGTCGTCCCAGGAGGCCGGACTGCAGGAATAATGCAGTAGATGACGTCGTTACATCCTGTAAAAAAAATAATAATACACTTCTGATAAATGGAGACCATATTAGCCTATGGGTGGCGAGTGCCAATGTACGGCATCGGATTAATGGAGACATCAGGGGACTTTCAATAGCTTTTCTATGACGTATCTGATAAACTGACGCTTTTAGGCTACGTTCACACAGGGCGGATACGCTGCGTAAAAGCACACAGCATACCCACCAGGAAAGTCTGGCTGAAAACCTGCACCAAATCTGCAGCGGTCACATGGGATGAAACGTCATACCAGGCGGCCGGCCAGAGTTCTGGGTAAGATTATTTTTTCTGAGTTGCGATTTTTGTGGCGGAAATCACAGCTTTTTCCAACATCTGCTATTTGTTGCCGCTTTTACCTCCCTATTGAAAAACAACAGAAAACCGGAGATTACACAAATACAATAGACATGCGGAGAATAAAAAAACAAAAAAAAAACAAAAAAAAAAACGCACCACAAGTCAATTTGAGCGCTTTTATCCGCAGCGGGTGGAGGAGATTTGTTCACCCCTCCCTTCGCTGCTACTGTATTATGCTGCCGATTTTCCAAATAATCTGCTGTGGAAAAACCGCTGTATTTACGCAACGTGTTAACTCAGCCTTGTAGTCTATGGGTGACGGATACGTTCAATGAATCCCCAATAGTGGCTTCCATCACTCATAGAATATAATATTATAATGACGTCCATTTATCGGATACATAATGAAATGGCGCACGACATATCCATCAAACAGATCCCACATTAGTCTGGGTTACAGGGGACATTGTTAGGTGTCGGTCACATCCTCCGTTTAACATGTCAGAGCTTTTCGCAGCACATGCATTAAAGGGCAACTAAAAATTCAACAAACTTTTGACAGGGTGGAGGTCCGAGCACAGAGACCCCCACCGATCGCTAAAACGAAGATGCAGAAGTGCTCGTGTGAGTGCTCAGCCGCTTAGTTTCTGTTCGGCTTTTTCCCGTAAGCCGATGTATCGGAGTACGGACTCAGACTTTCTATTGAGCTTGTACTCCGCTACATTGATTTCTGGAAAAACCTGAACGGAAACGAAGCAGCAGAGGTCTCACCCGAGCACTTCTGCAGATTCATTTTAGCAATTGGTGGGGGTCTCCGTGCTCAGACCCCCACCAGTCAAAACTGGACATGTCAGAAGTTTGTTGAACATTGTTACCCTTTAAAACTGACAAACGCAGTGTGAACCCGGCCTTAGATGTGCGCTATTTGCGATCCTGTTAACCGCCTTTTCAGCTTAAGGCAAGGCCTGACTATTATTCTTCACGGCATTGGCTACTTCCATGATTATGGTCAAGGGGTTATAAGATATTAGGACATGGGGCTGAGCTGCAATACCAGATACAACCTAGAGTGGCGCTGTTTTTCAAATTTCATAAGTTGTATGATAGAAAACACATTTGTTAGACCACGGCCATATCAAGGATTCTTATCAATCAGATCCCGAATATGGTGACATTGCAGGATCCACGCACACTGCGCGGTTGGAAATCACATTTCGGACGTATTAAAAAAATATAAAAAAAAAAAGTTAGACGCTAGTCGACCGCATGGCTAATTCATGAGCGCATGTTTTTCCCACAATTCGCAGCAAAAAAAAAAATATTTAAATGTGACATGAGATTCCAGTCTAAGGCCGGATTCACACGGGCGTTGCGCATCTCAGACGTGAAAAACTGCAGTGCATCCATGCTGTACGCTGCGGGTCGCGAGGTCACGCATCCCCCATAGACTACAGTCTATGGAGAGATGCGTGAAGCGCAAAAAAAAATAAAAAATAGGACATGTCCTATCTTCTCACGGACCCTTCACACGGTCTGTTGAAACGATTGTCGAGTGACCGGCCACATTGAATTATATAGGTCCGTGTGAATAAGGCCTAAGGGTAGGTTCACACGGCTTATTTTTATTTTTCGGAAATTCTTTATTTGAATTTTTTATCTACTACAAGTGTTACCAAGTGACCTCCCTTTGACGTTTTTCAATAAACGTAAAAAGATAACAACATTTCTATGGCAATCAAATATTCAACACGTCTAAAAACCAAAAAAGCAGGTGGAATTGGCCAAGCAGACAGCGTTTCTGTAATTTTCTATCCAGTTATACAGATGCGTGGACCGGCAAAGCTCTACAAAACGCAAGCTCTGGGTCAAACGCGAGTGGAGTTTATTAATAACCAACGTTGAAGATATTTTATGGCCAACACCTTATAATAGATTCAAATACTCGGATATACTTAATCCTTTGACTAATCAGAACCTGCCACAAACTGAACAACACACACCATTTTATACGTAATATATGTATCCACACACTAAGCTACTATCCCATACCGAATAAACTTAAAGTGCAGCTAAACGTTCGACAAACTTCTGACATCTCATAGTAATGTGTCAGAAGTTTGGATTGGTTCGGGTCCGAGCACGGAGACCCCCACCAATCGCTAGAACCAAGCAGCTAAAGATCTCGTGTGAGCGCTCAGCCGCTTCGT
Source organism: Rhinoderma darwinii (assembly GCF_050947455.1). Taxonomy (NCBI): domain Eukaryota; kingdom Metazoa; phylum Chordata; class Amphibia; order Anura; family Rhinodermatidae; genus Rhinoderma; species Rhinoderma darwinii. The sequence continues at coordinate 118,580,081 of NC_134694.1, forward strand.
GTCTGTTTGACTTTTTAAAGAAATAAATGTATCGTGTACGGACTCAATAGAAAGTCTATGAGCCCGCACTCCGATACATCGGCTTTCCGGAAGAAGCCAAACAGACACGAAGCGGCTGAGCGATCACACGAGACCTTCAGCTGCTTCGTTCTAGCAATTGGTGGGGGTCTCAGTGCTCGGAGCCCACCAGTCCAAACTTCTGACATGTCACTATGAGATGTCAGAAGTTTGTTTAGCTACACTAAGAAATTATCTACGAACTTGAAAGAAGCTTCAGGCCCTGTTAACAGAGTTTTTTGCCGCGGCAAACGGCCAAAATTGACTCCCGTTGATTTCAATGGGAGGTAGAGGAGTTTTTTACCGCGAGCAAAAAAAAAGAAAAAAAAAAAAAAAAGCGACATGCCCTATCTTGAGGCGTTTTCAGCCTCAAGAACCCTATTGAAATCAATCGGAGACAAAAATACACATTTGATGCTTTTTTGGCCGCGACTTTCGGCAAAAAACGTACGCCTATTCCATCTCTGTTGGAGATCGCTTAAAAAAAAAGCGGCAAAAATATGGGTCAAATCACAGCAAAAAAAACAAAAGAAAAAACATGTGGTGCAAAGCCACTTAAAAAACAAAAACGGAGCTGATTTTTCCAGGCAGAATCTTCTGTCTGCAAAAAGAACTCGGTATGAACAGACGCCAACTCCCAGCAAGTAATTTTATTCTAAACAAAAATGTGATTACAATGGAAGAAATGAAAAACACACTTCCTAATCTCATGTGAGGAGCAGAAATTCAATATAAGGGTATGTTCACACGCAAACGCAAAATACGGAGCCGTTTTCAGGCAAAAACAGCTCCTGATTTTCAGACTTTTTTTTTTTTTTTAACAACTCTCGTTTATCACTGCATTTTCTACGGCCGTTTTTGGAGCGTTTTTTCAATGGAGTCAATGAAAAACGCCCCAAGAAGTGTCCTGCACTTCTTTTGACGAGCCGTCATTTTACGCGCCGTATTTTGACAGCGACACGTAAAATAAAGGCTCGTGGGAACAGAACATCGTAATTCCCATTGAAAGCAATGGGCAGATGTTTGTAAGCGTATTAGGAGAGTTTCAGGTGTAATTCGAGGCGTAAAACACCTAACTTTTATTCCGCCAAGATTATTCCCAAAAACAGTTTCAAAAATTCACCAACTTCTCACCACTAATTCAGAAATATGACAAATTTATGAAAGAGAATTAGGTAAAACGTTCACCAAGGAACAGACGGATCGAATTTTAAAACGCTCAATCCATTTCCAGTTCTACAAAAATACAAGAACTAAATGATAAAGTCATCGCACGTCGGTACAAAACGCCAGAACTTCTGAGCAGAACAGATCAGATCCCAGCCAAAGCCCAACGTGCTGGCGCTGCAAAAAAGAACACAACTTGTCACATCTGGTTTAATTGTGATCTAATCAAGCCATTCCGGAAAAACATTAGAACTAGTAATCCTTAGGCTATGTGCGCACACAAAATAAAAAACGTATCTGCTTTCAAGGGAAAACCGCTGGCGATTTTCAGACGTTTAAGCCGCTTGCGATTTTCGCTGCCTTTTTTCTATAGAGTCTATGAAAAACACTCCAAAAACGGCTGAAGTAGTGACATGCACTTCTTTTTCGCGGCCGTTGTGAAAAACAGCCGCATAAAAAACGCCCCGTCTGTACAGGACTCTGTTTTTCCCATTGAAATTAATGGGCAGATGTTTGGAGGCGTTCAGCTTCCGATTTTTCAGAACGTTTACGGCACAAAAAATGACTGAACACACTCCGTGTGAACATAGCCTCAATCCAGATATTTCCTTCCCGATCATAAACCACAAATCCATAATTCCCCATCTTTTAAATGCGGCAAGACTTATAAATTACCAGTCACACGGCTTGTTTTAAGCAGTTTTTCGTGCCGTAAATGTCTGAAAAAATGTCTGAAAACACAGAGGCTGAACGCCTCCAAACATCTGCCCATTGGGGAAAACGGCGTTCTGTTTCCACGGGGTGTTTGTAAATACGGCACGTAAAACAACTGCCCGTAAAGAAGAAGTGCATGTCACTTCTTGAGCCGTTTTCTTGGAGAAGTTTCATTGTCTCAATAGAAAAACAGCTCCAAACACGGACGTAAAAAACGCATCAAAGAACGTCTGACGCATAAAAAAAACTGCTGAAAATCAGGAGGCGATTTACCCATGGAAAGCTCCGTATTTGACATCCGTTTTTTGTTAAGCGTGTGAACAGAGCCTTAAGCCTGTGCAAAAAAGCGGAGCGCTGTCAGGTTAAAGTAAAGATCATCCCCAATCCAGTAGACTCCTCCCCTTAACCGCGATTTACTTATCTTGTGCGATTCACATTTCAAGACTTCGCAGGACAAATTATCGCGGAGCGGCAGCCGCAGGAATAAAGACAAACGTCGCAATTAAAAGGGGAGAATCAGAAATGTAACTCACGACATCACAACGGAGACAGGACATCCGGCAGGAGGATAGCGAGGAATCCGTATACCTGGGACCGCCCCCGACAGGGTCTTAAAGTTACTATATTGTCTAGATTTATAAGACCTTGTTCACACTGTGCAGATTTTACATACATTTTTTAAGCCAAATACAGAATTGGATCCAGGAGAGCTGATCTATCCGACCTTCCTTTATAGATTTCTTGTGTTTAGGTTTTGTGCTGGTTTTGGCTTAGAAATATACATGTAAAAGCTGCAGCAAATCTTCACTGTGTGAACAAGGCTTAAGGATGTATTTAGACCTTGCAGTTGAGGTGCGATTAAAACCGCATTCAAGAACTGCATGCATTTTACAGAGATTTGATGCATTTTTCGATGCGCTGCAGTAAAGCAAATGCGGTTTTTCCATGCAGTTTTAACCGCACCTCATCCGCAACGTTTGACTCCTGAGGGTCTAGTAACAAGTTGCGGTCATAACAATTTTTGGCAAAATTCAGATTTTAAAGTTTCTCCGAAAAAAAAAAGTGATTTGACACATGAATAAACATTGACAAATGAGACCCAAGCGCACAGCCAGGCCTCGCTGCCACAGCAACCAATCAGAGCTCAGCTTTTTATTTCTTAAACTACAAGAGCTCGTCCACAGGTAACAGAATTGCTGCAGAAAATAAACATGGCGGCCAGAAGTCAAACCCAACTGACCACACTAGTAATAATACACGAAACCATCCTACCTGGTGCCCGTCGTCCCGTAGTCGCTGCGCTCTCGTTGGTCAGTCTGGGGCAGCCATCTTTATCACGATTTTATTGGCGGTTAGCGCCGTCGGTGCGGTTTCTCGCGTCCATTTTACACGTTGTTGTTGGATTTTACAGACAAATCCGCGGCAGTTTCCATGGTGGATAATATCGTCTCACACTCAGGAGTCGGATTTGCAGGTTTTCCCCATCCGGTTGCGGTTTTCTCCATTGGTTTGGCGCAACTCACTGGGCACGACATTTTTTTCCCCCTTTCTCACACCGCCTACGTCCGGGATAAATTGCACCAGTATTTTGGTTCTTTAACGTAAAACACGATCGCGCTCACAGTAAAAAGCCCCGTACCAACGGAGTGGGGTGACTCCGAGCTGGGACTCTGGACGTACCGGGACATCGAGTAAAGCAAAAGAAAAACGCCCATCAAGCGACTGGTTGCCTCTTCCTTTTCAGCTCTGCGGCACCTGATCTGCTGCAGCTGCGGTCCCTGATCTGCTGCAGCTGCGGTCCCTGATCTGCTGCAGCTGCGGGTTATTGCCCTTCATGTTGTGTTCAGGGTTGTCAGTCCAGAATCACATGTGCGGACAATGTGGAAAAAAACGAAATCCCCCAGAAGGCGACATTTCACGGTCAAAAATAAAAAATAAATCGTTCGGACCTTGCGGAACACGTCCGTATTATATTCTGGGGTAAGAAATGCTCCTGTGTTCATAAAGGAATATTTACTGCATGAGACTTTTTTTTTTTTTTTTTACTGCAAATTTTTTAAATTCCTCCAAAAAACAAACAAAAAACAAAGTGGCAAAACTAAAAAAAAGTCTCATGTAAACACAACCCAGGGGGTCATGTACGCGTCGGTATAATGATGGCGCTTCTATAGAGGTGCACGAGGCTTCCACTGTCTGCACTTCTGTCCGCCTCCGATTTCATAGAAAAACAGACCGAGGTTTTTTTTTACGTATTCCGTACGAATCTGACCAAAAAAAAGAGAGCGGCCTGCGCCATATACAGCCGTACAGCGCTGCTTCTAGGGGAGAATATCTGCACGCAAGTCGGAAGGAGTCGGAATGGCAGCGCACGGAGGCTGTATGACCCTTAGGCCTTATTCACACCCGTGTTACGCGAGTTAAAACAACGGACGTCACACGGACCTACGCAATTCAATGGGTCCATTCAGACATCCAGTGTTTTCCACGCAGCGTGTGTCCGCTGCGTGAAACTCACTGCATGTCCTATACTTGTGCATTTTTGCGCATCACGCACCCATTGAAGTCAACAGGTGCGTGAAAAAAACTGACACCACGCGGACGTCATCCGTGATTCACGCAGCAGTTGCTAAAGAAATGATGAGAAAAAGAAAAACACCTCCTTCAGTTTTTTCTACTGACGTTAAAAACGCGTGAGATGCGGATGACATACGCACGTAAAAAGCACAGACGCGCACCGTACACGGATGTCACACGGAACTGCAACGTGTGCAAAACATTACATTTTTTACTCGAGCAAAACGGACACGCTCGTGTGAATAAGGCCATGGGCTACGTTCACATGGCTTATTTTCAGCCGTTTTTCAGGGCGTAAACGGCCCGAAAAACGGCTGAAAAATAGGAAGCAGAACGCCAACAAACATCTGCCCATTCATTTCAATGGGAAATACGGCGTTCTGTTCTGACGGAGCGCTATTTTACACCTCATTTTCAAATAACGCTGCGTAAAAAGATGCCCCGTAAAAAGAAGGGCATGTCACTTCTTGAGCCATTTTTGGAGCCGTTTTTCATTGACTTTTTTTTTCCCCGTCAAAATCTGCTATAGTATTTTTGAGAAAGCGTCAAAAACCGTATCGAGCCGCACGGCGTGTTTTTTTTTTTCCTGATTCCAATTGATTTCAGAAGTAGGATACATATATTTGCTCGTTTTCTTGCTGGTTTGTGCGCTCGCACTTACAAAAAATTCTAAAAGTTTTGCAAGCAATGCGAAATTGTGGTCGCATGAAACAATATGTAGACTTGGGTTTCACTGCCACCCCCATAGCCCAATGTTAGCGGCTATAATGCGCAACATCACACGGCGTTCTACCGTAATGGCGCAGTGCGATGAACGCTCTGTATTATTCAGCTGTATTGGATCCGCACCGGACTCGCTGCCGGGCGGCACTTGCTTTTGAAATTCGAAAAGAAAACAAGTTACTGACACGACCAGCGACCGCCACATGTGACAGGTGTGAAGACTTCTGCAATTAAGAGGTCAACGCTATTGTGGTAATAGATCTGCGCTTCTGGGTGATACTTAGACCCGTCACATCACGTTTATTGCGCTACGTTTGACAAATACGTCATGAAAAACTGTTAAAAAGCCCACGACCGATACGTTAAACCGATGCCTGTGATGTATGCCGTACAGTGGCGACGTCACTTATAGGCTCCCATTTTTAGAAAAACGTATAACGCGCAGTTTCCTTTTTTTTATGAGATTTCGCTGTATGGAATAACATAGTCTGATACGCTATTCCATACTTAAGAAAAAAAAAAGCATACTGTCGTAGATCAGTCCGAACGAGCCCACAATGACCCACTTTTGGCCTCCGTAGTACCAATGGAGCTCTGTGGACACGTTTAGCGTACACGCCGGGAGCTCTGTCTCATCAGAGGGTCAAGCTGCTGCTCTGTCCCTTTCCCAAGCTTTACACTGCAGCTGTGCTCCATTAGGACACAGCTATGAACATCAACTCTAGTTGAACTGCATTGTCTAGAAGAATCTGAGCTAGACCGTAATCTACCTCCTATCTCTTTAGAGACTCAATCTGCTGCTCTGTTCTTTCTCCATGCTCTACACTGCGGCTCTGCTCCTTTAACTAACAGCCACTGTATGATCATCAATCCCAGTTTAGCTGCATTGTTTATAAGTATCTAAAATAAACTTAAATCCACGTCCTAATGCCTCATAGGCAAAAGCTGCTGTTCTATCCCTCCCCGATGCTTTACACTGCAGCTCTGCTCCATTAGGGCACAACTATGATCATTGACTCCAATTAAGCTGCATTGTCCAGTCTGAGATGGACTTTCGGCTATCTCAGATTCTATCTCGTCTCATTAGAGACTCAAGAAGCTGCTCTGTCCCAACCCCACTCTTTACACTGCAGCTCTGCTCCAATAGGATACCGCCATGATTAGTGACTCCAGTTTAGCTGCATTGCTTATCATAATCTGAATTCAGACTGAAATCCACCTCCTGTTTTATCAGGGACTCAGACCGCTGCTCCCTCCGTACTCCGCACTGAAGATCGGCTTGTTCAGATTGGCTGCTGTGAATAAGCACAAGCTCAGCAGGAAGTCGCTGCACGGAGAGATGATTTCCATTACAACAGGGAGCGGATGATTATAAAGTACAAAATTAAGATCATCAGGTAGATCCCGGAACAAAGACTGAGGGGGACGAGCTCGGAGAGCGGCTCGTTCTACGTAGTAATAATCCCCGTGGTCTCTTATAGAAAAATAAGTTCTTGCGCTGCATTCAATTCAATTATATTGAAGAAAAAAAGAAATCTCTTCGCTAGTTCTGCAAGACAGTGTAATGTATCAGCTAAAATGTGTCAGCGCCATATACCCCGATAATGCCATTATCCACTTACTGCACGCACCTCCCCTGACCGTGATGCATGGCGAGCCGGATGATTAGCCACATAAAGGTCAGGGCTATTTTAGTTGTTGGCTTTATATTTTTTCCTATTTTATATGGAGACTAAATGATTGATGCTCTTTTCTCTGCAGTAAATCCTTCAGATCTTACTGTATTTGGGATCAGTTTCTCCAGTAACCCTACAGATGTAGCTGAGCTGAATTTGTCATTGAACTTTTTCTTCGTTGCACTTTGATAACTCTCTAGATTTGCTTCCAGTCATAGAAATGTGCAGATGGTGAAATCCCCATCGTTGTGTTAGGCGTCGTTCACACCCGTCGAATCGGACGCAGATTTCGGCGCCGATTGCGTGCTGAAATCTGCGTCAAATCTAATGACCGTCCGCATTCTATACCTGTGAATAGGGCTCTGGAAATCCCGTTCACGTGCCGCCGAAAACTTCCTTGCAAATTTTTGTCTGCTCATGTCAATACACGGACAAGAATATGTAGGAAAAAAGCAGCATTTTTTACACGTGCAAATCGGACACGCTCGTCTGAATGTCGCCTAACCCGCCGTTAATTCAGCATAATCCAGGCGCTCAGCCTTTCAGTTTATCTACGGTCAAATCGCATTGATCATTGTAATATTGTGCGGTTAGTTACTCAGAACAATAATAATAAAAGTTACATAGTAATTAAATTCTTGTACATTAGGCTTCGTTCACATCTGCGTCGGGGCTCCGTTTTTGGGTTCCGTCTGAGCTTTTCGTCAGGGGAATCCATGAACGGAATCCAAACTGAAACAAACGGAAACCATTGGTTTCCGTTTGCATCACCATTGATTTCAATGGTGACAGATCCGGTGCCACTGGTTTCCGTTTGTCACCGTTGTGTAAGGGTTCCGTTTTTTCGACGGAATGAATAGCGCAGTCAATGTTGGCACTGATTCCATCAAAACAACGGAACCCATAAACAATGGTGACAAACGGAAACAACGGAAAATAGCTGATGTCTAGTCAGGAATGGATGTTATGGGAGCAATCCAGCCGTCACTATTCATGGGGAAACTAGTTACACTGTTATGGGGAACTATGATTGGCACTATTCACGGGGGCACCAGAGTTGACACTGTTTTGAGGGTACTCACGATTGTATTATTCATGAGGGCACCCTGGATGTCTATGTTATAAACAAGTTCCTGCTTGCACTATTCATGGGGGCACCCAGACTAGAGTATTCTAGCTGACACAATCCATAGAGAGACACTGGATGACACAGTTATGGGGGAGCAGTTGCTGTCACTTTTATGAGGGCAGTTCGACAGGCTGGTACTCTTTCTGATTCTCTCGCTGGCACTATTCCTCGGGCACTCTGTTATGGGGGTACTCTAATTAAAAGGACTAGTTATGAGGGTAATTTGGCTGTGTTTTAGAGTTGGATTTATACATTAAAAAAAAAGAAAAAATTGAATTTCCTTGAAAACTGAAATGTTGGCAGCTCTGAAGGTTTTCTTCACATAGCGGAGTTCCCTTCCTGCGACAGTATCGGTTCCTACATATACAGGCAGGTACACGCGCCCCGCTCTGTCCTCCGCACACACAGATGTCAACATTACAATCATCAGTTCCTTTTCATTTTACCAATTAAAATCTGTGTTGTGCAGCAAAAAACACAGACCCCGGAGTCCCATCATCCCCGAGTTGGAGCAGTAGTAGGGAGCGGCTGCCATTCACCACACGCTGAGTGTTTTCTTCAATTCGGTCGCTTTAAGGGTATGTTCACACACAAACTCAAAAACGTCTGAAAATACAGAGGGAAAACAGCTCCTGATTTTCAGAAGTTTTTTTAAGCCACTCGCGATTTTGGAGGCGTTTTTTGTGGCGTTTTTAACGGCCGTTTTTTGGAGCTGTTTTCCATAGAGTCAATAAAAAACAGCTCCAAAAACATCCCAAGAAGTGACCTGCACTTCTTTTTCGTGGCCATCTTTTTACGCGGCAGTTTTTCAAAACGGACGCGTAAAAAATCGGCCCATCGGAACAGAACGCTGTTTTTCCCATTGAAATCAATGGGAAGATGTTTGGAGGCGTTCTGCTTCCGATTTTTCGGCCGTTTTTCAGGCGTTTAAAGCCCGAAAAATGGTCGAAAATGTGCCGTGTGAACATACCCTAAGGGTATGTTCACACGCAGTGACTAAAAACGTCTGAAAATACGGAGCGGTTTTCAAGCGAAAACAGCTCCTGATTTTCAGACGTTTTTTTAAAAACTCGCATTTTTGGCGGCGTATTTTACGGCCATTATTGGAACTGTTTTTCAATGAAGTCAATGATAAACGCCTCCAAAAACATCCCAAGAAGTGACATCCACTTCTTTTTCGCGGGCGTCTTTTTTGCGCTGTATTTTGACAGCAGAGCGTAAAATTAAGCCTCGTCGGAACAGAACACCGTGAAACCCATTGCAAGCAATGGGCAGATGTTTGTAGGTGTAATGGAGACGTTTTTTCTTGCGTAATTTGAGGCGTGAAACGTCCGAATTACGTCTGAAACCACTGCGTGTGAACATACCCTTATTGTTCTGATCCGTCATAGTCTTCAAATACATTTTATTTAATGATTTATTGAGGTCGCAGATTCACGTGAATTTTTTAGAAACTTATGAGCAAAAGTCAACACTGATCCTATTGTTAAAGTCGGATCTTATTACAAAAAAACGATAACATTGTATCAAAACTGCAAAAAATAATTACAAGTGCCTTCATCTTCTGTAGTAAGGACAGCGCTCATTGGTTACTCAGCAGCGCCTGTCACAGCTCCGAGTTATGTCTGTGTGATAGGAACCTGCATGTAACCAATCAACACTCTCCCCTGTAGTGAAGAAAACGGGCGGCCAATGAGGACAGAGGTGAAAATGTGTATAATAGAAAGAAATGACTTTGCAATCAGAGGGCCCCCTATTATAGTGCCAGCAGAGTGCCCCCTATTATTACTAGTGCAAGTACAGTGTCACACATTATTAATAGTGCCAGCAGTGCCCCCCCATTATTAATAGTGCCAGCAGTGCCCCCACATTATTAATAGTGCCAGCAGTTACCCCTTATTATTAATAGTTCCAGGAGAGTGCCCACTATTATTAATAGAGCCATCTGAGTCCCCATTTTTAATAGCGCCATCCAGAGTGCCCCCAATTATTCCTAGTGCCACCCAGAGTGCCCCCATTATTACTAGTGCCATCCAGAGTTTCCTCTGTTATTGCTAGTGCCATCCAGAGTGCCCCCTATTATTACCAGTGCCACCCGGAGTGCCTCTATTATTACCAGTGCCCCCTATTATTACCAGTACCACCCACAGTGCCGCCTACTATTATCAGTTTCCCCCGGAGTACTGCCTATTATTACCAGTGCCATCCAGAGTGCCGCCTATTATTACCAGTGCCATCTAGATTGCCGCTACTGAAAAAAGTTGGCCGCAAAATAAATTGTGCTTGGGCCACCCTACAGGTCTTTAAACTGTTAGCGGTTTAAATTTTATTGCGGCCCCTTGGAGTAGCACAATCTGGAAATATGGCCCTCAGTCCAAGAAAAGATAGCGCCCCCTGCTCTATAGACACGACATGTACCTCCTGGAGGACTCCCAGTACAGGTTAGGACCTAGGATTTACACCCACTTACATCTCTTCACTGGGCAGATTATACACGGTGGTTGGTTTACAGCACATCCTTCCAATAATCTGTCATTTCCGATAATCCGGCGTCTCATCAATCCTGTGCCGTATTATCAGAATTGTACTGTGTTATGGGAATTTATAGTTACATATAGAGAAGAGGAAGCGGCGTTAACATTTACACAAAATGCTGCAAAATTAGGATCCGACACAAAGAAGTAAAACCGGCGCTGAGAAGCGATCTTCAGGAATCTTCACTTTCAGACGTTCTGGGAAACAGTTATTTATAGTCTGCCGGGCGAGTAAAAATGTAAGAAAAAATATATATACATCAAAAAGAGAGTGATCTATGGGAAGCAGGTGCAGCGTCTGGGGATTACCGGAGCTCGCGTTTCAGACGGGATGATTACAACTCATTTAGAACAATTCTGGAGGTGGACACTTATGTTTGTAAAATGTATATTGGCGGAATCCTAGAACCATGGATATAGATGTAGCAGAGCTGAATGTGTTATTTAAAGGGCTCGTCCAGGCTTTTATGAAAAATTCTGCACCTTTCTTTTATACTTCTTTTCAATTACTCACCATTTTCAAGATCACTGCTTGGTGTCAGTGAATTGGAATGTTGTTGGTTACATTCAGATGGAGAAAGCTTGTCTGGACCTAGCCCTGCTGGTTGCGTTATAGTATAGGTAAGAGCTATGAGTCTGGAGCTCAATTCAGGGGAGGTACTCGCACTACAATATGTTTAGCTCACAGAGGATTGCAGGCACTGATCCATTGTAATAAGCAATCAGATTTGTGAGGACTTGGACAGGACAGGTTTGCATCCTCCGAATGTAAACAAGTATGTTTTAATTCACTGACAGCAAGCAGAATTGAAACAAAATATATTAGAAAGTTGCAGAACTTTTCATAAGACAACAATTAAGCCTGAAGGGGTTGTCTCAACCACTTTTTATATTGAAAACAACCCAGTGATCAATTGATCGCCGCAGGTCCAGCTTCAGACACCCAAAACTGCGGTCGGTCACACATTTCCACTGCAGGGGAAATGTGGTATTGCATGATGGGACATTCTGCCAAATTGAGAGCTGCTGATTGCAGCGTCTCTCTGTTTTGCCTGGTAGAGAAAGGTCCCAAGCTGGGCACCCCCTCTATGATGTATATATGTCCTTATAGCGTTTATATGGAAAGGGGATGTCTTGGTGAAACAATCCCTTTAATCATTGTATAATGTACTGTAAGTGTATGCTACAGTTTTATTTATAAGGCTGGACCATTCCTTTAAAGCTTTACAGGGAACCTGTGGTGTAGAAAGAGTAGTCCTATCTGCGGGCAGCATTGTGTAGAGGAGCAGGAGGATCAGAGCAAATTGATATATAGCTTTGCGGGAAAAGATTCAGTAGAACTTGCAATTTATTAATCTAAATCTCTGCACATTCTTGGCTTAGGAGTCCAGTGGGCGGTCTTAATCAGTGATCGAAAACCTTCCCTGTACAAATGTGCGTACAAAAATAGCTGTCAATCATTGAGTAGGACCGCCCACTGGACTCTAAAGCCCAGAATGAGCAGTGGTTTAGATCAATACATCACATGTTGTACTGAATATTTCCCCACAAATCTATATGTCAATCTGCTCCGCTCCTCCTGCTCTATAACATGCTGCATTTTCAACGTGACAGGTTCCCTTTAAGACTACATAATTTTTGCATTGTGATAATTCAGATAATGCAGTCCTATGAAGAACCACATATAACACATTATGGTAAAGGACAAATCCAATTCTGCTACATCTGTAGTTAAAAAGATTTTGCTCTACAGACCTATATACATATGACTTACTGTATCCATTTGAAATGCCATAAATGTCTGATGGTGAACCTCACTGTTCTCCATACCCAAGGGGGTACCTGTTCCCCATACCCAAGGGGGTACCTATTCTCTATACCCAAGGGGGTACCTGTTCTCCATACCCAAGGGGGTACTTGTTCTCCATACCCAAGGGGGTACCTGTTCTCCATACCCAAAGGGGTACCTATTCTCCATACCCAAAGGGGTACCTATTCTCCATACCCAAAGGGGTACCTATTCTCTATACCCAAGGGGGTACCTGTTCTCCTTACCCAAGGGGGTACCTGTTCTCCATACCCAAGGGGGTACCTATTCTCCATACCCAAGGGGGTACCTATTCTCTATACCCAAGGGGGTACCTATTCTCTATACCCAAGGGGGTACCTGTTCCCCATACCCAAGGGGGTACCTATTCTCCATACCCAAGGGGGTACCTATTCTCCATACCCAAGGGGGTACCTATTCTCCATACCCAAGGGGGTACCTATTTTCTATACCCATCGGAGAAAAGTGTCATTCTAGGGAATAGGAGATGTGGAAACATCATAGTGAGTGCACTTACATCAATATAAAATAAATATCTGAAGCGGAAAAATCTTTCTAATGGGAATTGGTTAATGGAATAGACACTTTTGCATCTAATATATTTTACAGATCCCCAACGATTGAACTGGAAGGTTCCAATGTGTTGTAAGTGGGGACCCCCATAATGTAGATGTTAAAGGAATATAAACATTTTGGGGTTCAGGTTCGTTTCTAATGATCGCATGTTGTTGGGGTGATGAGATCAGTTACGTCATGGTCTTTATCCCAATAGGTAAGATTTAAGAAGACGTAAAAAAAAGATGTTCCTTGTAGAGTAAGACCCTGGTATTGTGTAATGTGCGAGGGATAAAGTCAGTGAACGGAGTCAGTAAAGTGTTCAATAAGTATTTTCTTGGATCACATAGCATATTATAATATACTAAAGACAATGGCAAATCATTTGAGGCTCGGATCCGCGTTCGGAAAGATTGACTAGACAGAATGCCCATTCGTTTTAATGGGCCACAGTAGCTGCTTCTCTATGATTATAGTAGTTTTATGAGCAAAGAAAATTATAAAATTTAATAGTTATTTTCACTCAAATTACCTCTGTTCTGGCTGCCATCTGCTCTAAAGAAAATGTTAGATTTTGTAGGTAAACCCAATTTCCTGGCATCAGCGCATCTGATAAAAATCATCTGCAATGGAAAGAAAATTCTTACCAAAATTCATAATAAATATATGAAAAAAATAATTATATCTGATACAAGAAACCCCATTACCCATATAGACCTGCACCCGCTACTCTAGGAGCCTCCCAGTAGATTGCAGCCATAAGGCGCTCTCCAACAACTCCCTGCACTGCACTTCCCTGTCTGAGCGAGATCTATAGTGTTCATCCTGAGCTACCTGGTTCATGAATATAATGGAGGAACTGCAACAATTTGCCAGCGCTACTGTGTCTGAGAAGTCAGAGGATAAGAGCATGGGTAACCGATGTGCAGCTAGAAGGGATCCGGCCGTCATATAAAATCTGTAACAGCCGCACATCCCTACTATTACACCGATGTCCTTTTATGTGGCCGTTGGACTGCAACCCGTGGATCCCTATTGTTAAACATCTGAATAGGGACTGTAACTCTACATAATAATACTTATTGTCATTCAGAATCTGTGGAAAGCTGGATAAGAACTGCCACGGGCACTATTATTACGACGGCTATTAATTCTACCATCTTTGTATATAGAGCATCACAGGGGCCAGGATATCTCAGAGACATCGGAATAGAAAGAATGGATGTGTTATACTCCTTTACAATAGCCGACCGAATCAATTAATAAGAGAACAATGGCCGGCACCCAGACTCAGATTTGGGGTGCTATATAGTGAGTGTCCACTAGGTTAAACCTGCATGGCCTTCACGTGGACAGGTGATGTTAGAAAAGTTTTAGAAACTTTTTAAAAGCTGGGGCCATTCACATCGGATCTATGCTGCCGCCTTCTGACTCTACTGTGGCTTGGCCGTGGTGGTTACTTGTCTATATAGAGATCCCTAATTCATGTCCATGCAGGACGTTGAAATACCATAAATGTGTCCCAAAGGCAAGATGGTAAAACCAATTAGAAGTTGACTTCCATTAGCCGGCGTGAGACGCCCTCACCTGAACCAAGAAAATAAGGTCCAAAAAATGGTCTATCCAACTCAGCCACTGGCCATTGTCATCCAATTTATAGATCCACGTCCGAAATGGGGCATGGAAACCAGTGATGTAACCTCAACCACCATAAGTATCCAGATGATTGGCCCAACGGCTTGAAGCAATATGGCCATCCCTTGAATGTTTACCCTGTGGCGCGGGCCTCTTGAGGTACCAATCCAAGGTCCAGAAGAAGTAAGCTCTGCACCACTGGTAGGCTGCCGATACAATATACGTGCTCTTATGGCCGACAGCTATCTCCCCAAATTCCCTCATAGATATTTACGCCTGGCTTAGCTAAACGTGCATGATTATTTCTATAGGGAGAGGGGAATAAGACGCTTCTAGAGGAGTCTGGTAGCAGCTTACGTCCCACTTCAACAAAGTATAGGGCATGCTGAAATCCAACATCTCCGAAACTTCATATTCGCCGACTTTTATTTACTGTGTATGCTCCACTTTAGAAACACGACAATAACTGCTTCTAGAAGTCAGGATTGCATATCCAGTGTTCATATTGGACACTTCAGGTGGCCACACAGTTGGTGTAATTGGCCCACGACCCGGGGGCCAAAGGACCAATGGTGGGCACACTGGGTTGTTAACAGTTTTGATGTCAGCTAGGAAATGAAGTCTAGGGATTATCCGCTCTTTACTCCTAACCCCTTTATAACCGTATGAACTTTCCCAAAGGGAATCCTCAGGTCGTAATCCTGGAATAGTGACGGATGGCAACAGCTGACATTTGTAGCACAGCACCGAGAAGACCATAGATAAAAATGTAGTCATGCGAAAGCCGGAATCGGGGAGGCGGAATTCTTGCAGAATGGGTAACCAAACACAGGGTAAGGGTAGGCAGCGTCTATAAAGAAAAGTCAGGCGTCAAACCAGATAAATGTAACAGGGAACACCTGTGCAGATCACAGGAACTAAATTAACCTATTGCTCGTTCAAGGAAGAGAAGTCCCAAACAGAGTTTAACAGTCAGCGGTGCTCGGCCAGAGGATGGGTACGGAGTGGACGTTCCTGCAGTTGTGCAGAAAGGAAAGGACGTCCGCCACAGATGTTATATACTCTCTAGTTAACTACCTAGTAAGATGACAAAATTGAGCCCCTTGGGTACATGCGCCGCTGCCGCCAAGGCACAATCAGCTGTATGGCACTGTGATGGTTTGGGTTCAGTTATTTATACAGCATGGTGAACAACATAGAAGTAAAACCCCCAAAAATTGTAGAATACCCCTTTTTTCTTCTTTCACCTACAATTTTTATTTTTTTTTAAATAAAAGTTGAATAAATTATTTTTACCCCAAAATGATGCCATTAATAAATATGAATCTTTTGGCAAAAAAAACCCCCTATATTTTGGATGACAATGGGCAGATTTACCTTAAAAAATCGTGGATTCTAAACAAACAAGTAAAATTCTGCAATAAAGAAGAAGAATACATGATTGTTTCCTCTCTGGTTTTCTTCTGTAAACTGCATTTTCACATCCACTAAAGAAGTAGAAAAAACTATCCATGCCTCACAAATCTTTTTACACCTGCACTTTAAATAAGGCCGGCGGCCATTCCTGCCACTGAATCTGATCATGTTTTTCCTTATAAGTTATCAAAGATGCCCTTGTTTTATAAGGAGCTAACTTTTCAGTGATCCTGTTAATCACGCTCATATTGGATGCCCAGAAGATGTACAGGGTACAGTATAGACCTGCACAAGATCCTAATGAGTTTGCTACAGCAATTTTTCATTTAGCCTTTAGCAATAAAAGCACAAGACCTGTCAGAGTCTCATGCCTTCCTTCCATTTTTCTTATGGTTTTGAAAGTCTCCTTTATCCTATTTGATTCACACAGTTTATATATTTTTTAAATTATCCCCTCGAATGGCAACATTTTTATGGTGCCCAAAAAATACCACTTTCATTTCTTTACCACACCCGCCGATGTCCAAACCTTGGTCGTCTGTCATGGACATCTTCTTGTTGGCCTCCTAATATACTATGACTATTTTCTGGTAATGTTGAGTCATAGCATCTACTATCGGATGACCTTGAGGGATAATGGGGAGTCTGTGATGACCCTGTGAAATAACATCCCACCAAATGGATCAAGAGAAAAACCCCAATCCATTGCTAGTGACCGCAATGGTTTAGCCTTGGGGAAGACTGGTAGATCATGTGCCCTGGGTGCTTAGTCCCTGGGGGTGCCAAAAAGTCATGCTATTTAGAGATTTAGTAATGTTTTTGAATACTCCGAGGCGACAATGGGCACAAATCTCTGTCCAACATGAACAGTATGTTTCTTCTAAAAGCATGATGGAAAGAATAGACAAAAAAAAGCATTTAACAAAATGTTTTTAAGAACATTTTTTTATAAGAGCTATTTCTCATATAAGGGGATGACAAGTGAACCAGGGGCGTTACTTTCCTCTGTTACTGGATTTGTTCTTTAATTGTATCCTTGATCAGGACTTCCGCTTCGTACTACGGTGTCCCTGCGCGCGCACATGAAAAAAATCATCAATTAACCCATGATCACCCTGGACTATAAAAAGGGCTCTGCCCTTTCACTCATTGCCTGAGGGTTGTGCTTATCCGTGTTAGTCTTGCAAATGGTCCTTTAGTGTTATCCTGGTTCCAGTGTTCCTGTACCTGCTACCTGTATCCTGTATCCCGTGCTACCATTGTTCCTGTGCCTTAGAAAGTTGGAGTCGTGTTGTTCCATCTGTCTCACCTGCTGTGTTAAACCATGCCTGGTGTCTGCTGCCAAGATCCCATCTGAGCCTAGCCGTTACTACTGTCTGAACTGCTACAGGAACCCTTGTGCTTGGACTATATAGACATTGACTTGGTACACTGTTGGGCCAGCTGCTATCCCACTACGGCAGTATGACCCAGTGGGTCCACATACCCACAGATCGTGACAGTACGCTCAGGCCATGAACCCCGCTGGTCAACCCAAGACCACGACGACGTCACAAGCCATGCAGGCAGACCTGCGAGACCTTCAGTCACGACAAGACCAACTCCTCCTGGCAGTGAACTCCATTGCACAGGGACTGGATGCGCAAGCTGCAGCCATCCCGGCACCTGTTCCTGTTGCTCCCTCTGTTCCTCCTACTACACCTCCTGTCAGTACCGATGCCAACTCCCAATTTTCGCTGCCACTACCAAGCGAGCACCTGCAGGGGATTTCTGAACCAGTGCCAGATACACCTCAGTCTACATGCCAGAGCATTACCTTTCCGATGGCGCAAGGATCACTTTCATCATCTCTCTCCCTACTGGCAAGGCCGTAGCATTGACGAATCCTATCTAGGAGCACCAGGGACCCGGTGACTTCCAGTGTTTCCTACAGACTTTTTGCACTGTATTTAAGGAACCTGGACGAGTCTTGTCAGCAGCTGCATCTCTACTGACCCTTCGCCAGGGAGACATCTCCGTGGGTGAGTACGCCATTCAGTTTCGCACCCTGGTGGCAGAGCTGTCCTGGAACAACAAGGCCTTGGTGGCTACATTCTGGCAGGGACTGTCTTCCCGAGATTAAAGACGAACTTGCTACTCGTGATCTGCCACCTATCTATCTACAGAGGTGGGCTATATGAGGAGCACTATCTACAGAGGCTTCTATGTAGGGCATGATCTACAGAGGCTCTATGGGGGTCACTATCAGTAGTGGGGCAAGAGCTATATATAGGGAATCACGGTGGCTCAGTGGTTAGCACTATTGCCTTGCAGCTCTGGAGTCCATATGTGGGCACTATCTACAGAGGCTCCATGGGGGTTACTGTCCACAGGGGGCTATGGGTGCACTAACTACATGGGGCACGGTGTGTGTGGGGGGGGGACACAGTGTATGGTACTATTATAATAAGGGACACAGTGTATAGTTCTATTATAATTAGAGGTGCAGTGTATGGCGCTATTATATTTAGAGGTGTTGAGTATTTTATCTTCGTTTATAGGTGCAGAAATGTTTTAAAAGTGGGAAGCTGAAGACATCTGAGCGGAAAACTGCAGAAATGGGTCGTGGCTGGGAGAAGTCATCATAGAGGTCTGGACCAGATGGAGAAGAAAAGAAAAAAAGAACTAGAATCTGAGACGTTACCGGTGGGCCACTTAATGTACATGTTTATTCTGCCTCTAATCAGTAATGTGGCAACTGTATGATCTGCAGCGAGATGATGGTTGGTTTGATTTTGATATGATTTTTTTTGTGAATCCGCATCTCCAAGCATATCCTTGAAAATTGTTCGGGCCATGCTGGGAGCTGTAGTTTTACGCCGTACAAACCTATATGGCAGGGGTTGTACTAAATTGAGCTGTATTGTTCTGGAGTTTTATGTATGTACTGAGCTTGGTTCTGGTGTTGTATATATGTACTGAGCTTGGTTCTAGTGCTGTATATATGTCAGAGGTTGGTTCTGGAGCTGTATATATGCTCTGATCTTGGCTCTGGTCCTGTGTTTATGTACTGAGCTTTGTTCTGGTGCTATATATATGTACTGATCTTGGTTCTGGGGCTGTGTTTATGTATTACTCTTGGTTCTGATGCCTATATATGTACTGATCTTTGTTCTGGTGCTGTATATATGTACTGAGCTTGGTTGTAGTGCTGTATATGTGTCAGAGCTTGGTTGTAGTGCTTTATTTATTTTACTGTGGTTGGTTCTGTTGCTGTATATATGTATTGAGCTTTGTTCTGGTGCTATATATATGTACTTAGGTTTGTTCTGGTGCTTTATATATGTACTCAGCTTGGCTCTCGTGCCATATATATGTATGAGCTTGGTTCTGGAGCTGTAACTATAAAGGATATCTTTATAATAACAAAATTTCAGGGCAGATGGAATTGTTTTCAATACATTGTATATTTAATGGGAACCTGTCTGGTAGTTTTAAACCCTTGAACCGCCACCATGTGGTAATACATGACCTGACAATATTCCCCTGTATGTTTTTTTCAGATGCAGCAAACTCTATCAAATCAACTTTTAAAACGGCGCACACTATATGCTAATTACTCATTAAAGGGTCATGGGGCGGTGCCACTATCCTGAAGAGTGGTTGGCAAGGTAAGTACAATATATATATTTTTTGGGGAGGGGGGGTTGTGTGGCACTATATACAAGGGGGGAGCATGGTGGCACTATATTCAACGGGGGAGCAGGATGGCACTATATACAAGGGGAGAAGCAGGGTGGCACTATATACAAGGGGGGAAGCAGGGTGGCACTATATACTAGGGGGGCTGTGTGGCACTATAAACAAGGGGGAGTTGTGTGGCACTATAAGGAGCTCTGTGGCACTACTAAGGGGGCGCTGTGTGGCACTACTAAGGGGGGGGGCTTTATGGCAATATCTACAAGGGGGCTTAATGGCACTATCTACAAGGGGGAGGAGGGGGCGCTAGCTACGAGTGGGGTGTGACACTATCTACAGTGGTGGCTGTAGAGCACTGTCTACAGGGCGGCCATATGGCACGATCTACATGGGGCACTACCTATAAGGGGTGCTGACTGTGGCACCTGGCGGGGGCCCAGTCAAAAGTCACGCACCTTCTACTAATAACGAGAATCTTCTATTACTACTAGTAGTAATGATAATAAAAAGATACACTGTTATTTGTACTAATAGTATATTATTACTACTATTGCTGATGATAATCATAATAAAAATAACAAGAATAATGATATACTCTGATACAGTCTGATCGCCACCTAGAATCAAGAGGAACATTTTTCTTTTTCAGGGCAGATTGGTTCATACTGTACCTATTATTATTATTTTTTTTGTTTTTTTTTACCTTCCTCTGGATCAATAGGAAACAAAGTTTGAGAGTTTAGTAATACCCCTTCCCTTTATCCCCATTCTCTCCCATCCCTTGGTTGTATTTGGTGGACATATGTTTTGTTTTTGTTTTTTAACTATACTATGTAACTTTTAGGGCTTATTCAGACAAGCGTGTAACTCATCAGTGTGACTGCTGTTAAAAAAAAACGGCCATCACTTGATCGCATGTATTTTAATGGGGCTGTTTACACGGCCGTTGTTCTAACGGACTGTATGAAGGGTCCATGGAAAAATAGGACGTCCTATTTTCATTTGTTTACACGGATCCGTCAATAGATTCAAGTCTATTAGGGATCCGCGAAAATGGGTCCCGCGCGCGTGCTACTCGGATGTGAAAAACGATTGTTTTTCACATCCCAGTTTGCACTCGTTCCTGTGAACCTGCCCTTACTATTATACGTTCTACTATTACTACTAATGCTGTTATTAATTATTAGTATATTTTATTATTTATTATTATTATTATCATTTTCATTAGTAATATTAGTAGAAGACAAACATTTTGTGAACGCTTAAGTCAGTCATTTTCATTGGTTCCTAGTTTCTTTTCTTGGTTCCTCCCAATTGTTTACACATTACTTTGACCAAGGTTTATAAAGTTCAAACCGAAACATTGTATCAACCAAAGAGTACCAGTAATCAATCATTAATCAATCGATCAATCAAACTATCGGTCAGATTTAATTTCTCATTTCTTTGGGTTTGATTGGAAAAAGAAAGCTGTGACTAGAACGATTGTCTTCGGTGATTTATCCCTTTGCTCTGCTTTATTCTCTACCCTTCCCCCTTCACATGTACTTTTAAATAGTTTTCTTTTTAACTCTCGTCATAACGTATTTTGCAACTTTTAATTAGAACCACAATTCCGGATCATTAAATGTTTATTTGTGGTTTAGCCAGTCTTGTTTCGTCTCCATTCGACATTGTTTTTGTTGAGATTTCAGAAGCATCAAAAAATAAAAATCGGAATTAGCCATCGAGCTTGACAAATCATCGCCCTGATTCGTGACTGATTTTTAACGAGGTGCAAAACGACCCCTAATTGTCTTGTCGCCTATTTATATCTGAAGTACATCATCCACGGCTGAGACTCAGTTGCTAAAATGTCACGGACAGGGGGTGCTTAATTATTGAGTGAACTGCAAGAAAGACTAAACATCTTAATGGCACAAGGCAATAATTATTTTTTTTCCTCCCAAAGTCTAATGCTGTAACCAAGTATCTGAAGTTTAACAGAGTATTACAAATGGCCATAGGTAAAAACGATAAAAATGGACAATATCATATTAACCCTATAAAATTAAACTCAAGGAAAGGTGTTAATTATGTCTGGTGAGGGAGACCGGTAGATGCATCTCCTGTTTTTTTTTTTTTTGTAGGGACTGGTAGCCAGTAATTCCATAACTATAACACACAACATATATTTATGGAAGTCGGTCCAAAAACGTGCAAAACCATTTTTGGGTTCTTCTTTGTATCTTGGGGCGTTGTCATGGGGAAAAACCTTCCCCGAATCAATGCCAAAACATTGGAAAGCCCACTTTTTTTTATTTTTATAATGTCATGAAGGAAGTCATTTTTGGGGGGGAATCCACTCATGTCATACCTGAGGATCCCTTGGAAGACCTATGGAGATTTTACAGATGGCTTATGCCTACAATCTACAGAATAAGGCTTTCCAGTTCATCCTCACCAGCAGCCTCTATACAATGTTTTTGTTTTCATGAATTACCATGTAGCTACTACCCCCTATGGTCCTAGATCTCTTGTATGATATCCATTGTACTATTTCTTAAGGCAACCCTGACATAAAAGTACGTCAAGACCATTAAAGTGTCTTCTCTTCATGGTTGTGTATACAAATCACTGGTAAGAGTGATCTAATGGACCGTTACCATTAACGTACTGTTATCAGTGATCTGTAAATGGGAAGAGAAGGAAACATACACATTGTGCTTCCTGCTGACTTGTACCCCCATAGTAAAGAAAATAAATTAATAAATAAATAAATATAGTAAAATATAATTTTACACCATTGATATACCAGCATACGTACACGTATAGTGTTGGTCGGTCCATGTACCTCTATGCCATAGTTATACCAGCATATGTACTGGTATAGTGTTGATTGGTTCATGTATCTCTATACTATAGTTATACCAGCATACGAACATGTATAGTGTTGATTGGTCCATGTATCTCTATACTATAGTTATACCAGCATACGAACATGTATAGTGTTGATTGGTCCATGTATCTCTATACTATAGTTATACCAGCATACGTACATGTATAGTGTTGATTGGTCCATGTACCTCTATACTATAGTTATACCAGCATACGTACATGTATAGTGTTGATTGGTCCATGTACCTTTATACTATAGTTATACCAGCATACGAACATGTATAGTGTTGATCGGTCCATGTACCTTTATACCATTGTTATACCAGCATACGTACATGTATAGTGTTGATTGACCCATGTATCTCTATACAATAGTTATACCAATATACGTACATGTATAGTGTTGATTGGTCCATGTACCTCTATACCATTGTTATACCAGCATACGTACATGTATAGTGTTGATTGACCCATGTATCTCTATACAATAGTTATACCAGCATACGTACATGTATAGTGTTGATTGGTCCATGTACCTCTATACCATTGTTATACCAGCATACGTACATGTATAGTGTTGATTGACCCATGTATCTCTATACAATAGTTATACCAATATACGTACATGTATAGTGTTGATTGGTCCATGTACCTCTATACTATTGTTATACCAGCATATGTACATGTATAGTGTTGATCGGTCCATGAACCTCTATACCATTGTTATACCAGCATACGTACATGTATAGTGTTGATCGGTCCATGTACCTCTATACCATTGATATACCAGCATACGTACCTGTATAGTGTTGATCGGTCCATGTACCTCTATACCATTGATATACCAGCATACGTACATGTATAGTGTTGATCGGTCCATGTACCTCTATACCATTGATATACCAGCATACGTACATGTATAGTGTTGATTGGTCCATGTACCTTTATACTATAGTTATACCAGCATACGAACATGTATAGTGTTGATCGGTCCATGTACCTTTATACCATTGTTATACCAGCATACGTACATGTATAGTGTTGATTGACCCATGTATCTCTATACAATAGTTATACCAATATACGTACATGTATAGTGTTGATTGGTCCATGTACCTCTATACCATTGTTATACCAGCATACGTACATGTATAGTGTTGATTGACCCATGTATCTCTATACAATAGTTATACCAGCATACGTACATGTATAGTGTTGATTGGTCCATGTACCTCTATACCATTGTTATACCAGCATACGTACATGTATAGTGTTGATTGACCCATGTATCTCTATACAATAGTTATACCAATATACGTACATGTATAGTGTTGATTGGTCCATGTACCTCTATACTATTGTTATACCAGCATATGTACATGTATAGTGTTGATCGGTCCATGAACCTCTATACCATTGTTATACCAGCATACGTACATGTATAGTGTTGATTGACCCATGTATCTCTATACAATAGTTATACCAATATACGTACATGTATAGTGTTGATTGGTCCATGTACCTCTATACCATTGATATACCAGCATACGTACCTGTATAGTGTTGATCGGTCCATGTACCTCTATACCATTGATATACCAGCATACGTACATGTATAGTGTTGATCGGTCCATGTACCTCTATACCTTTAATATACCAGCATACGTACATGTATAGTGTTGATCGGTCCATGTATCTCTATACTATTGTTATACCAGCATACATACATGAATAGTGTTGATCGGTCCATGTACCTTTATACCAGTGATATACCAGCATACGTACATGTATAGTATTGATCGGTCCATGTACCTCTATACCATTGATATACCAGCATACGTACCTGTATAGTGTTGATCGGTCCATGTATCTCTATACTATTGTTATACCAGCATACGTACATGTATAGTGTTGATCGGTCCATGTACCTTTATACCAGTGATATACCAGCATACGTACCTGTATAGTGTTGATCGGTCCATGTATCTCTATACTATTGTTATACCAGCATACGTACATGTATACTGTTGATCGGTCCATGTACCTTTATACTATAGTTATACCAGCATACGTACATGTATAGTGTTGATCGGTCCATGTATCTCTATACTATTGTTATACCAGCATACATACATGAATAGTGTTGATCGGTCCATGTACCTTTATACCAGTGATATACCAGCATACGTACATGTATAGTATTGATCGGTCCATGTACCTCTATACCATTGATATACCAGCATACGTACCTGTATAGTGTTGATCGGTCCATGTATCTCTATACTATTGTTATACCAGCATACATACATGAATAGTGTTGATCGGTCCATGTACCTTTATACCAGTGATATACCAGCATACGTACATGTATAGTGTTGATCGGTCCATGTTCCTCTATACCATTGATATACCAGCATACGTACCTGTATAGTGTTGATCGGTCCGTGTATCTCTATACTATAGTTATACCAGCATACATACATGTATAGTGTTGATCGGTCCATGTATCTCTATACTATTGTTATACCAGCATACATACATGAATAGTGTTGATCGGTCCATGTACCTCTATACCATTGATATACCAGCATACGTACCTGTATAGTGTTGATCGGTCCATGTACCTCTATACCATTGATATACCAGCATACGTACCTGTATAGTGTTGATCGGTCCATGTATCTCTATACTATAGTTATACCAGCATATGTACATGGATACTGTTGATCGGTCCATGTACCTTTATACTATAGTTATACCAATATACGTACATGTATAGTGTTGATCGGTCCATGTACCTCTATATCATTGATATACCAGCATACGTACATGTATAGTGTTGATCGGTCCATGTACCTTTATACCATTGATATACCAGCATACGTACATGTATAGTGTTGATCGGTCCATGTACCTTTATACCATTGATATACCAGCATACGTACATGTATAGTGTTGATCGGTCCATGTACCTTTATACCATTGATATATCAGCATACGTACATGTATAGTGTTGATCGGTCCATGTACCTCTATATCATTGATATACCAGCATTGTTGATTTGTGAATGTATCTTTATTCCATATTAATAGTCATTCCACAGTCAAAATCAACTCAAACGATTCAGGTGTCTGGTCTGCACAACAGCTGAACTTTTGCCGCTTGTAAGCATTAAATTGCAGCCACGTGATTGGCTGATTAAATATTTGCATGGGCGAGCAGGTGGACAGGTGACCGGATAGAGTGGTTAGTGAGTGTATAAGCATTTAGTTCATATATTGTATTCTGCTATATTTTATTTAGTGAAAAGCGAATGTCCCAAAATTAGTTTTGGGTCCAATGCCATTAAAACCATCATCCGATTCCATCAAAATAAATTTGCAGCGAATCGCAAGTATGACGATTGCCCTGAAAATTTGTGCCTCACTCTCTGATGTCTTCTAAGACTGTATCCAACCCCTTTCAAGCCCTTAACGCCAAGCCAGCATTAGTAGTGTCATCCACCTATAACCCACATGATTGGCTGTGCTAGAGGAAGGGATAATCACAGGGCATCTTGGGAAGTTTGCCTGTAAGGCATTATGGAGAAGTCAGCCCAAGGTCATGTGATTCTTTTCATATTCTGTGAAACTGTGGCCGACACTTGCGGGCGGCAGCCATTTTGTCGCCATTTGTGTGCTGCGTACCCCAAAACCTCGGATTTCACAGAATCTAATACTTTTGGGAATTTCGGCCCGTATACGATTCGTGTAGAATCAATTTGCTGATTTCTAATTCTCTGTTCTGTGTCTGTTGTCGCAAAAGCTTAAAGTCATAATGAAAAAACTGAAAATAGAAAATACAACTATTGCCCAGAGTAAAGTTGCAGTTGCCCATCCTAGATTCAAAGTCTTACTGAACGCCTTTAACTATCGTAATTATTTTCAGCAGGAAAAGGAATTTCAAGAAAGTTTGCAAAACTTGGGACACACTGTTCTGTTACACAGTATATTAGGACTTGTATAACTATTTTGGGTGACAACCACTATCATGAATATTTAATATTAGACCAGAAATCCTACTCACGTTGAAACAGAAATCACTTTCTTTATGAGGTACAGAGAAAATATCCCTATTTTGGTGACATATTTAATGAGGTTGATGTGAATCCAATAAATCAAATGCTCTAAGCAAAGGGCTAAATCTGGATAAAAACAGTAAAGAGTGGAAAATAAATTGTAACTGGGATACCAGAAGGAAAATGCTAGGAATAGCAGACTGGCAGATCCAGGGTTATTTTCTATTTTTTTTAGTATTTTTTTTTCCTGTAGCGAAAGCAATTATTTTGCATTGTGGCAGTTTTGCATGTAGGCAAGTTTCTGGAAATCTTCAAGAAGTTTGGAAGTGTGATTTATTCTGGCATTTAAGGGAAATCCCTTATGTTCAGAGTTCGGGTAGAAAAAAAAGTCTATCCTTCTACAAAGGGGTTTCCCAAATTACAAATATTATTATATAAAGTATGGAGCCTGAATTCTTCTTACAGCGTATTTCCGGCTATGCATTTAAAATTACTCCAGGGTGTGCTTTAAAAATATATAATTTTTAATTTAACCATTTCTTGCTCCCTACCAAGGTGCATGTGGACTATCATGTGGGCATTCCTACCTTAATGTTTGTATATCCTCCCCTTGTGTGGTAGTCTAATTACTTACATAAGACACAAGGGTATGAACCTTGGAAGTATTATATACAAGGCTGATAGACATGAAGATAGGGAAGAGTTAAGAGGAAAGAAAAAGCTGTTTGTTTATGATCAATGACCGGGTGACCATAGACAGCTCTCCAGAGCCTCCAAAATGGCTCCCAATGGTTGAGATTTCATACGCCAGATATGGAGAGACGAGAAGTTCTAGACACAAACTTATGCTTTACAAGGGAAATGCTGGGCAGACTAAGAGAAGAAGAACGTTCATGTGCACATGTAAGTTTGTAAAATCTAGATTTTTATGTAAGTAATTGAATTGGACGGCACTTTAAAAAATACTCACCTTTAATGCACCTACACTCATTTTTTAAGCAAGTGTATAAATATTGATTGCCTAATATTTATTTGTTATCTTACTTTGACAATAGCTATGCGGGGCTGCAGGGAATTAAGGTCCCACATCCTCCGGCCGGACTGGGAATTTTGCAGGGATCTTAAGAGATTAAAATGTAATTTTGTCTTTCAAAAACAGCGCAACTCCTCGCTTGGATTGTCATTGGTATTGCAGCTTGAATGCCAGAGAAAGCCCATGGGCAAGAGTGTAGCTGTTTTTGGAAAAATAATATGCATAGAAAAAGCACGGTTCATCTTTTGTCCAAAAATTGGACTGACACTTGCTCTACTTGTGTATGAAGTCTTATGGAGCCTTGGTTCTTACCATAAACCTTGCTGGGGCATTCTGGAGTCTTGGTTTCAAGAGAAGTTTCTAATCAGGAACAGATGCCAAACATAACAAAGCAACATGAAGTAATGTTGAAAGTGAGACCTGTAGACAGCAGAAGACATGGTTGAGGAAATGATCGTGGAACACGGTCAAGGTCATAACATAGATAAGCCACAAACGTGCTAAACTTGATCCGCAGATATAGCCAATTGCATCACTGAGGACTGGGACCAGAAGACATTGGACACAGACATTGGACAAGCCATAGGATGATCCTAAATCGGAAACCAAGGAATGGTGTGGATGTCAGAAGCAAGATAAGATCAATAGAGCAGGAGAGGACTAGAGTCCGAAATATACAGTATACATCAAATTATGGATATAAAATATGTAACATGATATGGGATAACACTAAGAGTAGTGGTGTTTATGAAGTTGAGTCTGTTACTGTGGAGGCAACCTTTCCATGAAGTGGCCACCAAAAAGACACACTGTATGTTTTAACCTAGCAGTCATGTACCCAAGAACAAAAACACAAACACAAAGGCCATTTTCCCAGTAGAAAGTGAAGACAATCTTCCCAGGAGACCAAATACACGAAGTCAGGAGCTAAAAGGTGTCATCCGGCAGGCAACGGAAAGCAAAGTCTCTAATTGGCTCCATAGAATGAAGATTTATATGACATAAGGTATCTAAAATGTAGACAATTTATTTTCGAACTGCTGGTCATGAGAATGACATTACACAATCTAATCGTGAGATACAGTAGAGGCAGCAATATTTACAAACCATCTACAAGGCAAATAAATTACAGAAACCGATCCACCGATGAGCTAAAGAGCGTTAAGCAGCGTGCAAGACCCCATCCAGCAGCCAATTCTAAAAATTGATTGCGGCAGTGTAGCCGGGGAAATCAATGTGGAATAATGTTGCTTGGCAGCTGTAAAAAGTAACAGCAGTGACTTACACAAGTTTCTAACTAATGAAAAGAAATTACTTGCTCGAACATTGCAACAACTACCAAACCGAAGTGAAAACTACAAATTGTGACAGAGGATTAAAAAGGACTCCGAGTAAAATCAATATCTTACATGAAGAAATAAATTTAATGAGAGGAGTATTAGAAGAGTCGGCTAATATAGATTGAATAAGGGCAGAATTAGACGGTCTGCAGGTAATGTGTACAATAAGCTGATTACATGTTGAACTACACTCTTGGTGGTGTATTTTTACGAGCCCGAAAACTGGTAGCACAAATTAAATTATGAGTTCAGACAAAGGCTATTACACCACGGCAATTATTTCTACAGCTTAATTAGCAGAATCCATTGAGTCTATCAAGGGGACGAATATACTATATTGGTAAGAATAAAATTAGATTCAATTTTATTTTAACCTGCAAGAACATCTATGGTGCATTGGTGTAATTTAAAGGAGCTATAAACCCCCTATACTGCAATCTTTGCATTCGAGTAACTGGGTAAAGGCTTCACAGGAGTAATTGTGAGTGTCCTGGTTTTAGTACCAAATCATTAACTACTATAATATAATAATAATCTAATGGCCTCTTGATAAAAAGTCAAATCCTAGCAAAATTGAAAATCCTAAAATTTCACTGTAATTAACCTCAATGGTTTTCCCCGTCATAAAGTAGTCATCTTCCTAGACCAGGTGTGAAAACTCGACTATAAAGAAGAGAGTTCAGACTACAAATTTTGATGTTGGTGAAGACCATCGATAGCGGGGAAAACAGTCGCCTGGCCAAATCAAACGGACTTGATTCAAGAATGACCAGAGTGAAGCTTTGTCTTATTCTGGATACATTTTGAGAAAACCCAAATCATTGAAAGGACCGTTATGTTGAGAAGAGTTGATGGAAAAAGAGGAAGAGGGAAACCAGCAATTAGATGATCATGAAGAGGTCATTGAGAAGCTTGAAGTCCCAAACAGAAGACCAAACCTCTCGAAAGTACATGTCCACCGTTTTCACACCATGTCATTTTTAGGTCCAAAATTCTGTGCTTGTAATTTTCAGAATATATCTTTATACTGTAGGCTTTTGAACTTTGTTTGTTTCTGATTTTTTTCCCAAGCTTCCTCTACTTCTCCATGGTAAGGATCAAAGTCTACCAGCGCCCTTCTTTTGGGACTCATGGTTTACTCTTCTGCTGGGTGCTTATCTAAGGTACTTTTTTTGGGGGTTGTCGTCACACTGAATTTTCAGTCCATACCTGAACAGTTGTTACCTTGAACTTATTGCTGTCAAGTTTTTGCTTCTCCAGAGCGTCTAGTCTTGTGTTTGAGTCTCTATACTTCGTAATGACTGGTTCTTGATTTCTGTGATTGCCTTTATACATGTTCTTGTTCGTCATCCTCTTCCTCTTTTCACATCAATTCTTCCAAGAATATTTGTCTTTTCATAATATATCCAGAATAAGATGCGTATGAAGAGGAAGGTTCAGCATTTTTGGCCGAGGGTCCATTATTTGTTTTTCATTAACACTTTTCTTGTGTCTCTACTTTATGGAGTTGTTTTCATACCCACTCCGCAGATGTGATATGTGTCACTCTGGTAGAGGTAGAGGTTAATATTAGTCAAATAGGAATATTCATGTTTGGCTGGATTTTTCCTGTAGCTCAATGGTCCTCTGGATTTTGGTCACCAGACATGTGCGGTGCTTGAAGATTATTCCAATTGTGCCAAGTTTTTACCAGTTTTCACCGGTCCACTGGACAGGTGATAATTGGTAGATCGGCGGAGGTCTGACCACTGGTACTCCCACCAATTGCTAGAACAGTGGTCCCATGTACCCCAAGGTATCTATCTATTTATCTATCTATCTATCTATCTATCTATCTATCTATCTATCTATCTATCTATCTATCTATCTATCTATCTATCTATCTATCTATCTATCTATCTATCTATCTATCTATCTATCTATCTATCTATCGATCTATCATCTATTTTTACATTCGGCACACACACTGGGATACTTCCCTGACATATATACTGCATATAAACCAATAACGTAATGTAAACCGAGCCAAATTTGTTGTACCACTCTTCGGTGACTTTTGAGGGAGATGCTCTATGACAAGTGCCTTGTGCCAAGAAAATGAGCTCTAGATATACAAGGGGCCTATTCGCTGTACTTAAACAAGGGTCCTCTGCCGTTTCTATCTGACCCTCATATATCTTTACAGAAACATTGTTGCAATGAAAGATTTCATGAAAAGGAACTACAAGAGAGACGATGCTTATCAATATCTGAGCGATACCTATGATTTAAGTTTTTGATTTTTTTACATTGGTTACATGATGAAGTTCACATAGAGCGACGTCATGTCTCGTAAACCTGTATCCCTTCATGTCTAGACAGGTTAAAAGAAGTAACATGAGGTCAGATGATGGAATAATTGTTGTCATTGCTGAAGGAAAAGCAAGTAGAGAAGAAAGATTTGAGGAGATTAGCAGAGGGTTGAGGAATTGCTACAGGAGGAGACAGGTAATCAGCCAAAGAAGGTAATTATCTCGTAATCCTTCAGCTTTGGGAACCTGCAGATACTTTTTTAACACAATATATCGTATCAAGCAGCTCAACAGACACAAGGACATTTAACTCCTTTGAGCCTTTTCGCTCCCTGAATCCCTCGTCATAAATATCCAGGACCGTGAAACAAACATCGCCTGTGTACTCATTTTCTTCTGTGGCTGTTTTTCTTTTTAATTTATTCTCTTTGTTTGCTTTTATTCTTATTTGAGATCTGCAAATGTTCTCCAAAGTGTTTATAATGAAAAACAACTATTGCTCCATGCAACGTTAACCATATGCTTTCATGTAGAGTACAGCTTGTAATTAAATACGCAGGCAAGAGATTCCCTGAACTCACCTCTTCCCAGTATTTTGCATTTTGACTGACTACAAGATGCATCTTTTAAAGGTTATTTATCAAAGTACAAGTAATGTCATATCGTAAGAAGTTTTATCTTTGTAATTATCAAGCTGCTCTTAGCAAATATGTGTTTTCTAGATACAGATTGTCAGCTGACACCTACAGAATATGTTTGTGGAGAGGGAGGAGGGTGCCCGGCTCGAGACCAATTCTATTGAACAAGGCTTTGCATTTGATACTGTGAAAATGGAATGGGGGTCATTGGGGGATGGGTGGTTGTTGGGACCCCTTTTAGTATTTGTCCTATGATATGACCTCTTCTATATTTTGTCTTACCCATTTTGGAACATATGGCCTTATGGAGGTATATAAGTGCTGAACATGGACCGTTTAGACCAGTAGCTGCCAAATTGTAGGTTTCCATCTACTGGTAGACTTGAGAGCATGGACCAGTAGACCTTGATGATGTGTCCACGGGCTGATATCTTAATAGATTCTACATAGAAGGGGGAAAACGGCCTCCTGAGATTTTTAGGTTTTAATCTATCTACACTTTTTGGTCATTGATCGTTGGCACACAATATGGATGCCAGTAGTGTTATCAGAATATACACATATTCCCCAGCATGGTCATGGATGAAGACGGCTCGGCTGTGTAGTAAATGGCTATAGCTGCTTTCTGTGGCTATCACTGGACCATCTGAAAAAGGGACATGCAAAAGTAGATCCCATACTGAAAAGAATGACTACTTCCGATTTAGGTTGATGTGATATAAATGTAGCAGGGCT
This sequence comes from Rhinoderma darwinii, assembly GCF_050947455.1. NCBI lineage: Eukaryota > Metazoa > Chordata > Amphibia > Anura > Rhinodermatidae > Rhinoderma > Rhinoderma darwinii. The sequence goes on from NC_134694.1 coordinate 118,612,739, forward strand.
GTAATGCGTTGGGTCTATATTGATTACGTATTATCTGGGCACATTTCTCAAAATTTGTTGTAATTGGGCATCCGATTAGGTTGGACCGATTACATTTTACGCAGTTTCTAGTCTTATCATTGAGCATCAAAAAAAGAATTGGTTTCCCCAAAGCATCACACGATCGCTGTCACTATGTCAGACCATTGAAAACGTAGCCTTTATAAATATATATCACGCCGTCCTGAGTGCCGCTCGTTACAATCCCGTTCCGAGAGTCGGGAGTATAACACTCACCAGGGGTACTGGCTCTTCCATATTTTGATTGTATATTTTCATCGTTTATACAACTTTTTTGCTCTGATTTATTGTTTTCTGATGAACCTTCAGTGGGGAAATGCGTTGGGACATTAGGAACGCAGTTACGGTATTAACAGGGCAGGGTGCCATCAGGGTATTTGTTTGGGCTTTTACAGGGGTAGTTTCCATTGTGGGGATGCATTTTTTTGGGCGATAACTCTGCTTAACCCAAGGGATAGGTGTTAGGGTTCACTAGGGATACTTTTGCATCATTCATTATAACTTTACTCCTTTGATGTAATCCCTTTATATATTTTCTTTATAATTTGCAGGGTAAGCCTTTAGCCTCGCTGCCAATATTTGTGGTTGAGTCCCTGGTTTGTGACTCTTGTTGAGTAGAGTAATGGCGCTATTAACATTTATTGGTATCCTATTTTTTGTTTTCATTTTAGGCTTTGTTCACATTTGCGTTGGAGGCTCCGTTAGGGACCTCCATCATGGATTCCGTAAATTTTCAGGGTCAAAACAGCACAGTAAGCACACTTCTGTCCGGCAAAACCATGGACAACGTGACGGAATTTAGAGAGTCTGCACTTTCATCAAACTTTTGATATGTCATAGAGGCATATCAAAAGTTTGGGCTGGTCGGGTGCCAGGTGCTGAGCTGCTCCACGTGAGCTGACTTTAGCCTGACGGGGAGCGCTGATCACAGCCGAAGGTGCAAAGCGATCAGCTGACCACTTCTGCCGCCTCGTTTCAGAGATGGTGGGTGTCTCAGCACCCGAACCCCACCAATCAAAACTTCTGATATGTCACTGTGACATATTGAAAGTTTGATGACAGTGCACTTATTCTTGAATTGGTTCCATCGGGCGCTGTTGGTTTCTTTCATGCGACTGATCCAGCGGCTGGTTTTTTCGTTGTTTTGCACCTGTGAGACCAGAACAATGGAAAACCTGAACGCAGATATGAGCAGCACCTAAGGTTTATAATAAATATGTGTATATGACGACCTATAGCAAAACTTAAGCCACTTCGCATAAGTAGTCAGTTTTTTTTCCAGAGATTTTTGTATTCAACTGTTTTAAACACCTTTTTTTACTATTGATTCTGTAACAACTATTCATTTTATTGAATGTCCCAGAATGGCCGGCAGGGACGCCGGGCGGTGCATAGGCAGAGAGAACGACCATCCGATTAGTCACAGAGCAATGCGCCTTATATTAAGCACCTGCGCCCTGGAATTATTTAACTCTTGGCTGTTACGCTTAGCAACCATATCTCCAATTTCCCAATCATTTGTCTGACTCCAATTCTGTTTTATGTTATTAGGGGAATTATATATCTGCCTCCAGCTATCCCGGTGGTTGAGTTAGTGGTGTGGGAATACAGGCATATAGAGGTCGAAGGGTAAAGTGGTTTAGGGGTATAGGGATATATCGTTATATAAATATAGGGGTATGGTGCTTAGGGATATAGGAGTATAGGGTTATAGAGGTATATGGTAATGGAAAATAGGGATATAGGGGTACAGTGGTTTTGGGTAGGATATAGTTATATAAGCATATAAGATAGAGATATAGGGATATCGGGTATAAAGATATAGAATATAGAGGTATAAGTACATAGGGTATAAGGATATAGAGGTATAAGTGCATAGGGTATAAGGATATAGAGGTATAAGTATATAGGATATAAGTATGTAGGGGTATAATTATATAGGGTATAGGGGTATAAGGATATATAATATAGGGGTATAAGGATTGTAAGCTCTTGTGATCAGGGTCCTCACTGCCTGTGTTTGAATTGTAAAGTAGTTTTGTCACTATGTAATGTCTGATTTTGTCTGTACATGAATCCTCTAAATTGTAAAGTTCTGCGGAATTCGTTGGTGCTATATAAATAAAGATTATTATTATAAGGATAAAGAGTATAGAGTTATAGGAGTATAAAAATCTAGAATATAGAGGTATAAGGATATAAGTATATAGGGGTGTAATTATATAAAGTTTAAGGATATACAATGTCACGGTCTGTGGGTATGTAGACTCACTAGGCCGTATTGCCGTAGCGGGGAGGCAGCTGGCCAAACAACAGGGAACCCCAGCAATACAAAGTCCCGCACAAGGGTACCTGGATAGTCCAGACAGTGGCCGCAGCTCTGGCACAGATGGAGGTGGGAGCAGCAGCTAACGCCAGACGTGGCGGATGATAGCAGGTGCCGCAGGTTGCGCCAGACGTGGCGAATCACACTGGACGTGGCAGATGACACAGGACGTGGCAAACAACAGCAGGTGCAGTAGACACGACTCCAACTAGTAGGCACAGGAACAAGAACACAGCACGGGATACAGGAACAGGTAACGGCACAGGTAACAACTAAAACGGGAAACACTAAGGGACCATTTGCAAGACAGACTTGGGATATACAAACAACGCTCAGGCAAGGATCAGAAGGGCTGGGGCCTTCTTATAGTCCAGGAAGTCATGTGAGTTGATGATTATGATTGTCTTCATGTGCGCGCGCTGGCCGTTTAAGAGCGGGCACGAGCGTGCGCGCCCACCCTATGGGACACAGCGGACCAGAGCGGAAGTGAACGCTGCCATCTCCTAGGATGGAGATGGGGACCAGCGCTCACAGATCCATGGCTGTGGGCATCAGGAGGTGAGTAAACCCGACGGCCCGCGGCCATGGACGCTACATACAATATATCAGGATATAGGGGTTGGGTATAAAATATTCTGCGTCGACCATTCCATAAATATAACTATATTTTATATTCTGTCACTTCAATATCTGCAGTAATAATAACTAAACAAGGCCACGGCGATTCTTCGAGTTTTTATCATAGGAAACAGATTGCCTTGATCAACATAAGATTTTTGAAGTTGTTTCCAAGGTGACAATTGAGTTACTTTATATTCTTGAGCAAGATCCTCGTGTATGTTTCACGTATATGAATAATTTGTTTTTATTTATGTATGGCTTTCCTAGTCACAATGCTCTTATTAATTTGTATCTTGTAACTTGCCAGATAGATACCGATGGATAGAAAGAAAGATCGATATTTTGTATGTCTTATGCAGAATGCGCTCTCCTATGGGCAAAACATTATATTATTAAAAAAAATAGCTCTATATAGGAGAGATCTTGTTAGTCGAGATGTCCAAAAATATTTAATGTCTCGCCTCCCCCCACAAGCCTAGCATTTGGTGCAGAATGGAAAAACTATGATGACGTACATTAGAAACTGAATGAAGTGTGAGAATGACCGGGCTGTAGAAGGCAGTATGAGAATGTTCTTCTCAGGGACAATTGTTTGCAACATTGTATCAGTTTCTTCTGTAGCCACTTGTTCTTTTAATCTGTTATACTTAAACTAAAGAGAATCAGAATGTTTCCTGTGTATTATAGTACAAAGATTACAGGGAGCACAGAACAATCCCATAGAACAATCCATGACATCTTCCGTCTGGGTCAGCTTTGGTCACATGACTCAGCAGGGATATCGCTTGTAAAATTTCTGGCGCACGTTGTGCTAATTGTATTTATCAGTAAACATTTTGAGATTCTTTGCAGATGCAGAAGTAGAATAGCGAGAAACGAATCCGCATCCTGGTGTGAGGGAATCTATACCATCGCTAATGTTTTGGCATTGAAAATTAGTTAATTGCAGTAGAAAAGTCGCTCTTACCTCGGAGAACACGGCTCCATCATTCCGGAAACAAACAGAAGAAAAAAAGAATTAAGACTTACCGTTATTTCTAAATCTCAGCTGTCCGAATTATCATTATTGTTGTCATTTTCTTACTACTTCCATTATTTTGAATTTTTAGAAAGGAGGTAAATCCCGCAGTTTAGTGATATGAGGAGAGTGGAGAATAGTTAGAGACCAGAAACTGTTAGGACTAGTCCACAGCAGCCCAGAGTATTTAAGCAAATTGGTGTGCTGATCTTGTGGGAGGTCACAGACTGAGAGCAAGCTTGTAGAAGGAGCAAGTCAATTCCACCAGAAGCACAGAGTATTTCAGGAGAAGAGTGTGCTGATCCAATAGGTAGTTACAAACTGACAGTTATGTAGTAGCACAGAGTATTTCAGAAATGTACTGATCTTTGTGACTTTTCTAGTTATGTTATGTTGTTAATGAGTACAGGACCAGGGGTGTAGCTATACGAAGTACCGGGGTGTGTGACAGTCAAGCCTTGGTGTCTGAGGGGTCCAAGGGCTCTACTGCTACATAAGAAGACACCAATATAAATGGCACATTCTAGGTGGGGACTGACTGCTGAAAAATAATCTCTACAGAACAGGAAGGGTCAGTCTATTATGAATGGTGGATCCTGTGTTATCTATATGTAGGTGTTACCTGTCAGTGTAATCCTGCATGTGTTAGTAATGAAATGGCTGCTGAGAAGTGATCTCTATAGAACAGGAATAATCAGTCAATTACAAGAGTGAAAACTGCAAAATTTCCGAATTTTTAAAAATTCTTAAAAAATATGTTTAGCATAAAAACTAGATTTAAGCAATAGGTCATTTTTCTGACTACACATTTGCTTCTGTAGTCAGGACAGTTCTTCTGACCTCCTGATTGCCACTTCAGGGAACATGTATTTGGTACAATCAGGGCCAACATTAGAAATTTCTGGGCCCCTTATGGGCAAATGGCCTTTGAACTCCCTATTACAGTATGTCCATCAATCTCCAATTCTCCATCTTGTACCCTATTGAATACATTTAATGGGCACCTTATTAAGACTGTTATACTTCTTCTCAAGCAAAGCGACCCCTTGATTTTAAAATAAAAGGGAACAATATGCTGTATTATACCATCACATATTTTTAATGGGTCCATTGAGGAGGGGGGGGGGGCGACAGATTAATAATTGGAGCCTATAAATTTACACATATGTGAAATGAAGGTCACCATGTTGGGAACCGGGTTTGCCCATTATTGCCCATTAAGTTGGCCCATTCATTGCAAAAGTTAATGTTTAAAGCTCTCGTTCAATGTCTGGTGGGTAACAGACCACAGGAGCGTTTGGGGGCCTTTATTTGCTTGGGCCCCTGACAGTTGTAACACCTGTATTAACCTTATGTCGACTCTGGATACAATGGTGCCAACGAAATCGGCGTTGACATAAGTATCCCAATCTAGGGAGAAGCTGTCCTTGTGAAAGATCCGCTTTAAATCACTATATGGTGGAAGAGTCCCTTTAAATCGCTATATAGCAATTTTTTGCCAAATACCAAGGATTCATAGTGACTATTGAAGCATTTATAGATTTTCTTGAAGTGTCGGGCTGGGAGGGGGGCTTATTTGGTCATTGATTGTTACATTTCCACTTTAACAATACAACATATACCTTCAGGCTACTTTATCTAAGACTTTCTTATGAATCTCCTCCCAAGTATTTCTCTGCCGCCCTCCTGCTGTTTTTTTTGTCATCTCAATATGAGAAGCGGAGGAAACAGATAGATAAGTTAGACATGTGGAGCCAGCGGGAGGCCACTGTTCAGATATAACTTAATGGCCACACTAACTGATCCGGGCAGCCTCTGATTCACATAGATAAGACCTTAAACTCCATTATTATGGGAAGGAATGTCGTCCATCGCCTCCTGGATACAGATTAGTCATTCCTTACACAACACTAAGAACTAAATCACACATTATATCAGAACCCGGACAAACATAATTAGAACGCTAAGCCACTGTATAATATGGGGAAGGGAAGGCAGTCAATTACTCTACAAGCCCTTGGTCCGTTGGAAATGTCAAAAAATCTCCAATTACATTCTTGTCTATGTCGAAACAAAATAATTATTTTGTTTAGGATGAAGGTAAAATTGGGCTCCAGATACTTGAGGATAAAGAAATATTAGAGAAGATGATTGCGATTTGCAGGAATAATAAGGACCTGGGCTTCACGACGACGTAAAATGAATGTGGACAGATGTATTATTATTTAATATCCCTTGTGTCTTTACAGTATTAACATTTTGAAGCTTGCATAATTTACTATATTATGTAGCAAACTTCTCCGATTCGAGACACTTGCAGCATTTTTCATGCATGGAATATTATAAGGGAATGGAAATGATTTTAATGGTGACATCAAATAAATATTTTCCTATTATTTAATGACACCGAAGAAGGTAAAAATGCAGCATGTGGTCCCGGGGGTAGTCCATAAACTTCACAAGTGGCACCAAGAAGAAGGCGGCTGGGTTAATCCACTGTGGCGGTGGGACCATTGGTCAGGCATTATTTCCCCCTGGGCCGGGAACATTGAGTCTTTGCTGCCTTTCACTAGGTCTCTGTAGACTTTCAGCTCGAAAAGTGCTTTTGCTAATGGATTTAACTTGCAAAAGTTGCAGTACGGTAGAAAGATGATTGATGTTTGAAGTGGCAGATTTTTTTCTCTCCTTGTGATAAAGCAAAGCAAAAGCTTACTCGGCTCCGTACAGGAATTTTAAGAAATGACATTTTGGAAATATATGTACTTTACTTTATCTTGTACTAAAAACATCTCAGACAATTTCTGAGACCTCGTGTGACTTTTGTAAACGTCACCCCCAAAAATGATCATTGAGAACCACATTTGAGTCATTCACAATCCACTTTATAGTCACCTGCAGGGTGTAATCTACAGACTGCGCTTTATATGTCATGGATTATTCAACAATTTATGGAGTCATTCACAGTAGAGGATCAGAGTATTCAGTATATCAGAAAGATCTATCTATCTATCTATCTATCTATCTATCTATCTATCTATCTATCTATCTATCTATCTATCTATCTATCTATCTATCTATCTATCATCTATCTATCATCTATCTATCTATCTATCTATCTATCTATCTATCTATCTATCTATCTATCTATCTATCTATCTATCTATCTATCTATCTATCTATCTATCTATCTATCTATCTATCTATCTATCTATCTCATATCTATCTATCTCATATCTATCTATCTATCTATCTCATATCTATCTATCTATCTATCTCATATCTATCTATCTATCTATCTATCTATCTATCTATCTATCTATCTATCTATCTATCTATCTATCTATCTATCTATCTATCTATCTATCTCTCTCTATCTCTATATCTCTATATCTCTATATCTCTCTATATCTCTCTATATCTCTCTATATCTCTCTATATCTCTCTATATCTCTCTATATCTCTCTATATCTCTCTCTCATATCTCTCTATATCTCTCTATATCTCTCTCTCATATCTCTCTATATCTCTCATATCTCTCTCTCTCATATCTCTCTCTCTCATATCTCTCTCTCTCATATATCTCTCTCTCTCATATATCTCTCTCTCTCATATATCTCTCTCTCTCATATATCTCTCTCTCTCTCATATATCTCTCTCTCTCTCATATATCTCTCTCTCTCTCATATATCTCTCTCTCTCTCATATATCTCTCTCTCTCTCATATCTCTCTCTCTCTCATATCTCTCTCTCTCATATCTCTCTCTCTCTCTCATATCTCTCTCTCTCTCATATCTCTCTCTCTCTCATATCTCTCTCTCTCTCATATCTCTCTCTCTCTCATATCTCTCTCTCTCTCATATCTCTCTCTCTCTCATATCTATCTCTCTCTCATATCTATCTCTCTCTCATATCTATCTCTCTATCTCTGTCATATCTATCTCTCTATCTCTGTCATATCTATCTCTCTATCTCTGTCATATCTATCTCTCTATCGCTGTCATAAGTAATTGTCTACTGTATCTTAGGCCTCATTTACACGAGCGTGTGCGTTTTGCGCGCGCAAAAGGCACTTGACAGCTCCGTGTGTCATCTGTGTATGATGCGCGGCTGCGTGATTTTCGCGCAGCCGCCATCATAGAGATGAGGCTAGTCGACGCCCGTCACTGTCCAAGGTGCTGAAAGAGCTAACTGATCGGCAGTAACTCTTTCAGCACCCTCGACAGTGCATTCCGATCACCATATCGAGTAACCTGTTTAAAAAAAAAGAGGTTCGTACTTACCGAGAACTTCCCGGCCGTTGCCTTGGTGACGCGTCCTTGGTGACGCGCCTCTCTTGACATCTGGCCCCACCTCCCTGGATGACGCAGCAGTCCATGTGACCGCTGCAGCCTGTGCTTGGCTTGTGATTGGCTGCAGCTGTCACTTGGACTGAATTGTCATCCCGGGAGGTCAGACTGGAGGAAGAAGCCGGGAGTTATCGGTAAGTCAGAACTTTTTTTTTTTTTTACACGTTCACGTATATTGGGATCGGAAGTCACTGTCCAGGGTGCTGAACCAGTTTAACTCTTTCAACACCCTACACAGTGACTGTCTCCTGCCGGGTTCGGTCAAAACGAGTTCGGCCGAACCCGGTAAAGTTCGGTTCGCTCATGTCTAAGACACTCCGTTCGGATGTTTGTAAACAGAAAAGCACGTGGTGCTTTTCTGTTTACATTCAGTTTGACAGCTCTTGCGCGAATCACGCAGTTCGCACGGAAGTGCTTCCGTGCGACCTTCGTGGTTTTCACGCACCCATTGACTTCAATGGGTGCGTGATGTACGAAAAACGCACGATTATAGAACATGTCGTGAGTTTTACACAACGCACGCGCACTGCGCAAAAATCACGCATCGTCTACACTGCTCCGTAGAGTAATATAGGTGCGTACGACACGCGTGAAAAGCACGCGCGTCGCACGCGCGTATATTACGCTCGTGTAAATGAGGCCTTATTCTATGCCATTGGCACTGCAAACCATGCAATCAATATAAGCTGCATTCAAGTAAAAGTAATTATTATATAAAGAGCAAATTGATTGCTTCTAATAATGAATAGGTAATCTATAGTAAAAATGCAAGATGGTAGTTTTTTTAATCTTTTGGTTTTCCTCCTTAGGGAGGGTTGGTTCTTACTGTTAAAATGTAGTTGTTTCATCCATGCAAATTATTTGTGAAGTTACTGCCACTAGGTGTCTCCCTTCCTGTAATCTGCTGTCCATTTGTTGTTGTCAATTAAAATCCGTCCCTAGTTACAGAGCAGAGGAGATAACTACAGGAAGTGGAGGTGTGTCTCTTCACTGCCTTCCCATAAAAGTCCATGGAGAGAGGAGGAGGCAGCAGGAGCAGAGAGATGAAACAGACATGCTGCCAAAACAAGTCTATGGAGAGGGTAGGAGGTAGCAGATGCAGAGTGAACCTGGATGCTCAGGATGAAGAAAATGAGTGCTGCAATGCATGGCATTGTGGGAAGTCCCATAAAATGGTTTATTTAAATGGTGAATAAATGTTTCCTTACTATGTAAACTGAAACAAACTCTTTTTTTTTTTCTTATCTGTTGTTAATTTTATGATTGCATATTTTTATTCTATTTGCCTGAGCTACAGCAACACCAGTTTCAGAGCTTCGCTTCTAGTCAGATAATGAGTCATTGCCTTCCATAGGAAAGTGTAGTGAGCATGCTCCGTGACATATATTCAGGGGACATATTCAGGGAAAACTTTGCAAGAAGGGGAAGAAGAGAAGTGCTGGCATCATTATCTATTGTCAATGGTCTGATCCTGTGTTATCTGCCCCTAGACTAATATTAGGGTTCTCAGAAGCACCCACTTTTATTAGCAGAAGTGATGCCCCTTTTAAAGACAATCACGTGAAAACTTGGGAGTTATGGTGTTACTTTTAATTGTAACGATGCCCTCTGATGATAATGAGATGACCGCTGACCCTGCCTGCAAAATACACAGCACAAGCTGAAAAGTGACAAGTAGTGTCAGCCTATTGTGAGGGCTCAGTGGTCAGTATAAGATCTGCAATATTTCAGGATTTTGTGTAAGTATATGGAAATAAAAAATAAAATAAAAACAATATCAAAAATGCTTTACATAAAACTTGATTGAAACAGTTTAGCATTTTTTAAAGTTAGATACCCTTAAAAATATAGAATACGTAGCAATGTAGAATATATCAGTTTAGTTTATGACCTGTGCTCTTACCCACTGAGTCAGCTCCCATCAATGTCCTGGATATTTAGAGATTTCTAAAAGGTCTACAACTTCTGCTGCACTTTGGTGTAATTTTAAAATGTTCAAGCACTTTCTATATACAGTAACTGATTTTCCAGCACAGAAGTTTCCAGAGTCGAGTGGAACATTGTACCAGCAGAGAGCAATCTACGACAGGGACGGAGACTTTTAAAATGTCACATCGTGTTTTAAAGAGCCCCGGCCTCGTTGCCGGCTGTATTACTGTAATAACGATCCATAGGAGTACAGGGAAAGTTTTGCTCTTCTGCCTTCATTTGTACTTTCTGCTTCTCTTTTGTGCCACAGAGTTGTTATAGGTTAACGACATTCATCACCTCGGCTTTGAGTTTTCCTTCTGTGTCCTGTACTTTCTGTATGATATGTGTTTGCAGCCGAGCCATTCATTCCGCCCTGATGGTCTCCTGTTGTGTTCCTATTTCAGTTGCTGATGGAACATCTTAGCTGTAACATTCTCCCGCAGCATTTACCTGAAAAGCTGTCCGTGCAATGCAGCAAAAGGTCACTCTCCGCTGTTTCCGGTACATTCATTGTGGACGCCGCTAACCTGGCGTGGGTTTTACAGAGGCACATTAACTAAAAAAGAGACTGGTGCAGGGGCCGCTCTCTTATTATTATTTTTATGTAGAATTAGGCTTCAGTAACGCTGCACTTTAACATGAGAAAAAGGAAGAAAAAAAAGCACAAAAGGAAAAAGAACCGGAGCACATGACGTTAGTTGCTGGGGAGCATTTTTCTATAGATCAGCAGCTCAGTATACAGCACTATAAAACACTGCAGATCCCTGTGTACTCCGCCTGTATAGTACTGCCTGGAGGCTTTACTGAGTACCGAGCTGAACACTAGTGACTGGAGGCTTTACTGAGTATCGAGCTGTACACTAGTGACTGGAGGCTGTACTGAGAATTGAGCTGTACTCTAGTGACTGGAGGCTTTACTGAGTACAGAGCTGTACGCTAGTGACTGGAGGTTGTACTGAGAATTGAGCTGTACTCTAGTGACTGGAGGCTTTACTGAGTACAGAGCTGTACGCTAGTGACTGGAGGTTGTACTGAGTATTGAGCTGTACTCTAGTGACTGGAGGCTTTACTGAGTACCGAGCTGAACACTAGTGACTGGAGGTTGTACTGAGTATTGAGCTGTGCACTAGTGACTGGAGGTTGTACTGAGTACTGAGCTGTACGCTAGTGACTGGAGGCTATACTGAGTACCGAGCTGTACACTAGTGACTGGAGGTTGTACTGAGTACCGAGCTGTACACTAGTGACTAGAGGTTGTACTGAGTATTGAGCTGTACACTAGTGACTGGAGGTTGTACTGAGTACTGAGCTGTACACTAGTGACTGGAGGTTGTACTGAGTACTGAGCTGAACAAGATTGACTGGAGGCTGTATTGAGTACTGAGCTGTACACTAGTGACTGGAGGTTGTACTGAGTACTGAGCTGAACAAGAGTGGCTGGAGGCTGTACTGAGTACCGAGCTGAACACTAGTGACTGGAGTTTGTACTGAGTATCGAGCTGTACACTAATGACTGGAGTTTGTACTGAGTACCGAGCTGAACACTAGTGACTGGAGTTTGTACTGAGTATTGAGATGTACGCTAGTGACTGGAGGCTTTACTGAGTACAGAGCTGTACACTAGTGACTGGAGGCTGTACTGAGTATCGAGCTGTACGCTAGTGACTGGAGGCTATACTGAGTATCGAGCTGTACGCTAGTGACTGGAGGCTTTACTGAGTACAGAGCTGTACACTAGTGACTGGAGGCTGTACTGAGTATCGAGCTGTACTCTAGTGACTGGAGGCTGTACTGAGTATTGAGCTGTACACTAGTGACTGGAGGTTGTACGGAGTATCGAGCTGTACACTAGTGACTGGAGGCTGTACTGAGTATCGAGCTGTACACTAGTGACTGGAGGCTGTACTGAGTATTGAGCTGTACACTAGTGACTGGAGGCTGTACTGAGTATCGAGCTGTACACTAGTGATTGGTGGCTGTACTGAGTACAGAGCTGTACACTAGTGACTGGAGGTTGTACTGAGTATTGAGCTGTACACTAGTGATTGGAGGCAGTACTGAGTATCGAGCTGTACACTAGTGACTGGAGGGTGTACTGAGTACTGAGCTGTACACTAGTGACTGGAGGCTGTACTGAGTATCGAGCTGTACACTAGTGACTGGAGGCTGTACTGAGTACTGAGCTGTACACTAGTGACTGGAGGCTGTATTGAGTATCGAGCTGTACACTAGTGACTGGAGGCTGTACTGAGTATCGAGCTGTACACTAGTGTACGGCGTAGCTATAGGGGTGCAGAGGTTGAATTTGCACTGGCCCTGGAGCCAGAGCGGGTCCAAAAGCCCCTCAGACGCATAAGACACCAGTATTATTAATGGTCTAAGGTAGGTGGGGGCCCGTCATAGAGTTTTATTGGGGCCCAGGAGCTCTAAGTTACGCCTCTGCCTCCCCGTACTGCTGTATAAACTCCATCAAGTGCCCTATGTATGGAAATATTCTCCTCTGGAAACATTGCATCGTTATGTCTCCGCATATACGGTATCTAATGGAGAATGGCAAGATTTTTTTTTTTGCCATTTTTTTTTTAACTGGTCCGAATTTATTGATGGGCTCGAAAAATTGAGGTCACATCACGGTCGTGTTATTGCTACAATATTAACGTGACTCGTAGGTGACCAAATATCGCCGTGTAGCCTTATTAGAAGATGTTGATGTATATAAATAATTCAATTTTATTTAATGGTAATGGGGACACATTCTATGAGCACAATTTTTTTTCATTATTCCAATATTAATAAATAAAGCCGAATGCCTCATTATCATAAAAAACTGATGAAACCGTCCTCCTGGCTGCAGCGAGTGATCTGAAATCCTGGTAATACCGTATGACACGCTGCAACAGCATTTAAAATAAATATCACCTGATGTCTGTGGATCAAACAGCCAAGAACTGCTTTGGAGAATTTTGCTGCTGTAGGTGCTGATTGCAAAGCACCAAGTTATCTTCATAATCTAGCATGGTATATCAAATAAATATCAGGAGGCTTGATAGGCCAGACAAGAAGCGACTTTCTGATATTGCTTCTGCTGATGAACACAAAGGTTTGAATTACAAAGCTGTAGAATATTTAAGTAACTCATGACAGGCATCAAAATTCCAAAATGTCTTCCTATTTCGATACTTTTCTTATTCTTATAATTTAATATTATTCAATTGTGTTGTTTAAATAACAATTCCACTTAATAATATAAAAATGTATAGCAACTACTAGGCCAGGATCACACAAACCGTTTGGATTTTTTGAGAAAAACGCAGTAGTAGACACACTCTTTTATTTATACCGTTTTTCCATTTGGATCCACTTCTGTCTTTTGGCTCAATAAACTGGGACAAAAAATGTAACAAAAAAGGCATCAAAATGGTGTGTAATCCTGGCCTAATACTGCCCCCTATATCCAACAATATAATTACTATAATACTGCCCCTATATACAACAATATAATTACTATAATACTGCCCCCTATATACAAGAATATAACTACTATAATACTGGCCCCTACATACAAGAATAGAACTACTATAATACTGCCTCCTATATACAAGAATATAACTACTATAATACTGCCCCTATATACAAGAATATAACTACTATAATACTGCCACCTATATACAAGAATATATCTACTATAATACTGCTCCTATATACAAGAATATAACTACTATAATACTGTCCCCTATATGCAAGAATAGAACTACTATAATACTGCCCCCTATATACAAGAATATAACTACTATAATACTGCCCCCTATATACAACAATATAATGACTATAATACTGCCCCTATATACAAGAATACAGCAACTATAATACCGCCCCCTATATACAAGAATATAACTACAATAATACTGCCCCCTATATACAAGAATATAACTACTATAATACCGCCCCCTATATACAACAATATAATTACTATAATACTGCCCCCTATATACAAGAATATAACTACTATAATACTGCCTCCTATATACAATAATATAACTACTATAATACTGCCCCTATATACAAGAATATAACTACTATAATACTGCTCCTCTATACAAGAATATAACTACTATAATACTGCCCACTATGTACAAGAATATAACTACTATAATACTGCCCCCTATGTACAAGAATAGAACTACTGTAATACTGCCCCTATATACAAGAATATAACTACTATAATACTGCCACTATATACAAGAATATAATTACTATAATACTGCCCCTATATACAAGAATATAACTACTATAATACTGCTCCTATATACAAGAATATAACTACTATAATACTGCCCCTATATACAAGAATATAACTACTATAATACTGCTCCTATATACAAGAATATAACTACTATAATACTGCCCCCTATATACAAGAATATAACTACTATAATACTGCCCCCTATATACAAGAATATAACTACTATAATACTGCTCCTATATACAAGTATATAACTACTATAATACTGCCCCTATATACAAGAATATAACTACTATAATACTGCCCCTATATACAGGAATATAACTACTATAATACTGCTCCTATATACAAGAATATAACTACTATAATATTGCCTCCTATATACAAGAATATAACTACTATAATACTGCTCCTATATACAAGAATATAACTACTATAATATTGCCCCCTATATACAAGAATATAACTACTATAATACTGCCCCTATATACAGGAATATAACTACTATAATACTGCTCCTATATACAAGAATATAACTACTATAATACTGCTCCTATATACAAGAATATAACTACTATAATACTGCCCCCTATATACAAGAATATAACTACTATAATACTGCCCCCTATATACAAGAATATAATTACTATAATACTGCCCCTATATACAAGAATATAACTACTATAATACTGCTCCTATATACAAGAATATAACTACTATAATACTGCCCACTATGTACAAGAATATAACTACTATAATACTGCCCCCTATATACAAGAATATAACTACTATAATACTGCCCCCTATATACAAGAATATAATTACTATAATACTGCCCCTATATACAAGAATATAACTACTATAATACTGCTCCTATATACAAGAATATAACTACTATAATACTGCCCCCTATATACAAGAATATAACTACTATAATACTGCCCCCTATATACAAGAATATAATTACTATAATACTGCCCCTATATACAAGAATATAACTACTATAATACTGCTCCTATATACAAGAATATAACTACTATAATACTGCCCCTATATACAAGAATATAACTACTATAATACTGCTCCTATATACAAGAATATAACTACTATAATACTGCCCCCTATATACAAGAATATAACTACTATAATACTGCCCCCTATATACAAGAATATAACTACTATAATACTGCCCCCTATATACAAGAATATAACTACTATAATACTGCCCCTATATACAGGAATATAACTACTATAATACTGCTCCTATATACAAGAATATAACTACTATAATACTACCCCCTATATACAAGAATATAACTACTATAATACTGTCCCTATATACAAGAATATAACTACTATAATACTGCTCCTATATACAAGAATATAACTACTATAATACTGCCCCCTATATACAAGAATATAACTACTATAATACTGCCCCCTATATACAAGAATATAACTACTATAATACTGCCCCCTATATACAAGAATATAACTACTATAATACTGCCCCTATATACAGGAATATAACTACTATAATACTGCTCCTATATACAAGTATATAACTACTATAATACTGCCCCCTATATACAAGAATATAACTACTATAATACTGCCCCCTATATACAAGAATATAACTACTATAATACTGCCCCCTATATACAAGAATATACCTACTATAATACTGCTCCTATATACAAGAATATAACTACTATAATACTGCCCCCTATATACAACAATATAATTACTATAATGCTGCCCCCTATATACAAGAATATAACTACTATAGTACTGGTCCTATATACAAGAATATAACTACTATAATACTGCCCCCTATATACAAGAATATAACTACTATAATACTGCCCCCTATATACAAGAATATAACTACTATAGTACTGGTCCTATATACAAGAATATAACTACTATAATACTGCCCCCTATATACAAGAATATAACTACTATAATACTGCCCCCTATATACAAGAATATAACTACTATAATACTGCCCCCTATATACAAGAATATAACTACTATAATACTGCCCCTATATACAGGAATATAACTACTATAATACTGCTCCTATATACAAGAATATAACTACTATAATACTGCCCCCTATATACAAGAATATAACTACTATAGTACTGGTCCTATATACAAGAATATAACTACTATAATACTGCCCCCTATATACAAGAATATAACTACTATAATACTGCCCCCTATATACAAGAATATAACTACTATAATACTGCCCCCTATATACAAGAATATAACTACTATAATACTGCCCCTATATACAGGAATATAACTACTATTAGGGCACGGCCAGACTTGGCGGAATTCCTCCGCAACTGTCCGCATCAATGCCGCACAGAATCTGCGTTGCAGATTCTGCTGCGGATCTGCACAAAATGTGCAGAAAATTGATGCGGACTAGCTGCTGCGGACTGCGGGAAAAGTGCTTCCCTTCTCTCTATCAGTGCAGGATAGAGAGAAGGGACAGCACTTTCCCTAGGGAAAGTAAAAGAATTTCATACTTACCGGCCGTTGTCTTGGTGACGCGTCCCTCTTTCGGCATCCAGCCCGACCTCCCTGGATGACGCACCAGTCCATGTGACCGCTGCAGCCTGTGCTTGGCCTGTGATTGGCTGCAGCCGTCACTTAGACTGAAACGTCATCCTGGGAGGCTGGACTGGAGACAGAAGCAGGGAGTTCTCGGTAAGTATGAACTTATATGTTTTTTACAGATACATGTATATTGAGATCGGTAGTCACTGTCCCGGGTGCAGAAACAGTTACTGCCGATCGCTTAACTCTTTCAGCACCCTGGACAGTGACTATTTACAGACGTCTCCAAGCAACGCTCCCGTCATTACGGGAGCCCCATTGACTTCCTCAGTCTGGCTGTAGACCTAGAAATACATAGGTCCAGCCAGAATGAAGAAATGTCATGGTAGTAAAAACAATACGCTCCGCAGCACACATAAGATCGGCGGACTTCATTGCGGAATTTTGACTCTCCATTGAAGTCAATGGAGAAATTCCGCCATGAGTCCGCCACTGCTCCGCAACAGACAGAGCATGCTGCGGACACCAAATTCCGCTCCGCAGCCTATGCTCCGCAGCGGAATTTTACGCCTCGTCTAAACGAACACTGCTAAATTAAAGTGTAAGTCAATGGACAAACGGCACCGCTGCGGATTAACGCTGCGGAGTGTCCGCAGCGGAATTTAAGTGAAATTCCGCCACGTGTGAACCCGCCCTAATATTGCTCCTATATACAAGAATATAACTACTATAATACAACCCCCTATATACAAGAATATAACTACTATAATACTGTCCCTATATACAAGAATATAACTACTATAATACTGCTCCTATATACAAGAATATAACTACTATAATATTGCTCCTATATACAAGTATATAACTACTATAATACTGCCCCCTATATACAAGAATATAACTACTATAATACTGCCCCTATATACAAGAATATAACTACTATAATACTGCCCCTATATACAAGAATATAACTACTATAATACTTCTCCTATATACAAGAATATAACTACTATAATACTTCTCCTATATACAAGAATATAACTACTATAAAACTGCTCCTATATACAAGAATATAACTACTATAATACTGCCCCCTATATACAACAATATAATTACTATAATACTGCCCCCTATATACAAGAATATACCTATTATAATACTACCCCTATATAAAAGAATATAACTACTATAATATTGCAGAAAAGAAGAAAGGACGATCCAGCGCTGTGTCGGATTTTAAAAAGGAAATGTAATTCCCAATTTTATTGGAGATATAATTAAAAAACGGAAAGGAGACGCAGTCATGGAGAATACATTTTCTGCCATGACTAAGAGCACTGCACATGCTCGAAACGTGTAGGCTTGGGCTATCAGCCCGCTACCACACTCCACCTTGAGACTGCGTCTCCTTTCCGTTTTTTAATTATATCTCCAATAAAATTGGGAATTGCATTTCCTTTTTAAAATCCGACACAGCGCTGGATCGTCCCTTCTTCTTTTCTGCTGTGTTTACCGCTGGCCGTCGCGGGGATCCGAGCGAAGTGTCTGGAGACGCAGCTACCGGTGAGCTGGAGGTTTCCTCCCTTCTTCTACTATACTATAATATTGCCCCTATATACAAGATTATAACTACTATAATACTGCCCCTATATACAAGAATATAACTACTATAATACTGCTGCTATATACAAGAATAGAACTTATATAATACTGCCCCCTATATACAAGAATATAACTAATGCCCCCTATATACAAGAATATAACTATTATAATACTGCCCCTATATAAAAGAATATAACAACTATAATACTGCCCCTATATACAAGAATATAATTACTATAATACTGCTCCCTATGTACAAGAATATAACTACTATAATACTGCTCCCTATATACAAGAATATAACTACTATAATACTGCCCCTATATACAAGAATATAACTACTATAAGGGCATGACCACACGTGGCGGATTTCCTCCGCAACTGTCCGCATCAATGCCGCACAGAATCTGCGTTGCAGATTCTGCTGCGGATCTGCACAAAATGTGCAGAAAATTGATGCGGACTAGCTGCTGCGGACTGCGGGAAAAGTGCTTCCCTTCTCCCTATCAGTGCAGGATAGAGAGAAGGGACAGCACTTTCCCTAGGGAAAGTAAAAGAATTTCATACTTACCGGCCGTTGTCTTGGTGACGCGTCCCTCTTTCGGCATCCAGCCCGACCTCCCTGGATGACGCACCAGTCCATGTGACCGCTGCAGCCTGTTATTAGCCTGTGATTGGCTGCAGCCGTCACTTACACTGAAACGTCATCCTGGGAGGCCGGACTGGAGACAGACGCAGGGAGTTCTCGGTAAGTATGAACTTATATATTTTTTAACAGATACATGTATATTGAGATCGGTAGTCACTGTCCCGGGTGCAGAAACAGTTACTGCCGAGCGCTTAACTCTTTCAGCACCCTGGACAGTGACTATTTACAGACGTCTCCTAGCAACGCTCCCGTCATTACGGGAGCCCCATTGACTTCCTCAGTCTGGCTGTAGACCTAGAAATACATAGGTCCAGCCAGAATGAAGAAATGTCATGGTAGTAAAAACAATACGCTCCGCAGCACACATAAGATCTGCGGACTTCATTGCGGAATTTTGACTCTCCATTGAAGTCAATGGAGAAATTCCGCCATGAGTCCGCCACTGCTCCGCAACAGACAGAGCATGCTGCGGACACCAAATTCCGCTCCGCAGCCTATGCTCCGCAGCGGAATTTTACGCCTCGTCTAAACGAACACTGCTAAATTAAAGTGTAAGTCAATGGACAAACGGCACCGCTGCGGATTAACGCTGCGGAGTGTCCGCAGCGGAATTTAAGTGAAATTCCGCCACTTGTGAACCCGCCCTAATACTGCCACCTATATACAAGAATATAATTACTATAATACTACCCCTATATAAAATAATATAATTACTATAATACTGCCCCCTATATACAAGAATATAACTACTATAATACTGCTCATATATACAAGAATATATCTACTATAATACTGCCCCCATATACAAGAATATAACTACTATAATACTGCCCCCTATATACAAGAATATAACTACTATAATACTGCCCCCTATATACAAGAATATAACTACTATAATACTGCCCCTATGTACAAGAATATAACTACTATAATACTGCTCCCTATATACAAGAATATAACTACTATAATACTGCCCCCTATATACAAGAATATAACTACTATAATACTGCCCCCTATATACAAGAATATAACTACTATAATACTGCCCCTATATACAAGAATATAACTACTATAATACTGCCCCTATATACAAGAATATAACTACTATAATACTGCCCCTATGTACAAGAATATAACTACTATAATACTACCCCCTATATAAAAGAATATAACTACTATAATACTGCCTCCTATATACAAGAATATAACTACTATAATACTGCCCCTATATACAAGAATATAACTACTATAATACTGCCCCTATATACAAGAATATAACTACTATAATACTGCCCCTATATACAAGAATATAACTACTATAATACTGCCCCTATATACAAGAATATAACTACTATAATACTGCCCCTATATACAAGAATATAACTACTATAATACTGCCTCCTATGTACAATAATATAACTACTATAATACTGCCCCTATATACAAGAATATAACTACTATAATACTGCCCCCCTATATACAAAAATATAACTACTATAATACTGCTCCTATATATAAGAATATAACCACTATAATACTGCTCCTATGTACAAGAAAATAACTACTATAATACTGCCCCTATATACAAGAATATAACTACTGTAATACTGCCCCCTATATACAAGAATATAACTACTATAATACTGCCTCTTATATACAAGAATATAACTACTATAATACTGCCTCCTATGTACAAGTATAACTACTATAATACTGCCCCCTATGTACAAGAATATAACTACTATAATACTGCCCCCTATATACAAGAATATAACTACTATAATACTACCCCCTATATACAAGAATATAACTACTATAATACTGCCTCCTATATATATAAGAATATAACTACTATAATACTGCCCTATATACAAGAATATAACTACTATAATACTGCTCCCTATATACAAGAATATAATTACTATAATACTGCTCCTATATACAAGAATATAACTACTATAATACTGCCCCCTATATACAAGAATATAACTACTATAATACTGCCCTCTATATACAAGAATATAACTACTATAATACTGCCTCCTATATACAAGAATATAACTACTATAATACTGTCCCCTAGGTACAAGACTATAACCACTATAATACTGCTCCTATATACAAGACTATAATTACTATAATACTGCCCCTATATACAAGAATATAATTACTATAATACTGCCCCCTATATACAAGCATATAACTACTATAATACTGCTCCTATATACAAGAATATATCTACTATAATACTGCCCCCATATACAAGAATATAACTACTATAATACTGCCCCCTATATACAAGAATATAACTACTATAATACTGTCCCCTATATACAAGAATATAACTACTATAATACTGCCCCTATGTACAAGAATATAACTACTATAATACTGTTCCCTATATACAAGAATATAACTACTATAATACTACCCCCTATATAAAAGAATATAACTACTATAATACTGCCTCCTATATACAAGAATATAACTACTATAATACTGCCCCTATATACAAGAATATAACTACTATAATACTGCCCCTATATACAAGAATATAACTACTATAATACTACCCCTATATACAAGAATATAACTACTATAATACTGCCCCTATATACAAGAATATAACTACTATAATACTGCCCCTATATACAAGAATATAACTACTATAATACTGCCTCCTATGTACAATAATATAACTACTATAATACTGCCCCTATATACAAGAATATAACTACTATAATACTGCCCCCCTATATACAAAAATATAACTACTATAATACTGCTCCTATATATAAGAATATAACCACTATAATACTGCTCCTATGTACAAGAAAATAACTACTATAATACTGCCCCTATATACAAGAATATAACTACTGTAATACTGCCCCCTATATACAAGAATATAACTACTATAATACTGCCTCTTATATACAAGAATATAACTACTATAATACTGCCTCCTATGTACAAGTATAACTACTATAATACTGCCCCCTATGTACAAGAATATAACTACTATAATACTGCCCCCTATATACAAGAATATAACTACTATAATACTACCCCCTATATACAAGAATATAACTACTATAATACTGCCTCCTATATATATAAGAATATAACTACTATAATACTGCCCTATATACAAGAATATAACTACTATAATACTGCTCCCTATATACAAGAATATAATTACTATAATACTGCTCCTATATACAAGAATATAACTACTATAATACTGCCCCCTATATACAAGAATATAACTACTATAATACTGCCCTCTATATACAAGAATATAACTACTATAATACTGCCTCCTATATACAAGAATATAACTACTATAATACTGTCCCCTAGGTACAAGACTATAACCACTATAATACTACTCCTATATACAAGACTATAATTGCTATAATACTGCCTCTATATACAAGAATATAATTACTATAATACTGCTCCCTATATACAAGAATATAACTACTATAATACTGCCACCTATATACAAGAATATAACTACTATAATACTGCTCCTATATACAAGAATATAACTACTATAATACTGCCCCCTATATACAAGAATATAACTACTATAATACTGCCCCCTATATACAAGAATATAACTACTATAATACTGCCCTCTATATACAAGAATATAACTACTATAATACTGCCTTCTATATACAAGAATATAACTACTATAATACTGCCCCCTATGTATAAGAATATATCTGATGTAGCAAATAGGATTACTAAATGTAATCTTCCCTTTAAGAATGATGTCCGTTGGCTACATGGCGTGTGTACAGTTTGGTCCTTTCCCTGCTCTTCCCCTTGTTCTGCTTTTCTCAGATTTTTTTGCCGGCTTCCCCTTCATTCGTGTACAAAAATGTTCTGTAAGAAATTATCCATGGAAATGATAACTTTTAAGATTTCACAATCACATGAAAGTTGTAATGCAAAGAATCATAGAAATTAATTAAAAATATGTTTAGCATTTTATTCTCCAAGTAATTATCGCAATTCCAATCCGGAACCCCTTTAGGCAAAATTCTGTAACTTACAATCCACACAGAGAAGCTCGAACTTACTGCAACATAATGTCATTTATCCGGTGTGTAAACGACTGTCAGGAAAAGTAAGTGAAGCTTCTGTTGTTATTTCCATATTTAGTAATATTACAACTCATCTCCAAGAACCCCCAACCTTTTTATTGAGCCTCATTTCACTCTATGGGGGCCAGTTACCTAGAAATCCTCGACTACAGGTACATGCTCCCATTGCCTAAATTATTGGGCGCTTCATAATTATAACTTAACAAACATTTATAGGCAATAAATAGAAAATGAACAAAGGACACTCTTCTTATGGCTTTAGGTGGAAGGCCACAGGTTTTATTAACAATAACATCATGCCCAGCTAACCTGGGCAGCAACCGTTTGGTACGTCCAAACACTGACTAGAGGTGGACATGTATACATTACTGCATGGCCAAACGGCTTGCCCGCCACAACGGGCGCCGCGTAAACCTATGCAGAAAGTTTGCCTTCTAAATCCCGTCTTGTAATTCCAGGAGAAAAATTTCTTGTCCAATAGGGTTAAAATTAATGCCCTCCTGGGTCAACAAATCCTTATTGTCCCCTTCCAGTTCCCGATGGCGAACCACCAAACCCCTCATGCCTCTGACATAGCGGGACACTCGAACGTTCAGGACCCTTCTGGCCCGCGCAATAGCGTCCAGGTTGCGTGCTCCACGACACACAACACGCTGTACTACATCCAACCACGCCAACACCATCTTCCGGAAAAAACAGGAATGCTATCCAAATCGGACTTGATGAGGGAGATGAGCTCCCCCAGTTTTACCACACAAAGATCATTTCCTCCTGCGTGCACCACCATCACCACTGGACCAGAAGTTTCATTGCTGAACTTGACCACTTCAGGTAGCACTCGCAACCACCTCATTCGTCTGACGCCGCTCCAATAAACATCAGCGTCACCGAAACCTAGATGCGACCCAATGGGTCGAACCGCTGCCCTCTGCGCAGCCCAATGATTGAAGGAATGCCCAAGGATACAGACCTGGGGGCGACCAGCACATGGAACAAAAGGAGAATAAAATAACAGCAAAACATGTAAGGAGAAAAAACACGCAATAGAAATAATTACAAAACAAGTTCAGGCCGAATATAAGTACGATAATTCTGCGACCGCCATCGGCCTAATCGCATAATGTCGGTTCCAGACAAACCTAGCGCATCCACCATAGTAGCAGCCCCGATGTGGAAAAAATGGGTCCCAAACTCGCTAGCAGTCAAGCAAGTTTTAAAAAGCGACTCAAACTAAAATTTTGTCAGAGGAGACCCATCTGCATGCAGTAAAAAAGGAGGAGGCTAAGAAGGACCACCAGGTCAGCAACGCTCACAGCATACTCACCCACAATAGCCACAGGGCAAACAACCATGTGCCCCTGCCCAAAGACTCCGTTTTTGACATGCGCACGCGCAATTTTAACCCGGGAGAATTTGATTTAAAACTTTTGCGGTGCTTTTTCTACTTTAGTCCTTGTGGAAATGAGAAAAAAATAGCTAAACCTACATTTTCTTTGAAAAAATTGTCATTTTAATTTTCACGGCCTACTTCCAATAATTTCTGCAATAAACCTGTGGGGTCAAAATGCTCACTATACCCCTAGATAAATTCCGTGAGGGATTTAGTTTCCCAAATTAGGTCACTTTTGGGGGATTTCCACTATTTTGGAACCGCAAGAGCCCTTCAAACCTGACATGGTGCCTAAAATATAGTCTAATAAAAGGGAGGCCCAAAATCCTCTAGGTGCTCCTTTGCTTCTGAGGCCAGTGCTTCGGTCCAGTAGCGCACTAGGACCACATGTGGGACATTTCCTAAAACTGCAGAACCTGGGCAATAAATATTGAGTTGCATTTCTCTGGTAAAACTTTCTGTGTTACAAAAATGTTTTATTAAAATGAATTTCTGCAAAAAAGAAAAAAAATGAAATTTGTAAATTTCACAACTTCTTTGCTTTAATTCCTGTGAAACGTCTAAAGGGTTAAGAAACTTTGTGAATGCTGTTTTGAGGGGTGCAGTTTTTATAATGTGGTGACTTATTGGGGGTTTCTAATATTTAAGGCCCTCAAAACCACTTCACAACTGAACTGGCCCCTGTAAAAATAGCCTTTTTCAATTTTCTTGAAAATGTGAGAAATTGCTGCTAAAGTTCTAAGCCTTGTAACGTCCTTGAAAAATAAAATGATGTTCCCAAAACTATGGCAATCTAATGTAGACATGTGGGAGGTGTTAATTAGCAACAATTTTGTGTGGTATAACTGCCTGTCTTACCAGCAGATACATTTAAATTTAGAAAAATGCAAATATTTGCAAAGTTTTTTTTCACAATTAAATACTGAATTTATCGAGCAAATTTTCCCAGTATCATGAAGTCCAATGTGTCAGGAGAGAACATTCTCAGAATCGCTTGGATAGGTAAAAGCATTCAGAAGTTATTACCACATAAAGTGAAACATGTCAGATTTGAAAAATAAGGCTCTGTCAGGAAGGTCAAGAGTGGCCAAAGCGGGAAGGGGTTAAATAGTCCCTGACTAATACCACGTCATCTGACACCAAACCGGCCGGACGTTTCGCACTCGGGGGCACCAACTCACCGATGCGAAGGGCACCAAAAAAAGGACAAAACAATGAAAGCGCGCAATAACTATGCTTAAAACAGGGAAGTACCAACAGACGTTGAAGATTGACAAAAAAAAAAACCAACAGATCCAAAGACACAGGATGTCTTCGATCAACCGGTGAGATTTCCTTCCTCCAACCCCTAATCACCTGACCAACAATGAACCTGTTTTGTGACATCCAGGAAGCCATTTAATTTCAGCATAAAAGCCACTCCACACAGTCGTCTGGCCAACGTAGCCGACACCTCCAGGCCACTAAGAAACGCTTAATAGTCTAAGACCACAGTTGCATGAATTTTGTCGGAAGACGAGTAACAACCCCCTGCCACCGACAACCACTCAGCTCAGGCCTTACCATGACCACTCCACGTGGACAGAGCGACAGATCTTACAACCAAGTTCATAAGTTGGCCTCGACCAATACCATCAAGCTGACAGGGCACGCATCTCTCAGTTCCCGCGCCGAGGGGTGAAACTCTCAAAAACGACAAACCTGGAAGTGAGACAAAGCATCAGAAACAGCATTATTAACTCGAGGGACGTGTCTAGCCCTTAACCAAATATTCATCTGCAGGCAACGTAATACCAAACATCTAACCAATGCCAATACCAACAAAGAACCAGAGAACAGATTATTCAGCACATGCACTACAGACAAATTATCAGTCCAGAATACAATTCGATGATCAACCATATTGCTGTCCCACAACTCAACGGCCACCAAAATTTGGAACAATTCCAACAAAGTCACGTTCCCAGTGATACCGATGTCATACCAATATGCTGGCCAGACACCGCTGCTTCATCTGACTCTGAAAACAGCACCAGCCACGTCTGTGAACAACTCCAAATCTGCACTAGACTGCTCCGCGTCCTACAAAAATAAAATCATCAAGATTCGATAAGGACCATCCATACCAAGAAAGTACTGAAAGACTCAAAATATGAACACGATATTAAAAACCCCATAGGGAGGCACATGTCCTCATAATAAGTACCATGTTGCATGCATCCTAACAGGGGAAACACTCCGGGTGAACCAGCAGCAAGCGGAAAGCAGACCAAAGAAACAGTTCTATTAAAAGAAACGTAAGACACTGCCGACTCAAACTTAGAAATTCCGTCATTCTCTGAATCGCCCTTAGGAAAATATGAATTAGGCAAAACTTCCCTGGTTCCCTCTTGGGCACCAGACTCAAGGGAGAAACATGCAAATTACCAAAAGGAGAGGCAGTAAAAGTGTCGGCTATGCACCCCAAACTGACCTCATGCAATTTTTGTCTTGCAACATCTATGTTTTAGTTAATTGAAGCCAAATTATCAACTAACAGTAAACAAATACCCGGCACATAAAGGATAAAGAAATCAAAAGTAAAACCGTTATTTAGAAACTCAGCTTCCTGTCTCTTGGGGTACAGATCGAGCCACCGCCACATTGCGATAGCGCTCACTGGTATTCTCTGCCCCACCTGAGGAGCGCACCCGGGCAGGCTTCCTCTGTTTTCGGTAGCAGCGGATCGCCGAATGCGCTCCTCCGCAGATCGAACACTCATGCCGGAATTTGCAAGTGGCATAGAATCTGCAGTGTCCTTCATTATATTGCCAGCAGTCTCCTGTGGGTTTATTGGCTGCAGGCTCCGGCGAAACTCCGGAGCTGGCGGCCCCAGTATGAAAGGGACGCGTCGGACGCTGAGATATCATGAGTTGGATCCAGACGTCGGTGGCCTTTGTTGCCCATCTCACAGACGGGCTCAAGGCCAAATGACGACTAATCTCCTCACCATAGCGCCACCAAGCTGCATCACTGTGCAGCTTGAAGGTGCTATGCACCGTACCCAGATAACCAAAGAGTTCCGAACACCTCTCTAGGAACTGCTGGCAAAGCACATGCTCTAATACTGAAAAACATTGTAACCAATTACCGAATGTCTTAGCAACTCTGACTTTCTTTTCAGAACCCCTTTCAAAAACACGCTCCTTATCGATGGTCAACTGCTCCACCGAAATCAGATATCAACGTACTCCCCTTTTTGGATTTTTTTCTCTGGTTTCAGCAGACAAATGACCACCGAGAGGAGCAACTCCACAAAAAGCAGAGTTCCGAAAAGTATTCCCCGAAGGACCTGGGAGTAGCTCCAGAGGAGAGGAGGCAGCAGCAGCGATTCCAAACGAAGGAGGTACAGTCGGCTGGAGAGACTGGTGGCTCAGAATCAGGGGGGGGGGTTCATGTAAATGGTGCGATGTCCCCGCACAACCGCCAGTCCCAGAGGAACAGCTGTAGGTGGTGCAGATCGGCGAATCTTACCGGTAAGTGGAACACCTGGCCGGCGGAACTCGAGTGCCGCCAATTGCCACCACGGTTACCAGGCAAAAGCCACCCATACCGGCGCCCATGGTACGTGCGTGAACCACGTCTGCGGAAACGAGCCCTTCCATTGCCGCCAGAGGTGTCAGAGGATGATGAGGACCACCTGGAGGGGTAGCTACACCTAATGTTTTTTCGCCCTATGCCTGGCAAAGCGAAGGGAACCACAGTGGGAGGAATGGGCGGAGCATCAATGGGGTTGACTTGCTCCTCAACAAAAACCGTCGGAGCTGGAGGTGTAATGGGGAGAGTGGGAGGTGCAGGGGTATAGAGGACAGGCGGTGCATCCAAACCACATATATATAATGGGCCACCTGAGTGACAACGACATAGGCAGGTGGTCCTGTTGGCACGAGACCGCCGCCTGAGCATGGCGCAGCAGAGACAGCCTTAAGGACACCGGAAGGAGCTGTCACAGACATGGGGATATAATTGGTCTGTGACCTGGGAATCACTGGA
Organism: Rhinoderma darwinii; assembly: GCF_050947455.1. Lineage (NCBI taxonomy): Eukaryota > Metazoa > Chordata > Amphibia > Anura > Rhinodermatidae > Rhinoderma > Rhinoderma darwinii. The sequence continues at coordinate 118,641,689 of NC_134694.1, forward strand.
AAAAGAGGTCCCTGTTTTTGCAGAGGGGAATCTCAGGGTATTCCCACAACTTTGCTTCTCCACAACCGGAGCAGCACACAGCAGCGTCAGCTGCTCATCCTTTAACTGGGCGGGGGAGCTTTGGAACCGTTCCTCCCACTTTCATAAGCACTACACATGAGAGGAGGGGCGGAGCAGGACGTCCCCTCATTAGCAGAGGTGCGCCCGGCCTGCCCTAGGGGCAGAGCCGGCTTCCGACCGCAAGCCGGCCCGCCGGATCTACGCATAGCAGGCACGCTGCTGGGGGAGCCAGTGTAGGCAGCGGGGTAGGAGGCACAATATTGGATCGCCCGTTGCTGTTCTCATCAATCAGCAGCGGCGATCCGGACGTCACGGCCACAGTGCAAGGATGGCCGCCATGTTTTGCAGCGGGAGGGGGGCTGGTTCTGAAGGTGGGCCAGACTGTCTCTGGGGTCTACCCACCACAGGTGCCCTCAGGCCGGCATCAGTTGAAGGAGCGGAATGGGAAGGAATGACAGGGTAGGTTGTGATAGGGCGCAACTACAAATCCCCCTCTAACCAGGTGGAACCCTCATTCCTCACCTTCTCTAAGATCAAAGCGGTTAGCTCCTCAGGAGAAATGGAAGACTTTCCCAACTTGTGCGGGATCAGCTTGCAAAGAGGTAATTTAACAACAACGCGTAGTTTATATACACTCTACAACCCCCCACCCCCCATGAGCTATGTATTATTAACAAGAAAAAGGTGGCAGGGGGAAGAGGGAGCCGAAAAACACTTTATTCACGCCCTGACCTGTATTTTGCCTCTTAACCCCCTCATTACCCTGTAGTCAAAGGCACCTGCCTTATACAGTATGGTGCCTGCTATTTTTCTCACCTTCTGTCCTTGCTGTAATGAAATCAGCTCTCCATACACTGACATGGAACCTAGACACACTACATTAATGGAGTTATGTGGGGACCAAAAATTATTAGTAGTGTAGTCACTGCATCATGTGAGTTCTCGCTAATATACATTTCGTTCCCCCGTCGCGCTGACTCTGAGATTTTCATGGATTTTTATAGCGCTGGCGGGGGACCGGAAATCTAGTTGCACAGCCTTCTTTGATGACGATACGACCCTTTTTCATGTGACCAGCCCCGATGTACTCTATGTATAAGCAGCAGCAGTAGTACAGCGAGTACATAGAGTATAACGAGGCCGGTCATGTGACTGAGTCATATCGTCATCAAAGAAGGCTGTGCAACTAGACTTCCAGTCCCACGGCAGCGCTATAAAAATCTATGAAGATCTCAGAATTAGCGCGACGGGGTCCGGAATGTATATTAGCAAGTGTAGTCGCGTACTGCAGGGAGTACACTGATAATAATTTTTGGTCCCCACATAAACCCTTTAAGCACCTAAAAACAGGACTGATTGATACATTTCAACTGCACCAATAAATTGTAGCAAACTGGACAGAATTGTGCAACGATAGACAGACAGACAGACAGACAGACAGACAGACAGACAGACAGACAGACAGACCAATTTAGCGCACAGAGGATTGCCTAGACTGGATACACTCTAAGCTGTCAGAAGTATTAGGTCTGCTCAGGTTTCCAACCTCTGGATGTAAACAAGAATGTTCTTACTGACAGCAAGCGGAGATCTTGAAAATAATGTGGAGTTCAAACACAAAGTATATTTGAGTTGTTATACAACTTTTATTTTCTTCTATGATTAAGATTCATTTACATAAAACAAGTAAAGTTTGTTAAAAAAAAAAAGCTACATTGTAATGTCTATAAAAAGGTACAAAAGTGTAAAAAACGCTGAAACGTCAATACCGTGAATTGTCCTAATGTCTCTGTAAATGTGATTATTGCAACACGATACAGACATAATGTTTACCTTACAACAAAGTTTCTGAAACCTAAGCAAATCACATGAAAATAAACCTTTTTAGACCACAGAACCTGAAGAATCCACCTCAGCATGTGAATAATTGTATCAAATCGAGTTACGTCTTGTGGGTTCATCATCATTAAACTCTGACAAACTTGAAATAAGATTTCCCATCAGCTTCCGAGGCCACCCACACCGAGTTATTCTGCGAACGCTCAGACCATCCCCGCTGAAGATGCTTTCACCCCCATCTGCTAATCCCACATACTAATACAATTAGCTCTGCAAAGGAACAAAAGGACAAGTGAAAATGTAATAGGTCTGGGCAATACTTGACGACCTTCATTAATATTCTCTTAGATTAATTTAAATCTTAGAGCTGAGATGAGGAATTAGTGCTGTAAACCCAGAATATTGCATTGCAAGCCATGAACCCTCATGGGTCAGTGTTGTAATCTATATGGTTGATTGTTTGCATTTCACAATGTATATTTTTTAAATTTACCATGAAAAATCACCCGCTCGTAGTTAATTTGCACCTCATGATTCCATGGGGCACCTGACTGTTGTTATTGGCTGGTCATCCACAGAATATTACTTTAATAGATGTATAGGTGGAGTTTTAAAATTATATGTCATCACCTCGATATCTCTGCTCCATTAGGAATCCACAGCTATGATCAGTGAGTCCAACTTAACTGCATTGTCTATTGGAGTCTAAGGTAGTCTGAGGCTCAGATAGCTCTACTGTCCCTCCCTCATATTTTATACTACAGCTCTGCTCCATTAGGGCACAGCTATGATCAGTGACTCCAGCTTAGCTGCATTGTCTATTGAAGCCAATGATAGTCTAAAATCCATCCATGTCTCACCAGAGGCACAGGCTGCTGCTCTGTCCCTTCCTCATGTTTTATACTGCAGTTCTGCACTATTAGGGAACTGCTACGATCAGTGACTCCAGCTATGCTACATTGTCTATTGGAGTCTATGGTAGTCTGAAATCCACCTTCTGTTTTAACAGAGGCTTAGTCTGTTGCTCTGTCCCCACCATGCTTTACCCTGCAGTAATGCTTGTTTAGATTGGCTGCTGTGTATAAGCACAAGCTCAGCAGGAAGGAAGTACATGGATAAGTGTTTTTCCATTATGGCAAGGAGGTTTGGGCAGAGAAACGGAAAATTATGTTTAATGTGGATAAATGTAAGGTTATGTACCTGGGCCCAGGAAAAATGTTTACAGTTATGCAATCAATGGTAAAACATTGGGTAAAACTACCACTGAAAAAGATTTGGGGATATTGGTGGACAGTAAATTTACCTTTATCAACCAGTGCCAGGCAGCTGCTGCCAAGGCACATAAAATCATGGGATACATCAAAAGAGACCTAGATGCTCAAGACAAGAACATAGTTATTCCTCTAAACAATTCATTATTATCGATCTAATTACAATGTACAAATCTATAACTGGACAGTACAGAGATCTTTCTAATGATCTTTTTACATCTAAGCCTGTAACAAGGACAGAGGAAAACAGAGGGAAAAAAGTTTCACCGCCGTCACTGACAGGGATTCTTTACTGTGGGACTATGGGACTCTATGCCGCAGGGTGCTGTGATGGTTCATTCTTTGAACAAGTTCAGGAAGGGCCTCTCTTGATAAATATAATATTACAGGTTATGAGTCCCAGATTCTGGAGAGGGGACGTTTATTCTGATTCCCATATTTGGAGTCATGGAGGAATTTTTCCCCTAATGGGGCAATTGACATCAACCTTATGGGGGCTTTGCCTAACTCTGGATTAACACGGTAGGATTATAGGTTGGACTCAGTGGCGGATTAAGTAGACCATGGGCCCTGGGCTGTTACCCAAACTTGGGCCCCCCTTCCTCACCGTAACTATTTTTAACACTACCTTTTTGGGCAAGCATTAACAGTGTTACGATTCCCCTTGTCACAGCGCGGTGTCCCTACATACTGACAGGATCACACTGTGCAGGGACACAACCTCCTGACAAGGGGAATTGTCTATCAGTCCTGGACCGCAGAAAGACTTTTTGTGAAATACAAGGATTTCCTATAATAAACATGTCAGGAGAGGTGACAGATTCTCTATAAATCTAGTGACTCACAGGTGACGACGTCTCAGATTCTAGTAGTTTTTTTCCTCTTTTCTTCTCCATCCGGTCCAGCGCTCATGACGACTTCTCCCGGCCATGACTCATTTCTGCAGAATTTGCCACTTAGACGTCTCCTCACTTTTCCAACATTTCCACACCTATAAACGAAAATAAAGTTATCATGGTGCCACATAGTGTACCCCTAAATATAATAGCAAAAAACACTGCGCGCCTGAATATAATACCACACACTGTAAAACACCATACACACAGCCCCCTGTACATAGTGCCACACACAGCCCCTGTAGATATTACACACCCCCATAGATATCGCCATACACAGCCCCCTCTATATATCACACATCCCCCTCGTAGAGAGCGTTACACACAGCCCCCTATAGATAGTGCCATACAGCCCCCCTGTAGAGCGCCACACAGCCCTCCCCCTCTTGTAAATAGCACCAAAAAGCCCCCCCTATAAAGAGCGCCACACACATACCACGGTGGATAGCACTACACAGCCCCCCCTTGCCTCACAGCGCTCCCCCTTGTATATAGTGCCTCACAGCGCTCCCCCTTGTATATAGTGCCTCACAGCGCTCCCCCTTGTATATAGTGCCTCACAGCGCTCCCCCTTGTATATAGTGCCTCACAGCGCTCCCCCTTGTATATAGTGCCTCACAGCGCTCACCCTTGTATATAGTGCCTCACAGCGCTCCCCCTTGTATATAGTGTCACACAGCGCTCCCCCTTGTATATAGTGCCACACAGAGCTCCCCCTTGTATATAGTGCCACACAGCGCTCCCCCTTGTATATAGTGCCACAAGGTTATGTACACATTTAAAAACTTTATATTATAATTATATATATATATATATATAGTATGTCTGTGTATCAGTGTGATTGATTGATTTTATTAAAAAATATTTTTACTTTTTGAGATACGGCTGCTTTGTATCCTGTATCCGTCAGGTCAGCAGGACTGACGGGATCAGTGACACGCAGGATCCACCTCAAATCTATCACATCTAAGATTATAATTTAGCGCAGGGCCCGTTTCACTGATCCCGTCAGTCCTGCTGACCTGACGGATACAGGATACAAAGCAGCTGTATCTCAAAAAGTGAAAATATTTTTTAATAAAACGTAATTACAAAGTTGCACCAAACACACATTTTTATTAAAAAAAAATAAAACCGACGTTATTTTTGCGACGTTTTTTCCGTAGACAATGCAGGTTTCGTTTTTTATCGTTTTTATGCACACATTTTTTGCCATTTTAGAATTTTTATTCATAAAGTTTGAAAATAATAGTAAAAAAAGAAGCTTTTTTACGTTTCAGCTATTTTTTTTTGGTAATAACATTGTTTTACCCTAAAATAGACCTTTTATCTGTGATCGTCATTGTCTACCGTAAATTTTAATATATTACATGTCTATATTAGGGTAATTGGGTCAGCGCTAGCGTTACAACAATGATTGGCGGGGGGGGGGGAACGTTTTTTTTGGGGTGGGTATTTTATGTGTATTTATTATTATTTCTTTTTTTTGCACTTTACTATTTTTTATTACTATGTTCTGATCCTCAAAGGTCAAAAAAGACCTTTGGGGAACTTTATATCTACTTTCTCTTTGTTTTACACCATGTTTTTCCACTGTAACTGGAGCTGCACAGCAGCCCCAGTTACAGGGGAAATAAGCCCTCTCATAGTGACGATTGTCACTAATAGGGCTGTGCTGGGTCTAGTAAGACCCAGCAACAGTCTGCCACTAACGGCACCCGGCGATCATGTGACCAGTCACATGATCACCGGGAGGAATAGAGACAGCGCCGCTGCTGCTGTCTCTATTCCTATACACAGCGTTCATTGAACGCTGTGTAAGACATCGGAGAAGACAGAAGCAGAATAGCTGCTTCTGTCTTCTCCTCAGGGTCCCCGGCAGTCACTGACAGCCGGAGACCCGACATTCAGCTGCCCGATCGCGCGGGCAGCAAGTTAAAACCCGAGCCGTAGAAAGTCTATGGCTCGGGTTTTAAGCACCCGTCCCTGACCGCTGGCCGTAAAAATACAGCCAGCGGTCGGGAACCAGTTGGGCAGGAGGATAATCCTGTACTGACCTCAGCGCCGGTGACCGCCCGCCGGCTCTTCTCTTGCTGCTTTGGAGTAACAGAACAGCCGTCCGTCGCTGTTCTGTTACTCAATGGCGGCGGCCCGCACTGTCAGGGAGGCGTGTCCTACCCCTGGATCCCGGCGAATTCCCTGCTCCTCCCCATCTTCGTCCGTTAGCAGCGCTAGCGCGCTGAATAGATTTACGAGATAATGTGCGTTTCGGGCTGCCATGGGCCCCCTGGAAGCCTCGGGCCCCGGGCGGCCGCCCGAAACGCCCATATGATAATCCGCCACTGGTTGGACTTGATGGACCTGTGTCTTTTTTAAACCTCATCCACTATGTGACTATGTAAGAACAGAATGATTATAAAGTACATAAAACTGAACAGCGAGTGAGAAGGAGAAGAATTAAAGGTTAGCTGCTGCCCCTAGAACAAGGGAATGAACCTCCATAAGTGTGTGTTAAATATCTGCTTATATTCCAACTATGCTTTCAATGGAAAAAAAAGTCTGACAATGGCCAGTCACATGCAAGAACTCCCAATAATTTTGTAAACGTCTTTTTTTTCCCTTGCACAACTTCAGTGACATCATGTCCTTTACTGTGGTCACATTCAGAGCTGCATTTATAATTCTGCTGCTTTCCTGACAGTTCTCAGGCTGAGGCAGTTCATATATAACTTCAACACTATGTTGGTTTGGGGATGTGATGTTTATACAAGTATCTGATTATGATGCACATAAGTGGCATAGTGGGTACAGAGGTTAAAATCACATTTGGGCCCTGGTGCCTCAGAAACTAAAAAGGCTTATCTTCGATAGATAGATTAGATAGATAGATAGATAGATAGATATGACAGAGGCATAGCTAGGTTCTCCAGCACCCGGGGCAAATATTTCGTTTGGCGCCCCCCCAACCTCTTTCCCGACATCTCCTTCCTCCTTGCTGTGTTTGTTTTCTCTACCAATCAATGACGTGTCATTTATTTTCCAATTTTTTTTTATGTAACTCGAGCATAAAAATATTTTTACATTTTACAAGTAATATAGTTCTATACACAACACCAGAACCAAGCTCAGTACATAAATACAGCATCGGAACCAAGCTCAGTACATAAATACAGCTCCAGTACCAAGCTCTGTACATATATACAGCACAGAATAAAGCTCATTACATATATACAGCACCAGAACACAGCTCATTACATATATTCAGTACCAGAACCAAGCTCAGTACATAAATACAGCTCCTGAACCAAGATCATTACATATATAAAGCACCACAACCAAGCTCAGTACATAAATACAGCTCCAGAACAAAGCTCAGTACATAAATACAGCACCAGAGCCAAGATCAGAACATATATACAGCTCCAGAACCAACCTCAGTACATAAATACAGCACTAGAACCAAGCTCAGTACATAAATACAGCACCAGAACAAAGCTCAGTACAAAAATACAGCTCCAGAACAAAGTTCAGTACATATATACAACACCAGAACAAAGCTCAGTACATAAATACAGCACCAGAACAAAGCTCAGTACATATATATAGTACCAGAACCAAGCTCAGTTCATATATATATATACAACACCAGCACAAATACAGCTCAATTCGGTGCATCCCTGCCGTATAGGTTTGCACTAATTTGTTTCCAGCTCCCAGCATGGCCCGAACAATGGTAAGGATATGCTGGGAGTTGCTGTTTCATAAAAAAAAATCATATCATAATCATACCACCCATCATCTCACTGTAGATCATACAGTGACTACATTACTGATTAGAGGCAGAATAAACATTTACATTAAGTGACTCACCGGTGACGTCTCAGATTCTAGTTCTTTTTCTCCATCCCGTCCAGACCTCTATGATGACTTCTCCCGGTCACATCCCATTTCTGCAGTTTGCCGCTCACATGTCTTCAGCTTCTCACTTTTCAAACATTTCTACACCTATAAATAAAGACAAAGTTCTCATTATACCACACACTATGCCCCTAAATATAATAGCGCCATACACTGCACCTCTATTTATAATAGCACCACACACACACACACACACACACACCGTGCCCCCTGTTGATAGTGCATGCCATAGAACCCCCTGTAGATAGTGCCCTACATATATCTCCCCTATAAATAGTGATCCACATATAGCCTACCCCTGTATATAGTGCCTCATATGTAGCTCCCCCTATAGTGCTCCACATATAGCCCACCACTGTAAATAACCCCCTTGTATATATATAGCCCACCCCTGTATATAGTGCTCCACATATTGCCCACCCCTGTATATAGTGCTCCACAGATAGCCCACCCCTGTATATAGCCCCCCTGTAGATATAGCCCACCCCTGTATATAGTGCTCCACATATAGACCACCCCAGTATATAGCCCCCCTGTAGGTAGAGCCCCCTATAGATAAAGCCCCCCATAGATAAAGCCCCCCATGTAGATAAAGCCACCCCCCGTATATAAAGCCACCCCCTCCCCATCGATAAAGCCACGCTGTAGATAATGCCACACAATTTTTTATTAGGATAAAAAAACAAACTATACAAACTCACCTTAATCCCGTTCCCGCACCGTCCAGCGACAATGGAGACCTGCTGCCTTCTGCGCAGGTCTCCTGGGATTGAACATCGCAAGCAGCCTGATGACGTGATTGCGCCGCTTGCGTCTATGAAAGGCGCTGATTGGCAGGGTAGAATTACTTTCCTTGTCAATCAGTGCCTTTCAACGACACACACGGCGCAAAGTATCAGGCCGCTTTACTCGTAGAATGGCGCTGAATGGCCGGGCACGGAATGTACCCGGCCATTCATTGCTTCTAATTGTACCTGTGTCCTATAGACGCAGGTAAAATTATAGTGCAGGAGGGGGTGGCGGCGATTGGTTTCAGTGGTTCCGCCGACCCCTCAGAGAGGCAGCAGGACCCCGTCATGGACGGTGCGGCCATGGCACCCCCCTCTAATTCCGTTTCCCAAATATTTTCAGTTGTAAGAGCCCAAATAGATCAGAATTGCAAATTAGTTTCTAGACTTTGTATTCGGGCGATTATTAGCAATCAGCCGCAGGCTTCATTTATTATGCTAATAGGGGAATGTACAATATTCTTTTTCTTCGTCCTGTCATGGAGTACTTGTTTCACGCCTTTCCCCTTTTTTATAATATCTCAGTAAGATTCCTACGATTAAAAAGAACTAGAAGAGAGTAAAAGAGACACGGCGCCACATGGTGCAAATAAAAGCAGGGTAACAAGGGAGCAACTAGATAACCAAAAAGTGCTCACCTTGAATTGTGGACACTGGTAAGTGTCACAAAGGTACGAAAGCTGCTGCCAGGTCCAAACACAATCAAACAGAGTTTGTTGTCAGAGGGATAGTTGAGCAGAGTAAAAACGGACCAAAGGCGCTGCTAAAATCATCGATGTAATATGCTTTAGACAGGCATGAGTTTCAAAAGTATTTAATAACACAGGGGAGGCTACGCGTTTCAACGCCGGACCGGCGTCTTGATTGGCCTGATGAAGACGCCGGTCCGGCGTTGAAACGCGTAGCCTCCCCTGTGTTATTAAATACTTTTGAAACTCATGCCTGTCTAAAGCATATTACATCGATGATTTTAGCAGCGCCTTTGGTCCGTTTTTACTCTCCTCAACTAAGATTAAAAAGAAGCACACATAGGGCTCTGTTCACACTGCTGTCAGAGGCTCCATTCTTAACCTCCATCATCAGCTCTGTTCTACCCATAAAATTACGGACACCACAAAGAAACCAGATGAAGCTCGTTGTAAGTCAATGAGGTCCGTCGGGTGACGTTGGTATCCAAAATAGGAAACAGATTCCGACACCGGCCACTGCATAAAATCTGGGGCCTGGATGCCGCCGTAGCAGCAGATCGGTCCCGGTGTCAGACCCTTACGATCACATACTGATTACCTATTCTGTGGATAGATCATCAGCATGAAAAACTGCCCCGTGCCCAGACAAATACGGTTTTAGAGGGGTTGTCTAGGCATAGAAAACATGACTGTTTTCTTCCAAAAACAGCACCACCCCGTCTATGGGTTGTGTCTGGTATTGCAGCTCAGCTATATTGTGTTAAAAAAAAAAATTGGCGCATCTATGCATTTTTGGGGCGCAATTTGGGCCAGAAATCATGTGCATTTTGTTTAGTAAATCTTCCCCAAGGTCCGCAGCACAGCGAACATGATAAATATCAGACAGAAGTATATTATCACCACAATTAGGTCGGTTTGGCGGTGCATACCAGTTCGTGGACCAGCAACATTTCCATATTTCATGTTACAAAACCATATTTCCACCCTATAAGACATTGCAGGATAAAATATAGGTCAATACTTGAGCATCCATTGTCTTAAAAGGTGGAAATACAGTTCTGTAATAGGAAACTCAGCAACTATATTTTGCTCATCTCTAATCAGAATCTCTCGGTAGTGCAGCTTCGGGCTTTGGATCTGTAACTTCAAGCAAATACCTCTCCGCATAGAAATAAATATGAAAATGTTCATTTGGTAGGTCTCCTTTAAGATGAAGATTTGATCACCTGTCTACAAGCTGGAGCTAAAGTGGAACTGTCTCTACATCGAGAGAAAACAGGAAAAATATGGATTGGCCAAGATCTGACTAGAAAGCAATAAAAATTCTGGGGCAGAACGCCTGAAATGCGTAATTCATCCATGAGAACCTCTCACAACATTTACATAGACATATATGGGAGTGAGATTAGGGGCTCGTCTTATAAGCGTTACTTTTATATGGTATTGGCTTTGGGTTCAGTGCAGGGTTGCGAACTGTCCGCAAATTTACGGATAGCCCACAAAAATGGGTGTTTTTTTCTGCCCTCCATAGCGTCCGGCAGAAAAAAGCACCGTCTGGTATTTTTCCTCATTCTCCCGGAACTTTGCACTGCGCATGCGCTAAAATGTACAGTGCAAAGGAAGAATAAGCCACAGCGGTGCATATTTTTAGATTCCAGTTGACTTCTACAGAATCTGAAAATATGCAGGCCGCTGCCAAGTGAGGTCGGTGCGGGAAATGGACCAATCCTGTCACCTCACCTCAGCAACGTGAGGTCAGGTGACTGGACTGGTCCACTCACGGGCAGTCATGGACCCCAGTCAGAAGTGGAACTCCGCCGCTGGGTCGCATGATGTCCTTGGCTCCTCCTAGTCACGTCAGGCAGAGCGGGGAGTGGAAGCAGTAGGCTACAAGGGGAGCTTTGTGGCGGTATGTACAAGGGTGGTACTGTGTGGCGCTATTTACAAGGGGGAGCTGTGTGGCGCTATCTACAAGGGGGAGCTGTGTGGCGCTATCTACAAGGGGGAGCTGTTTGGCGCAATCTACAAGTTGGGAGCTATGTGGCGCTATCTACAAGGGGGCTGTATGGCTATCTACAAGGGGGGCTATGTGTGGGTATCTACAAGGGGGGCTGTGTGTAGCTATCTACAAGGGGGCTGTGTGGCTATCTACAAGGGGGGCTGTGTGGCTATCTACAAGTGGGCTGTGTGTGGCTATCTACAAGGGGGCTGTGTGGCTATCTACAAGGGGGCTGTGTGGCTATCTACAAGGGGGCTGTGTGGCTATCTACAAGGGGGGCTGTGTGGCTATCTACAAGGGGGGGGGGCAGTGTGGAGCTATCTACAAGGGGGGCTGTGTGTGGCTATCTACAAGGGGGGCTGTGTGACTATCTACAAGGGGGGCTGTGTGTGGCTATCTACAAGGGGGCTGTGTGGCTATCTACAAGGGGGCTGTGTGGCTCTATCTGCAGGGGGCACAGTTACTGATGGGGCACTTTTATTGTGTTGAGCACTGAAGGATCATTATTACCATCTGGATCACGGGTTTGTTTAGAGGATGGGGTATAGGTGTGGAGGGTGCTGGAAAAGCGAGAAACCAACATGTCTGTGTGTCAAATTCTGCAGAGACCAGTCGTGGCTGGAATAAGTCATCACAGCGGTCCGGATGGAGAAAAAAAAGGGAAAGTGAACGACTCTAATTAGAGAAAACATCACCTAACTTAGCGGGGAAAGCTACAAGCGGAGCTGTGATTGGCGAGTCACTCCTAGCACACTGCACAGGCAATGATTTTGGAATGTGTCCGTAAAAATGTTGGCCTGTCCGTGATTTTTAGCTCAGTTGTCCAGAAGTTTCTGAAGTGGAGGTTGGCAGCCCTGGTTCAGTGGTCCTACTCAGTAGTTCAGCCTTAAGCTGTGGATCTGTAACTTCAAGCGATCACTCAGCATCAAAGTAAAATATGAAAATGTAATTTTCCTTTGCTAGATCCCCTTTAAGAGTATTTGAAAACCTGTTCATGATGAAATTAAATCGAGTTATGCAGCAAGATTATGTTTCAATATCTGAGAAGAAACAAGGGGGAAGTTATAGTTTGGCCAATTCTTGACTAGAACCTAACAGAAATTCTGAGGCAGAACCTGAAACGCACGGTCAGCAAAGAAAGTGCTAAAATTCAAGGGGAATGAAACCGCATTTATATATGAAATTTCTTGCAACCCCCATATGATAATTACTAAAGGGAATAACAGTCGATATTTCACTGCAATCTACCATGATCATATGCAATGATGGCCGTGCGAAAATCGCCATGGCGTCCTGTCCTTGAAATTTTTTTGTGTCAAGGCTTAAATGTGCAGAACAATTACTTGAAGCACATGAACCAACTTTACCAGGTCTACCACCACCGGATCAATAATAATTTTGTGTCCCACCACAATGCCGCATTGTATTAATAGATAATACAATAATTTATTATTAATTAACCCTTTGGAGCCTTGATGCCCAGAGAAAAATGTCACCTTTTGGAATGCTACATTTTAGAGGCAATATTTATTTATTTTTTAGTCTACCCCAAATTTTTGTTTCTTTTCTTGCTTACTTAGGACTAGTTTTTTTAAATTTAAAATTCAAACTGATTTTAATCCTCTAATTCTAGCATGCGCAGCGATGTAAATATGTGTACATTGTGTAACGTATGACGTCAAGAACTATTACTCCATTTAAGTTTTACACGTACAATATCTCCCTCCCTTGGCTTTAGACACCACCGCTGCACATGGATGATATTCATCTAGGTTCAGATTTGTTTTAGTAAAGGCTCAAAAGTAGATAGGCCCCTGTAGAACAGGTTAAAATTGGTGTTTGGGATTATTATTATTATATGTTTGGGGCAATATTCATTCTGCGTGATAAGAATGTATTCATGGATTAGGAAAGAATATGATCCAGCGCTGCAGGTATGTGATTTAAAAAGGATCTCGATCCCACTTTTATTTGTATCAAAAATTTAAAATTCGATATCAGGTGCATTCAGGCATCAAGGCAGTATTTTGTAGGTGTTCAGCGCCTACGCGTTTCAAGCACGACTAGTGCTCTTAATCATGGCATCCATTCACACACTGGGGCCCATGGATATGAACTTATATACTGTGTTTTACTAGGTGGAGCTAGGAGGCCAGCTGAATTAAATGATTGCGAACAGCTTGTGTGTTTCTAAAACACAGGAAAATTTGTCTTATCTTTTAAATCATTATATATGTCAGTTTGTATACAAAGTACAGAAATCTGACTTATTATTCCATTGTTATTGCAAAAAAGAATTGTTATGCGAGCAACATTGGCTCAGTTGCTATATTTTCCCTTTGCTGTATTATCTTACTATTTAAAAGAGCCCCGATGTAAGAAAGGGGAAAATATACTGGCTTACTTCAGAACCGCATGAGAAACCGTGGTTCAAGCTTTCCACAATAAATAGAAATAGGGCTTAGTATCTGTGTGTGAATGGGTGCTGAATTAATACCGATGTTACATCTTGTTTCGAAATTAGACAATTATGTGTAAAAACAAACCGTTCTAAATAGAAAAGTCAAAACATAAGACAGAAAGAAAACATATAAAATTAGACTTTACGAATACCAACAAATAGTGTGCTGGAATCTGAAGATAATTAACATAATAAAATAAATGAGTATATCATGGATATTACATCTAAGAATATAAAATATTTTGATATTTTTTATTTCTGTAGTACCTCGCCGTGGTATTCATTGTAAGATAGTGGAAAAAACTCTATATATGCATATAAATTAATTTCTATACAGAACATTACTGTGTCATATTTACTCAGCTATATAAGATAGAATTCATTGCTAAGCGCAATTATATATAGCTATGTTGCAATGCATATCTTTACTATAATCGATGTGCTGCCTGAATATTTTCTGTGCATATATATTTATTTTTTATAGTTTATCATTTAATGTTAACATAATTCGATCAATATGAAATAATTATTGATGAGTAGCTGTTATTTTTAATTGAACATATTGTATATGTGTAGATTTTCAAGTTTATAGTATGTTTATCATACGGTATGAAGTTATATAAACTGGATCTATGTTAGATAAAGAGATATGGGAATTGACAATCCTGCTATTGAAAACATGAATTTGAGAATTAACTTGTATCTCATATGCTACAACATATATTGACTACATTGCCAACTTATTTTAACTGTAACCTCTAGATTTTGTATGACAGATTACATTCATATTTATTCTTTTTTCCAATGGAACATCTACAATCGAGCAGGATGGAAAGGCTTCCTATTGTGTACACACTCTCCCGCAAAACACTCCCACTCCGATTGTAAACCAATGACACTCAAATTGCGTCTGGCTATGGGTTATGAGGTATGTATTATTTCAATTTGGTTTTTCCAATTTATTTTTCCCATAGGCAATTTATTTATCCATTTTTAATTTTTGGTTAATATAGGAACATTAGCTCTCTTTTTAAATTAAGTCCGTGCGGAAACCTTGTTTGTAAATTAAATATCCAAAAGGCTTCTCGTGTTAGGAGTGATTTTTTAAGATTTCCCCCACGAGCCGTGTGTTTAATTTTTTCGATGGCATATGTTTTTAGATATGTGGTATTTCTGTCATGACACGTAATAAAATGTCGTGCGGCATTCGATATGTTGACAATTGCCGGGTTCCTAATGTAACCAAGATGTTCTAAGATTCTTGTTTTGTATTTCCTGGTGGTACTTCCTACATATTTCAAGTTACAGCTGGTACATTCTATTATATATATTACAAAATCGCTGTTGCAATTAATGTATGATTTAATGGGATGACTCTGTTGTCCACTAGAGTTTTCAAATTTTTGGACTATTCTCGTGTAATTGCATATTTTACAAGGGTGGGATCCACACTTATAGAAACCCAATTGCTCCAACCATGTGGCTTTAGTAGTGTTTG
Organism: Rhinoderma darwinii; assembly: GCF_050947455.1. Taxonomy (NCBI): domain Eukaryota; kingdom Metazoa; phylum Chordata; class Amphibia; order Anura; family Rhinodermatidae; genus Rhinoderma; species Rhinoderma darwinii. Next base: position 118,657,108 of record NC_134694.1, read on the forward strand.
ATGGTAGTAGTGAGGGGGACAATGTGTTCCCTATTGTTAGACCTCTTCGTGCTACAATTCTGCATCCTTGTTTTAATATATCTACTAGTTTGTCATCATCATATAATAGTGGAATGTACTTTTGTACCATACTTCTGATAGTGGAGAATTGATTGCTGTATTGCAAACTTAATGTAGGAATTGCTTTGGTTGGTTTATTGGTATTGGTCGCTACATACTCTTTGTCCATTAATAGAGTGTGTCTATCCTTGGTCCTAACAATTTCCTTGGCCCTGTTCAACATCCAATTCTTGTACCCCCTTTTGGCCAGTTTTTTACTCATGTTTGATTGTTCTTTCTCAAAACTCTGTGTTGTACTACAATTCCTTTTGGCTCTTGTGAGTTCGCCTACCGGTATAGATGTAATCGTATGTTTTGGATGGTTCGAACTGGCGTGTAATATGGTGTTTCCTGAGATAGGTTTTTGATATATTTCAGAATGTATCACTTCATTACTTGTAGCAACTATGTTTAAATCTAGGAAATTGATGTTGTTCCTGCCTTTTTTCCTGTGTTTTAGAAACACACAAGCTGTTCGCAATCATTTAATTCAGCTGGCCTCCTAGCTCCACCTAGTAAAACACAGTATATAAGTTCATATCCATGGGCCCCAGTGTGTGAATGGATGCCATGATTAAGAGCACTAGTCTAACAATAGGGAACACATTGTCCCCCTCACTACTACCATCAAACACTACTAAAGCCACATGGTTGGAGCAATTGGGTTTCTATAAGTGTGGATCCCACCCTTGTAAAATATGCAATTACACGAGAATAGTCCAAAAATTTGAAAACTCTAGTGGACAACAGAGTCATCCCATTAAATCATACATTAATTGCAACAGCGATTTTGTAATATATATAATAGAATGTACCAGCTGTAACTTGAAATATGTAGGAAGTACCACCAGGAAATACAAAACAAGAATCTTAGAACATCTTGGTTACATTAGGAACCCGGCAATTGTCAACATATCGAATGCCGCACGACATTTTATTACGTGTCATGACAGAAATACCACATATCTAAAAACATATGCCATCGAAAAAATTAAACACACGGCTCGTGGGGGAAATCTTAAAAAATCACTCCTAACACGAGAAGCCTTTTGGATATTTAATTTACAAACAAGGTTTCCGCACGGACTTAATTTAAAAAGAGAGCTAATGTTCCTATATTAACCAAAAATTAAAAATGGATAAATAAATTGCCTATGGGAAAAATAAATTGGAAAAACCAAATTGAAATAATACATACCTCATAACCCATAGCCAGACGCAATTTGAGTGTCATTGGTTTACAATCGGAGTGGGAGTGTTTTGCGGGAGAGTGTGTACACAATAGGAAGCCTTTCCATCCTGCTCGATTGTAGATGTTCCATTGGAAAAAAGAATAAATATGAATGTAATCTGTCATACAAAATCTAGAGGTTACAGTTAAAATAAGTTGGCAATGTAGTCAATATATGTTGTAGCATATGAGATACAAGTTAATTCTCAAATTCATGTTTTCAATAGCAGGATTGTCAATTCCCATATCTCTTTATCTAACATAGATCCAGTTTATATAACTTCATACCGTATGATAAACATACTATAAACTTGAAAATCTACACATATACAATATGTTCAATTAAAAATAACAGCTACTCATCAATAATTATTTCATATTGATCGAATTATGTTAACATTAAATGATAAACTATAAAAAATAAATATATATGCACAGAAAATATTCAGGCAGCACATCGATTATAGTAAAGATATGCATTGCAACATAGCTATATATAATTGCGCTTAGCAATGAATTCTATCTTATATAGCTGAGTAAATATGACACAGTAATGTTCTGTATAGAAATTAATTTATATGCATATATAGAGTTTTTTCCACTATCTTACAATGAATACCACGGCGAGGTACTACAGAAATAAAAAATATCAAAATATTTTATATTCTTAGATGTAATATCCATGATATACTCATTTATTTTATTATGTTAATTATCTTCAGATTCCAGCACACTATTTGTTGGTATTCGTAAAGTCTAATTTTATATGTTTTCTTTCTGTCTTATGTTTTGACTTTTCTATTTAGAACGGTTTGTTTTTACACATAATTGTCTAATTTCGAAACAAGATGTAACATCGGTATTAATTCAGCACCCATTCACACACAGATACTAAGCCCTATTTCTATTTATTGTGGAAAGCTTGAACCACGGTTTCTCATGCGGTTCTGAAGTAAGCCAGTATATTTTCCCCTTTCTTACATCGGGGCTCTTTTAAATAGTAAGATAATACAGCAAAGGGAAAATATAGCAACTGAGCCAATGTTGCTCGCATAACAATTCTTTTTTGCAATAACAATGGAATAATAAGTCAGATTTCTGTACTTTGTATACAAACTGACATATATAATGATTTAAAAGATAAGACAAATTTTCCTGTGTTTTAGAAACACACAAGCTGTTCGCAATCATTTAATTCAGCTGGCCTCCTAGCTCCACCTAGTAAAACACAGTATATAAGTTCATATCCATGGGCCCCAGTGTGTGAATGGATGCCATGATTAAGAGCACTAGTCGTGCTTGAAACGCGTAGGCGCTGAACACCTACAAAATACTGCCTTGATGCCTGAATGCACCTGATATCGAATTTTAAATTTTTGATACAAATAAAAGTGGGATCGAGATCCTTTTTAAATCACATACCTGCAGCGCTGGATCATATTCTTTCCTAATCCACTATTGTTTGCCGCGGACCGTCGCGGAGATCCGGGCGAGGCGAAGGTGTCGGGTGCTGGAACGGTGAGCTGGAGGCTTCCTCCCCTTTACTCTAGTCATTACGGTCATATCTCTCGTGCTCACCTACACACATATCAAGAGTAACTATATGCAATATATATTGTTCAGTGAACAACAAATGATTACAGTTACCATACAAGGCAGCATATGTTCATTCTTTGTTTTATACATATAACCATCAAATAAGGAAAACAAATGAAAGTTATCTGGCTACAATTCAAGATATTAAAGTGGAATTAATTATATCGATCAATATGTCACACAACCAGCAGAGTTCAAGAGCTGAACTGGCAGCCTCGGTTTTTCTTGATAATGGTGATCACCACAACATGGATCTCTCACTACAAAACCAATTCAGAGAGTTGGAAAAAGTGTCGACGCAAGAGACCAAAATATGGTGGGATCTCACCACATTACGCAATTATCTTACCAAGAAAATGATTCCCCGAGGACTGCGTTTAAGAAAAACGCCAACGTTTGCTTATTCTCCCAACTTTACAGCGGAGTGGAATAACATATTATCGCAGTGTTCCTTAAGTTTGATGAATCTTATTGTGGAACAGGAAGAGCTAAAATTGGTAGAATTACAAGTGGATATCAAAACTCTCAAAGAGGAAATCCAAAAATCCTCCACCCTACCAGACTACAGAAAGTTGGAAATAAGAACATCACAATATTTGGAACAACTGGATAAATCGATTGCCGAGACCAAAAAAAGCAAATTCACGAGAGATATGAATGACTATGCCAAAAATGAAGTATACAACTGGAATCATCGGGATTATAGCAGACAAGGAACAAGATCTATCCTGAAAAAACCGAGAAAATTTAAAAGACGCAATGTGAGTCCCCATAGAGTAAGCTTCAGTTCAACAGAAATGGAAACTTCGGATGAAGCCATAGGAGGATTGGACGTGGATTTTCCAGCAAGCCATTATGCACAAAGATCCAATTACAGAGAAATATCAAACATGTCAAAAAACGGGGAAAAAGGGGGGGCAGGAAACACAAATCCAGCGGTAAATTACCCACCTCGGAAATTGAGGAATCAGAAGTACTAAACATGGACGTTATCAACTTGTCCTCTACTGTACTCACAAAGGCCCAAATAGAGGTACTGACGCTGGGTCTTAATTTCGTGCCGACCAGAGATTTTGACATCTTTACTACACTATTGGACATTAACAAGTTCATTAGGAACCTTACAATAAGGAGACATTTTTCATCTCAAGTGGAAACGGACATACTTTCGGCACTATCAGATGTCCCCCTTACAAAGAAAAATTCGAATGAATACCGACAATTCATGTTTCAAGAACAGTTGACGCTTATAAATCTGGAAGAACTTGCAGATAACACTGTAAAAGAACCAATTTCAAAATTGAACAATTTCACGACATCCAACTCAGCATATTATCCTATCAATTCAAGGACTGAGTCTATGGACAAATTTCAAGCCATTATAGAAAAAGAATTATTACACTTACAAGAATCTACTAGAGGGGGCCAACATAGACACAACTTATCCATTGCACATAAAAAAGCCATCAAGTCACTACAAGACAACAGGAATTTAGTTGTACGTATGTCCGACAAAGGGGGTAGCGTGACAGTATTGGATACGGATATATATGTCCAACAAATTATGGAGCTTCTTATGGATACAGAGACGTATGTAAAATTAGATCATAACCCAACCCAAATCTATCAGTTAGAACTAAAAGATCTACTAAACATTGGTTTAGATAATGGGGTTATCTCCAAAAAAGAATTGGATTATATACTTACCGAGCATCCCATTATACCCATATTTCACGCCCTACCCAAAACTCACAAGGGTATAGTCCCACCCCCTATGCGACCTATAGTGTCGGGCATAGGGTCTCTCACAGAGAGGCTCTCAGAATGGCTCGATCTGTTATTACAGCCTCTTGTGCAGAGGGTCCCTGGTCATCTTAGGGACACGAAAGACGTCCTCCAGATATTTTCCAACAAAGTATGGGAACAGGATTATTCTTGGTTAAGTTGCGATGTGATCGCATTATATACAAGTATACCACACACAATTGCGGTCAAAGCTCTCAATTTTCACTTACTTAAATATGGCACATATGACAAGCATTTACAGGATTTTGCGAGAAATTCCCTTATCTTCCTTATGTCCCATAACTACTTCAAATTCAATGGCCAGTACTATCTCCAAAAACGTGGAGTCTCCATGGGAGCCAAATTTTCACCATCAGTAGCCAACCTCGTTATGGCCTGGTGGGAAGAAATTACCATCTTTTCTATGTCCAATCCCTTCAACAAATACATACATTGGTATGGCAGATACATCGATGACCTCCTACTCATATGGGAGGGAGATGTATCTGCCATACAAGACTTTCTTACCTACCTTAACAACAATGAATTCAATTTGAGATTCACACATAAAATAGGCAGGAACAACATCAATTTCCTAGATTTAAACATAGTTGCTACAAGTAATGAAGTGATACATTCTGAAATATATCAAAAACCTATCTCAGGAAACACCATATTACACGCCAGTTCGAACCATCCAAAACATACGATTACATCTATACCGGTAGGCGAACTCACAAGAGCCAAAAGGAATTGTAGTACAACACAGAGTTTTGAGAAAGAACAATCAAACATGAGTAAAAAACTGGCCAAAAGGGGGTACAAGAATTGGATGTTGAACAGGGCCAAGGAAATTGTTAGGACCAAGGATAGACACACTCTATTAATGGACAAAGAGTATGTAGCGACCAATACCAATAAACCAACCAAAGCAATTCCTACATTAAGTTTGCAATACAGCAATCAATTCTCCACTATCAGAAGTATGGTACAAAAGTACATTCCACTATTATATGATGATGACAAACTAGTAGATATATTAAAACAAGGATGCAGAATTGTAGCACGAAGAGGTCTAACAATAGGGAACACATTGTCCCCCTCACTACTACCATCAAACACTACTAAAGCCACATGGTTGGAGCAATTGGGTTTCTATAAGTGTGGATCCCACCCTTGTAAAATATGCAATTACACGAGAATAGTCCAAAAATTTGAAAACTCTAGTGGACAACAGAGTCATCCCATTAAATCATACATTAATTGCAACAGCGATTTTGTAATATATATAATAGAATGTACCAGCTGTAACTTGAAATATGTAGGAAGTACCACCAGGAAATACAAAACAAGAATCTTAGAACATCTTGGTTACATTAGGAACCCGGCAATTGTCAACATATCGAATGCCGCACGACATTTTATTACGTGTCATGACAGAAATACCACATATCTAAAAACATATGCCATCGAAAAAATTAAACACACGGCTCGTGGGGGAAATCTTAAAAAATCACTCCTAACACGAGAAGCCTTTTGGATATTTAATTTACAAACAAGGTTTCCGCACGGACTTAATTTAAAAAGAGAGCTAATGTTCCTATATTAACCAAAAATTAAAAATGGATAAATAAATTGCCTATGGGAAAAATAAATTGGAAAAACCAAATTGAAATAATACATACCTCATAACCCATAGCCAGACGCAATTTGAGTGTCATTGGTTTACAATCGGAGTGGGAGTGTTTTGCGGGAGAGTGTGTACACAATAGGAAGCCTTTCCATCCTGCTCGATTGTAGATGTTCCATTGGAAAAAAGAATAAATATGAATGTAATCTGTCATACAAAATCTAGAGGTTACAGTTAAAATAAGTTGGCAATGTAGTCAATATATGTTGTAGCATATGAGATACAAGTTAATTCTCAAATTCATGTTTTCAATAGCAGGATTGTCAATTCCCATATCTCTTTATCTAACATAGATCCAGTTTATATAACTTCATACCGTATGATAAACATACTATAAACTTGAAAATCTACACATATACAATATGTTCAATTAAAAATAACAGCTACTCATCAATAATTATTTCATATTGATCGAATTATGTTAACATTAAATGATAAACTATAAAAAATAAATATATATGCACAGAAAATATTCAGGCAGCACATCGATTATAGTAAAGATATGCATTGCAACATAGCTATATATAATTGCGCTTAGCAATGAATTCTATCTTATATAGCTGAGTAAATATGACACAGTAATGTTCTGTATAGAAATTAATTTATATGCATATATAGAGTTTTTTCCACTATCTTACAATGAATACCACGGCGAGGTACTACAGAAATAAAAAATATCAAAATATTTTATATTCTTAGATGTAATATCCATGATATACTCATTTATTTTATTATGTTAATTATCTTCAGATTCCAGCACACTATTTGTTGGTATTCGTAAAGTCTAATTTTATATGTTTTCTTTCTGTCTTATGTTTTGACTTTTCTATTTAGAACGGTTTGTTTTTACACATAATTGTCTAATTTCGAAACAAGATGTAACATCGGTATTAATTCAGCACCCATTCACACACAGATACTAAGCCCTATTTCTATTTATTGTGGAAAGCTTGAACCACGGTTTCTCATGCGGTTCTGAAGTAAGCCAGTATATTTTCCCCTTTCTTACATCGGGGCTCTTTTAAATAGTAAGATAATACAGCAAAGGGAAAATATAGCAACTGAGCCAATGTTGCTCGCATAACAATTCTTTTTTGCAATAACAATGGAATAATAAGTCAGATTTCTGTACTTTGTATACAAACTGACATATATAATGATTTAAAAGATAAGACAAATTTTCCTGTGTTTTAGAAACACACAAGCTGTTCGCAATCATTTAATTCAGCTGGCCTCCTAGCTCCACCTAGTAAAACACAGTATATAAGTTCATATCCATGGGCCCCAGTGTGTGAATGGATGCCATGATTAAGAGCACTAGTCGTGCTTGAAACGCGTAGGCGCTGAACACCTACAAAATACTGCCTTGATGCCTGAATGCACCTGATATCGAATTTTAAATTTTTGATACAAATAAAAGTGGGATCGAGATCCTTTTTAAATCACATACCTGCAGCGCTGGATCATATTCTTTCCTAATCCACTATTGTTTGCCGCGGACCGTCGCGGAGATCCGGGCGAGGCGAAGGTGTCGGGTGCTGGAACGGTGAGCTGGAGGCTTCCTCCCCTTTACTCTAAGAATGTATTCATGTCTAAACACCTGACATGTAAAATGCTTTTGGGTCACGCAGGAGATCTAACACTGATGTGTGTCGATTTAGACAGGTGTGCACTTTTTTAAGGGGAGTTTAATTTCGATTTCATTTTGATTTTATTATTTTTGGTTTATTTTTATTATTTTTATTTTATATATTTAACGTTATTTCCTTTAACTTTTTCATTTTTTTTCTCATTTTATATATTTATTATTTTACAACTTACAGTGAAACCTTCCCAGACGATCACCCCTTTGAAAGACCCCATTACATCCAGACCAAATTTTTCTATTACCAATTTTCCCCACTATCATTGTCTATGGATGATGCATGTTTAAAAGTAAACCACCCCCTAATCCAACCAAAGGCCACTTTTTTTTCAAGGACTTTTTCAGTAGGAACCACTTTGAAAAGACCACAGATTGGACTTACATGCTCTGTAACTTATCTGGATGCGGGCGTGCACCGCATCACCGAACCGGAGCGAGCAGGAGGCGGAGACATGCTTGGCACATCAGCGGAGAGAAGCTGCCAGCATCGCACTTCAGCGTTGGGGCCAAAAAGAGCAGGATAAGGAGCATTTCCAGCACTATGGAGCATCAAACGAAAGGAGGAAGTAGGAGGAAAGCGGCTGTTACAGAAGGGGAGGGTGAGAACGTGTCATGCTGGACTGAACAGCCCACGGGATTGTGGAGCAAACTGCCATTGTGATGTCCAGGTTGACAGCCGGGGGGGATAAGGAAAGCAGAGCCTGACTGATGTCTAAGAATAAAGGAAGACATGCTGGTAAGCTGTACTGTATAAGAATGTGAGCAGGAGCCATGCCGGGGACTAGGAATGAGAACAGAGCCCTAATGGGGAACAGGAATGAGAGGGGAGCCATGCTGTGGACGAGGAATCAGAGGGTGGCCATGCCTGGGACTAGTAATGTGGGACGGGCCTATAGGGACTACGATTGAGGAGGGCCATGCTGGGGATCAGGTATGACAGGTAGTCATGTTTGGGACCAGGAATGAGAGCGGAATTGTGCTGGGGACTAAGAATGAGAGGGGAGTCATGTTGGGGAGTAGGAATAAGAGGGGAGACATTCTGGGGACCAGGAATGAAAGGGGGCCATGATGGGGACCAGGAATGAGAGGTAAGCCATGCTGGAGATTAGGAATGAGAGGTGAGCCATGTCAGGAACCAGGAATGAGAGGGGAGCCATGCAGGGGACCAGAAATGAGAGTGGTGCTATGCTGATGACCAGGAATGAGAGGGGGGCCATACTGGGCACTAGGGATTAGAGTAAAGTCATGCTGTGGACTAGGACTAAAAGGGAGCCATGCTGGGGACTAAAAATGAGAGGGATGTTTGCTTGTGTCCTGTACATGTTTGCTGACTGCATTACACACTTTAACCTGCATTCTGTCTACTATTTTTTTTTGCAGAACCATACCGATAAAAGGCCATTTTTCTGTGCAATTTTGAGTTGCCGGCTTTAAGAGGTTTCACTGTTCTATATTTACTTATTTTTAATTTATTTCTATTTTCTATGAAGGCACAGATTAGCAGGGAACACATGATCACTGTGTCCAGGGGCTTTCAGTGACATGGAACTGATTATTTCAGTTCCCTGTCACAGAATAGGATCGGGCTGTCAGTGTGACAGCCTTATCCTCATGATGGCACTCCGTGCAGGAGCGTGCAGTGCCATCAAAGATGATAGGTTAATTAACAGGCTAATGAGATAGGCACGCCTGTGGAGCAGGTACTAGGGGTTATTATAACGACCTCATATAGTGCTCATAAAGCTTGTGTAGTGTGATCAATTAGCATTTAAGTCAGTATAGCAACACATCATCCCCTTTACTGCAACTGTTGACTTATATGGAAGGAGGGTCCATAGGTCTCCCAGGAGTAGGGATCCAGTTGCACCCAGTGCACCCACTATATCCACAGCTCTACGCGTGTCAGACTAATATCTGCCTCAGTGTACAGTTTTTTAGCAGCAGAAATGTTAACCCAGCTAATCTCAGAAAACATGCTTGCCTGTGTACTCAGTGTAAAATAAATTACTAACAGCCTCCTTGAAAAATAAAGTTCATTATTGAGACCACAGATGGAGTAGGCAATGAAGCCGGAGAATTAAACAGAATTTTTTTTTGATGTGCAAAATTCTGTATAATTGTGCTAATTTCACTTGTCTTCCAACATACTTGGCAATAAAACAACTCCCACAAAATGCTGAGCCTCAGAAGTTGTTTATTGCCTCATAAAACCAGGAAACAAAATGATCGCTCAAATAAGTGAAATCTGTAAATCGTAGAGAGAGAAGCGGCAACCATGAGAAAGCAGCCAGGAGGGCTAAATATGTCAGATGTTAGAGAAAGCCCCATGGGGAGACGGGTCTACTGGTCTAGGTAAATGCGAGAATATTTTGCCAGAATTGCTTTTTCTCCTTCATTTTATCTTCTGGAAGCCTCTCAACGCCGCACGCATTAATGCAAATTTAAATGTGTAGCAAACCTATTATAATTTAGGGCTTGTATGCATCTTTAGTACGCATCTGCATGAAGTATAAACCACACAATGTATAGAATGCCAATATACGCTGTGTTCTGTTCATATACAAAAGCATTTAAAATACATCACAAATGTTCTAGAAAATTAGGTAAAACCGAAATCTATATATGCGAAAAAAATTACAAGACTGATTTGCCAAGTTGCACCCTTCACGCTGTTATACACTATACTTGCAAATATTCAAAAATCTTTCGAGAACTTTCCCGCAACCAAACCCAAAAAGGGGCAGAGTCTATGGTAATTTAGATGCACTGATTTGCAAGATGGTAAATCACAAATTAAAAACTATAAAAAAAATGGGGTTAGAATTTTTTTTAAAAGCTCACATTTTAAGACCTCTTTGTGATATATCACAGCGATGCTCTATTGTAGTTATACTAGTGAGTGTAATTGTGTCTAAAGAGCATAATGGGGAGGGGCTAAAAAGAAAGCACTTGCTGCTCACATGATCCCTCTCAACAAGTCAGCATCTCTGACAAGGATCATGTGACATACTGTAACGTCCGTGGTCGCTGACCACGAACTCCTTCCATCCAGTCGACGCTCTTCTCTCAAGAGATGTCTGCACATACGGCCGCACTGCTCCACAGTGACCACCAGGGTGCGCTCACAAGCTCAGTCCAGACTTAAGAAGCCAGAGCGCATGCATGTTGGTGATTGAGCTAATTGCTCCAGATCACCCTGGGCTATAAGAAGGTCCCAGTCCCATCCTCCCACGCCTGAGCTTTGATGTTATATTAAGTCTGTCTTAATATAAGACAGACTTAATATAACTTAGTGTTTCCTGCTCCCAGTGTTCCCTGTTCCTGTATCCTGTAACCTGTATCCTGATCTAGTGCCATGCTTAGCTGTAGCCGTGCTGTGCTGTATACCACGCCTGTCCTGCTTCTCCACACCTGATGTCTACCTGCTGCCTAGTTCCTGCCAAGCCTGCCTTGCTAGGTCCGAGCTGCCACAGGTACCCTATATGAACTATAGACTCTGACCTGCGCCCTGTTGGCCAGCTGCCATACCACCAAGGCGGTACGGCCCAGTGGGTCCATGAACCCTACGTGACACATACACTCTAGGACACCTCAGAAACAGAAGTTGCCTTTCAGAGCTGTTGACTGGCTGAGTGGTATCATGTGACACCACATGCTTCCACAGAACAAGAAAGTGCAATAATAATAATAACTATTATTATTATTATTATTAGTAGTAGTAGTACTGTTATTTGTTGTTTATAATAATAATAATAATAATAATAATAACGATCAATAAATAACAACAAATAATAATAATAAATAATAATAATAATAATAATAATAACAAATAATAACAATCAATAAATAAGAATAATAACAACAACAAATAATAGTAATAATAATTCATAATCATAATAATAAATAATAATAATAATAATAATAATAATAATAATAACAACAAATAATAACAATCAATAAATAAGAATAATAACAACAACAAATAATAGTAATAATAATTCATAATCATAATAATAAATAATAGTAATAATAAATAATAGTACTACTAATAATAGTAATAATAATTAATATAAAAAAAAAATAATAAAAATAATAATAGTAACAGTAGATAATAATAATAATAATAATAGTACTACATAGTAATAGTGATAATGGTAATAGTAATAATAATAATTTATAATAATAAATAATAGCCATAATAATAATAATAATAATTAATAGTAATAATAATAGTAGTAATATTTGTTTTTTTATTATTATTATTTTTATTTTTATTATTTTTATTATTATTATTATTATTATTATTATTATGCTCATCGTCAACATTTCATCATTCTTTCTCCTCTTCCACTTTCTGTTTTATTGGACTGTGCGTCTCTGAATACAGTAACATTTATTAACCCCTTAGTGACCACCAATACGCCTTTTCACGTGAGTCACTAATGGGCTTTAGGCTAGGCTGACGCCTTTTCACGTCAGCCTAGTCTAAGTCCTGCACGGGTCTCCCGTGCAGGCAGGAGCCGGGGCTCTGCTGTCTGATGACAGCTGAGCTCCTGCTCCAACGCCCGCGATCGAAGTTTACTTCGATCGCGGCCGTTTAACCCGTTAAATGCCGCCGTCAATAGCGACCGCGGCATTTAACTTTGTTTACAAAGGGAGTGCACTCCCTCTGTCACCCATCGGCGGCCCGCGAATGCAATCGCGGGTCTCCGATGGGGTGTCATGGCAGCCGGGGGCTTGATAAAAGCCCCCAGGTCTGCCCTGGACATATGCCTGTTAGGACGCGCCGGAGGCACGTCCTAACAGATTGCCTGTCAGATTTACACTGACAGGCAATAATGCTCTGGTATACGAAGTATACCAGAGCATTATAGCAGCGATCGGAACATCGCACAGTAAAGTCCCCTAGTGAGACTAATAAAATCAGTCATCAAAGTGAAATAAATATTAATAATAAAAAGTACAGTAAAAAAATAAATAAAACCATTTTTTTCCATAAAAAGTGGTTTTATTTAGTAAAAGTGTAAAAAAAAAAAAAAAAGTACACATATGTGGTATCGCCGCGACCGTAATGACTCCATTAATAAAGTTAATATGTCATTTAAACCGCAAGGCGAACACCGTAAAAAAAAAACGCAAAAAACCATGGCGAAATTGCTATTTTTTTCCATTGCCCCCCAAAAAGTCATAATAAAAATGAATCAATAAGTCCCTTGCACCCCAAAACAGTACCATTCAAAACTACGTCTTGTCCCGCAGAAAACAAGCCCAAAAAATCACTACATTGATGGAAAAATAAAAAAATTACGGCTCTTGCAAAGCGATGATGAAAAAACAAATAATTTTAGTTCAAAAGTGTTTTTATTGTGCAAAAGTCGTAAAACATAAAAAAACCTCTACATATGTGGTATCGCCGTAATCGTACCGACCCATAGAATAAAGGTAACATGTTAATTACGTCGCACAGTGAACGGCATCAATTTAAAAACGCATAGAACAATGGCGGAATTTCAGGTTTTTGTTATAATCCCCCCCAAAAAGGTTAATAAAAGTTAATATAAAAATTATATGTACCCAAAAATGGTGCTATTAAAAAGCACAACTAATCCCGCAAAAAACAAGTCCTCATACAGCTATGTAGACGAAAAAATAAAAAAGTTATAGCTCTTTGAATGCGACTATAGAAAAACGAATAAAATAGCTTGGTCATTAGGGCCTAAAATGGGCTGGTCACTAAGGGGTTAATTATGAAAAGATTTCTTGGAGTGAAGATAACTCCTCTTCAGAGCCTGTTGAAGGTTCCCACTTAAAAAACAAATAACTCCTTGTCCATCTGCTGCGCTTATGTAATTTGCTTCCTCTTCTGTAACTTTTTCTCTTCTGCTCAAATCTTGCCCAACAAGTGGTGTAAACAAGTCTCCGCAAGTTGTGTTGGATTCCGCTCTAATTTATTGGCTGTGAAACCTATGAAGTCATGCTACACGCCGTCCTCTCCACTTCTGTGTCTGCCACCTGCATAACAACTCCACTTGTTGATGTTTTATTTTTCAGGAGGACAAATGTTTTGCTCTGTATATCTTGTCACATTGTCAAATACAGACAAGCTGCAGTGAGAATGTTTTTATTATTTTGGAAGGATTCCTGCTTTGGATCTGGGCTGTGTGAAAAGTCAGCTTCAAAAAGAAACAAAATAGACTTGTGGAAATATGAATGAACATTCTGTGCGATTCTCTCATCAAGAGTGTAGAAAGTGGATGTCAGCTCACAAAGCTACAGATAGAGCAGGCGCCGGGGTACCAGTGTTTGAGGTAACCGGCCATTACCCCAAACTCTCGCTAACTCTGTGATATATTAAGACTACTCCACCTGTGACATAACATCACTTTATTGTGTTCTACAACATCAAAACTGGATGCTCCTAAAATGTGATGTATTTACACATTCTGTTCTACACATGTAGCAGAGCTGAAGTTTTTTTTAATTTAACTATTTTATGTTGTGCATTGTGATAAACAAAGAAAAACACTTTTTTTTACACTATGACTTGTAAGAATATGACAAAATATGCTACATATACAATCTTGTGTTCGTTCTATCTATCTATCTATCTATCTATCTATCTATCTATCTATCTATCTATCTATCTATCTATCTATCTATCTATCTATCTATCTATCTATCTGTAATGATAGGGTTAGGGAAACGGACAAGTGAGCCCTAATCTACCCGCCACTCTGTCCCTGCCTACTTGCAACGACCCGCCCTAGGCGACGAGGTACAACTGGGCGGCGGTCCCTACGCTCAGTAAGTGCACAAGACAAACATACAAGGGAATATAAAGCAAAGGGAAAGGGGCAGTTGCCCACGGCAACACCGTGAGCAACAGAGTGGTGAACGAGCCAAGTCAAACCAGGAGAGCACGAGGTACAAAACGCAGAGCAGAAGAGTCGTCAAAAAGCCAGGGTCAGAATGGAGCAGGATCAAATTGTTAGGAGCTGTAGCTGGACCAGGAAACCACACGGAAAGAATCACAAGCAAGGAGGAACAGGAAAGGCAGGTATAAATAGACAGAGGGCGGGAGCTAGCTGAGTCTGGCCAGGCTGTGATAGGTTCTCCCACTCCTAAGCCTGCCAGCCTGAGTGGTGGAAGCTGGAGTCAGTCTCAGAGACATAGACTCAGGTGAAGACTGATTACCTCTGGAAGTTAACCCCGAAGCTGTGCCTGGCAGATCCTTTACAGTACCCCCCCTTTTATGAGGGGCCACCGGACCCTTTCTAAGTGGACCTGGTTTACTGGGGAAAAGAAGGTGGAACTTCTTGACCAATACCCCAGCGTGAACATCCCGGGCGGGTACCCAAGTCCTCTCCTCAGGCCCGTATCCTCTCCAATGGACCAGGTACTGGAGGGAGCCTTGGACCATCTTGCTGTCCACAATCTTGGCCACCTCGAATTCCACCCCCTCAGGGGTGAGAACGGGAACAGGAGGTTTCCTCGAGGGAGCCAAGGACGGGGAGCAGCGTTTAAGGAGGGAGGCATGAAACACGTCGTGTATATGAAAAGATGGGGGTAACTCCAGCCGGAAGGAGACAGGATTGAGGACTTCAATGACCTTATACGGCCCAATAAACCGGGGAGCAAACTTCTTGGACGGGACCTTAAGATGCAAGTTCCTAGATGATAACCACACCAGATCCCCGACCATAAACAAGGGGTTAGCAGAACGTTTTCTATCAGCCTGAGTTTTTTGTACGCTCTGGGACACCTCTAGGTTCTTCTGAACCTGGGCCCAGACTGTGCACAGTTCCCGATGAACGACCTCTACCTCGGGATTGTTGGAACTACCAGGTGAAACTGAGGAGAACCGTGGATTAAACCCAAAATTACAGAAAAAGGGGGAGACCCCTGACGAGTTACTGACCCGGTTATTAAGGGAAAATTCAGCGAGGGGAATGAATGAGACCCAATCATATTGACAGTCAGAGATAAAACACCTTAAATATTCTTCTAGAGATTGATTAGTCCTCTCAGTTTGGCCATTGGTTTCAGGATGGAAGGCAGAGGAGAAGGACAGATCTATCTCCAACTTCATACAGAAGGCTCTCCAAAACAAAGAAACAAATTGTACCCCTCTGTCCGAAACAATATTGACAGGGACCCCATGGAGACGCAGGATGTGTTTGACAAACAAGGTAGCTAACGTCTTGGCGTTGGGTAGTTTCTTGAGGGGCACAAAGTGGCACATCTTACTGAAGCGGTCTACTACCACCCACACCACCGACTTGCCTTGGGATGGAGGCAAATCGCTGATAAAATACATGGAGATATGTGTCCAAGGTCTCTGGGGAATGGGCAACGAACGTAGTAAGCCCGCTGTTCGGGACCTGGGAGTCTTGGACCTAGCACAAACCTCACAAGCGGCGACGTAGGCCTTAACGTCTTTAGGCAACCCAGGCCACCAATAGTTTCTGGCAATGAGGTTTGGTACCCAGGATGCCTGGATGACCAGATAGTGCGGAGTCATGATTTTCCCTAAGTACCCTTAGCCGGTATTGCAGGGGAACAAACAGCTTGTCCTCAGGAAGGTTCCCGGGAGCTGAACCTTGATCAGCTGCAATTTCAGAGACTAAATCAGAATCAATAGAAGAAATGATTATACCGGGAGGCAAAATACAAGCAGGATCTTCCTCCGAAGGAGGGCTGGCCATGAAGCTACGTGACAGTGCTTCGGCCTTAATATTTTTAGACCCAGCCCTATAGGTAACCAAAAAGTTGAATCTGGTAAAAAATAGCGCCCATCGAGCTTGTCTCGGGTTTAGCCTCCGGGCAGATTCTAGGAAAACCAGATTCTTGTGGTCGGTAAGGTCCGTTACCTGGTGCCTAGCCCCCTCCAGGAAGTGGCGCCACTCTTCAAATGCCCATTTAATGGCTAAGAGTTTGCGGTTGCCAATATCATAGTTACTTTCAGTGGGCGAAAACTTCCTGGAGAAGTAGGCACAGGGGCGGAGATGGGTGAGGGACCTGGTACCCTGGGACAAGACAGCCCCCACTCCCACCTCGGATGCGTCAACTTCCACGATAAATGGCTTTATTTGGTTGGGCTGAACCAGCACCGGGGCCGAGATAAAGCACTTCTTAAGGACCTCAAAAGCCTGGACAGCCTCTGGAGACCAGTGGAGGAGATCAGCACCTTTGCGAGTGAGGTCCGTAAGAGGCTTAGCGATGACCGAGAAGTTAGCAATGAATCTCCTGTAATAATTAGCGAACCCCAAAAAACACTGTAACGCCTTCAGGGAGGCAGGTTGGACCCATTCCGCCACAGCCTGAACCTTGGCGGGGTCCATGCGGAATTCATGAGGAGTGACGATAATCCCTGCATCAACAGTACAGAGCACTGCTCCAAATGCATGGAGCCAACAAGGAGTTCAAAAACAGGGGTATGCTGTGTAAAATAACCATTAGCAAGAGGAGTGGAGTCGATACCCACTACCGGGACAGGTTTAGGCAAATCAATCAAAGGCATAGCAAGAGACATAGCAAATTCCACAGACATGATATTAGCAGAGGACCCTGAATCCACGAAGGCGCTGCCGGTAGCAGACCTAACACCAAAAGAGACCTGAAAAGGAAGCAAGATCTTATTACGTTTCATATTTACGGGAAATACCAGTGCGCCCAAGTGACCTCCCCGATGATCACTTAGGCGCGGAAGTTCTCCGGCTGCATTCTTATGCTTAGGACAGTTGTACACTTGATGCTTGTCATCCCCACAGTAGAAGCAGAGACCATTCTTCCTGCGGAAATCTCTACGTTGTTGGGGGGACACGAAGGCCCCGAGTTGATAAGGTACCTCTGAGTCTTCCGGGGAAGAACGAAGCGACGGAACCTCGGGAGGCATCATGGGGGAGTCGGAGGAGAAAACACATAAACGTTCACAGGCTACACTTGATTCTGCAGCAGCATCAGCATTTGCAGGTAAGTAGCTACATCGACTTACCTGCAAACGCCGATGCTGCTGCAGAATCATCTGTAGCCTCTGGTGCCGACACGATGCAGGACCTGTGAGTGACGTCACAGTGCTGCACTGCCAGAAGCTGGGCGTTGTGAAGAGAAGTGGATGACACTTCTATACACAACGCCCAGCTAGTAAAAGTAGTAAACACGCCCCGATGTACGCACATAATACACGCCCAGTTGTACTTTTACTTTTCAACACGCCCAGTTGTACTTTTGCAAGCCTCATTTGCATAAATACGAAAATGGTCATAACTTGGCCAAAAATGCTCGTTTTTTAAAAATAAAAACGTTACTGTAATCTACATTGCAGCGCCTATCTGCTGCAATAGCAGATAGGGGCTGCAAAATCTGGTGACAGAGCCTCTTTAATGCTATGTCCACCTTCACAGCCGTTTTTCATTGTCCCAATACATTTAAAATTGAACATGAATTAATTTAGCAAATAGTGTTAAATAAACATTTTCTATTATTTTGTGTATACAACTCCCATTTAGACCTATGTATCTCCATGGTAACAGACTACAAATAAACCCTGTGTAGTCTGATTCTGCAGTCATACTCCCTTCCATCTCACGCCCCCTACATACATCTGGAAGGTTGGTAAGCAGTAGGGGATAGCTTGAATGGAGTATGACTGCATGATCAGACTACAAAGGATTTGTTTGTAGTCTGTTACTATGGAGACACGTGTCCTCAGTGACTATGCAGACCTAACATTTTTAATCAAGTTTATTTGCAAAGTTTCTTCATTTTAGATGCATTAGGACAATAATATTAAAAAAAAATGGCCGGGTTGGTGGACTTGGATGTTAAGGAGGAAAGCGAGCGTCGTCTTCTCATCATTGCATAAAATTGTAACAGTTGTTTCGAGTGTGAAAGAAAGAAACAAATCGCCCTCAAACATTATTTAAATCGGACATCCATCAACCACTACATTTTACATAAATGTTTACTCCAAATTACCACGTGCACTACTTTTTGACCCGGCAATGTTAACAATCTCTATGCAAAAATCTAATCAAGGTTATTGTAAACTTTTAAAGTTTCTTTCAGGAGCCCAGCGCAGATCTGAGAGCAAAACATTACAGGAAAGTGAGAAGAGATTGAAGCTGAATCTTGGAAAAAATAGAAATCTAATTTCAATGCAAAGGGTACAGAATCTTCTTTCTTCAAAAGTTTGCTACTTTCTTCTTATCTCTGCTTTCTGATAAACAGTTTTAATAATTAATCAGCGTGTCACACTTCTGGAAAATTATGTATTTCTTGAGTTAATAAATTCATTTGATGTCCTTTTTAAATAGATTTGCATATAACGGGGAACAGATACATCTGCTAGCCCAATGTGTACATATTACCAGCTGATACCAGAACACTACAGCAGATGTTGTGACAAGAGACTTGTCGGTGAGATCTGATGACATCAGCGTTCAAGTATTATGGTCTTGGGGAGCGGATCTTAAATAATAGAAACTTGATTTAGGCGGAGTTCACACTTGGAGGGAAAAAAAAAACACCTTCAGGGTATGTTCACATGAGTCAGGTTTGCTGCAGGAAAACTCCATCACATATCCGATTCCGCTGAGAATTCACGGTCGAAAGTTCATACCAAACTGTGTTCAATTTGGTGCAGATTTTTTGCCGGATTTGACGCTGCGGACAACAGGAGAGGGGTTAAAAAAACAAAAAAGACTATACTCACCTCCCCTGGTCTCCCATATCGACACTACGTAGTGATTGGCTGTAGTAGTCACATGGGATAAAACGTCATCCCAGGAAATGGGATGCACAGAAAACAGCCGGTAGAGCAGGAAGGCATCGCTACGAAAGCGCCAGGGGAGTAAAGCCTTTTTTATTTTAAACAGAAAATCTGTTATTTTCTTGCTACAAAGTCTTTTTCGCAGCAAAAATGGCAACATTTGCTATTTGTTGCAGATTTTCACTGAACAAATATGCAACCTTTTTGCAGCATAAATAGACATGCTGAGGATTAAAAAAAAAAAACGTACCGCAGGTCAATCTCTGAATCTAAATTTACCGCAGTGCGTGGATAAGATTTCAAAGTGACGCTGCAGTGGAACTGAACACTTATTGCTATTTTTCCCTGGGGTGGCGCTGCTGGGGAACTGAACATTTACTATCAAGTTACCTCTCAGATTACAGTTGATCACGGCCCGGGACGTCCCAGCACAGGGAACACTGTGATTAGTTTATTAATAACTCTTTGAACAGAAAGGAATGATGCACAGCAGACAAGCCCTTTCTGTGCAGCCTCCTGGCTCTAGCTCTGATTGTTCATTCTTGCAGAGGGAGTGATTTGGCTAATGACAGATGATGAACGAATTACTCATAATGAAATTTCTTAATATTCTATTCAAGGTGCCTCTAAACGAAAGACTCAAAGGTAATTGTCAGCATATAAACTACATCTGTATGAGTGGCCGTTGAATACACAATAGAATTGAGTATTAAGTAAGTTTCACAAATTTATCACATTTTTCCAGCACCTTTTTTTCTAGAACTTTTCTGATTTGGTCAGTTTCTTATGTGCTCTGGATGTGTTAATGGTTTGAATTATCACATTAAATGACAATATAAGTAAATGTTCCCACTTGAGACGGTACGATTTATTACTGAGACGTGCAGTCGTCAGCTTCGGAGAAACTGTGAAGCCCTTTGGAATTCTTTTGACATTAAAATGCTCAGAACTAAGTAGTCAGAATTACCAATGTCTGAAATATTAAACTATCAGAAGTGTCGCCTGTTTTCAGAAAGTAGTCATCATAACAGCTGTCACATTGTCTTCATACCATTCCACGTACTCTAGAGGTGGCAGCACACAGACAGGCTGAAAGGAAAGTGGGGGAGGGGTACCGGTTTCTGTAGCACCTGCAATTTCTTTACAAATTATATATATATATATATATATATATATATATATACATACACGGCATAAGCATGTATGACGTTACTTTAAATATTATGTCAGGGAATTGCATTATGAGCAACCGGGGCAAACAAAGAAAACAGAGTCCCTATGCAACAGTGTTTGGGTCCCTTTAAACCTAAACACCCACAATTTACTCTATATTCTCATATTTTAAATAAATAATAATTGCAAAACTTTTACTTTTTATGTCGCGGTTTTCTATCTGGACAGTCTTAAACTTCCCAGGTGGGCTAGGGTAGTGAAGGGGTTAATGATAGCATCCCTTGTGGTCTACGGCAGTGAATGGGTTATTGATACTATCATCGGGGGTGTAGGATAGTGTCATTTAGGCGTTAACTTCCTGTACTGAAGCCTGCGAGATGAGGAGAGACAAATATTACAGCATTTACTATCAGCCAATCACAGAGCAGCTCAGATATTCATAGAGGCTCTGTGATTGGCAGACTCGGATAATGTATGTATGAGGGACCCATGAAGAGTGTGAGCAGGGGGAGGGTACGACTGGAGCCGGATACTTGTTGGCCCCCTCGGGGCCCCGTGTATCTGAACAGGCTGCACAGCCTATATATCCGCCTGTAGCGCAATCTCCGAATCTTTATATATATTGGGTTTCCAATAAAAAGCAAGTCTGTAGGAAAATCCTAGTTACATTGTTACATAGTATATTGGAAATATAAAGTTTGTGGACAAAGTTTAAACCAGAAACGGGTGGTAGGTGTTGGGCAGAGATTTTTTGGAATTTGGAATGGAGCGCTAACGGGGACATCAGAACCAACCAATTTTAAAAACAGTCCAGCTATATAATACAGGCCACTGTCATTGGTGTCTACATTCTGGTAGTGATGTCTGTAGGCCAGTGGGCATTTTGATTTCGGAAATATTTCCCCTATTTATACTTTATATTCGAGGTCTGTTAATAACGCAACAGCTAAAGATAATATTTAAAGTGGCTCTAAACTAAAGCGTCCCTATAGTAACATGTCAGTGACAATCCTGAGACTGAAGAACCGGTGATATCACTGAGGTATGAGGCATGGCGGACGTTGGGGTTTATTTTTGACAATAGTGCTGCTCGTCTATCTCAATCTTCTATATTCCAGAAAAATAATCAGCAAGAATCTGACCAGCTGACTAAGAAATACCGTAAGCCAGGGGTGTCAAACTCATTTTCACCGAGGGCCACATCAGTCCTCTGGTTGCCTTGAAAGGGCCGATTGTAATTGTGAAACTGAATAAATGGAACAGCTCGCTTTACTGTTAAGGTGTAGTTACATTTACACAGTCTTACAATTACAATCGGCCCTTTGAAGACAACCATGAGGCCGAAACATATTGTTAAATAACCAGAGTGCCACACAGCCCCCCTTGTAGAGAGAGCCCCACAGCCCCCCTTGTAGAGAGTGCCCCACAGCCCCCCTTGCAGATATTGCCACACAGCCCCCTCCGTAGATAGTGCCCCATAGCCCGCCTTGTAGAGAGTGCCTCACAGCCCCCCTCTGTAGATTGTGCCCCACAGCCCCTCTTGTAGAGAGTGCCCCACAGCCCCCCTTGCAGAGAGTGCCACACAGCCCCCTCCGTAGATAGTGCCACACAGCCCCCCTTGTAGAGAGTGCCACACAGTCCACACCTTGTAGATAGTCCCACACATGGGGCTCAGAGCGCCCTAGGCTACATAGGCCCCAGAGCAGAGAGTGGTAGCTTACCGCTACCGCTCTCCACTCGGCCTGACGTGACTCACATTTGGCAGGTCACGCGGTGGCAATCTGAGTGAGGTCGGTGCCGGCACAGGAATGAACCAGTCACCTGACCTCATGTCACTGAAGTGAGGTTAGGTGACTCAGGTCAGGTGACTGGAGTGGTCCACTCCCAGCACTGACCTCACTCAGACTTAGGCCTGATTCACACGAACACTGCGCATCTCGGACGTGAAAAACTGCATCCGTTCTCAGCGCTGCGGGACGCGATGTCACGCATCCCCCATAGTTGCGAGTCTATGGAAGGATGCGTGAAAAGATAGGACATGTCTTATTTTCCCACGGACCCTTCACACGGTCCGTTGAAACAACGGCTGTGTGAACGGTCACATTGAACTACATAGGTCCGTGGGACGGCCGCTGTTTCAACAGCCGTCCCACGGACGTTTAACACGTTCGTGTGAATCAGGCCTTACTCACTTGGTCACAGCCTGCGTATTTTTAGATTGAAAATATGCCCACGCTCTTCTCTATGCACTGTGCATGTCCTTTTTGGCGCATGCGTAGTGCAATGTTCCGGGAGAGCTAAATCCTGGGTGGTGCTTTTTTCTGCCGAACACTACAGACGGCAGAAAAATACAACTTATATTGTGGACTTAGTCCTGCTGTTCTGGCACTGCATGTAAAAACCTGATTCATGTTTTTACATGCAGCGAACCACACGGGCCACATAAAATCAGGTGGTGGGCCAGATTCAGCCCGTGGGCTCTATGTTTGACATGCGTGCCATAAACGGGGTCCAGGAAGACATGACCACTCAAAACTTGGGGACTCAAGCCAAACACAGCAGCTACCCACTATGAGAGCGCTTGGAACGATCATCCTCCCATACAATTATTTAGTCATGTTGCAGTGCTACAGAGATGAAGACTTTTGCTCAGGATCACTGTCCATCAAGTAGGAGGATAGGGACAAGCTAAAGTGGGGTAAAGCGGTGTTACCTTTCCATGGACCCGATAGAGACCTCTACTGATTATCATTGCAGTCCCTGTGCTTTTAGAGTGTCCTTGAGCACTAGTTGCGGATTCTGTAACCTTAGACACAACGCCTCGTTATTTGCGCCATTGATTTCAGTGATTCCTTAATTTACATGCCCGACACAATTCTATTGTAATCAATGAACGAAAATCCAAGTTATGGAAATTTTAGATCAATGCTGAGGAGTTTTGGGGCCCCTTTTATTCTTAGAACCACAGCTCATAGGCGGCCACTATCCAAAGAAAGCAAGTACAGGACTGCTGCAATCTAGAACTAAGCTCTGCTGCATCTGCACACCTGGAACCCAGCCTTAGGCTACATTCACATGAGCCGGACAGATTTTACGCCCATACAAAATGCACGTAAATCTGTGCGTTGCGTTATGCATCAGTGCGCTTTGCGAGTGGCATGCGTTTTTCACACACTTGCAAGCACTTCTTTTTTTTTGTATTTTTTTTATTCAATGTAATTGGTGCGTAAAACACGGACAGCACAAATGATTTAACAAAATAATTCTCCGGAGTAAACATGATACAATGTAGCCGCTCATAATGTCAGAGGATGCAAACGGCTTAATACGGCTCCGAACAATTTCCTCAGCCTCTTCCTCCGGTCCTGCCCCTTTGGTAATCATTGTTACTCCACGTTATTACTGCGGCTCTAGAGGCCCCGCTCCGGCTGATGGATGACCAGCGCTATGCTCCCTGATCCATCATTAATCATTGTAAAAAATACAGGTAGTTCTAACAATTTATAAGTTCAGGGTAATCCTACAGTATTTATCAGCCGCTATGTAATATCACGGCACTATCACTCCCTCTCTGTGTGAAGATCCAAAAATCAACATGATTCTGTAAGGAGAAAACCAGGCCGCCTGTTTATTCATTATTATACCGTACGGACGAGCGCCGTGACCTCTGGATCCGAAGATGTAGAGAGGAAAAAAATGACTACGAAATTGGAAACAAATAATCTTTACGCAGTTTATGTTGTCACATGAAATCAGGATAATTCCTTTTTTCTCCATGAAGGGATATATAAAGAAAACTGCAGTTCACATCACATTTTGGCCATACGATTAGCGCGGGCGTCAGAAAAGCTTCCAACGTACACGATAAACGCATCCATAAGGCTCATTTGTCAGACAGAGACTAAAAGAGTGTCAGTTTGGCATCTGTTTGGCAGATATATGTCAGTATACAGCATAAAATAGTGTAGTAGGCTATGTTATGCCATCCCGCAGAGTCCAGGAAAAAACGTATACGTTACTTGTACTGTATATGTTTTTTCAACATGGTAGCCTATGGGTGACACTGTGTGGCAGCCGTCACAGGCATCCATTAAACGGATACAGCATGAGTTTTTCAATAGCTTTTCATGATGTATCCATTAAACACATAACATTATAACCTTTGGCTGACGGGTGCCTAATAGTGGCGTCCGTCACCCATAATCTATAACGGATACGTCATGAGCTCTTTATGTGAAGTGTTTCCTTAACGGATACCATTATAGTCTATTGGTGCTGGATGCTTACATTTAACATATACATCAGGTAGGAGAGAGAGCAAAAACCACGGCGCCACATGGTGCAGATCAATAAGATATGCGGGTGAAGGAATGAAAAAACCATGCTCACCATTTAGCCATAGGCAATACGCAAATAGGTCCACAAGTGCTGCTGCCAGATCCGGGCCGATTTCCACAGGTAACCGCTTGGTATGATGAATAGATGAGTAAAAAAGTAGGATCTGTGATGGCGCTGCTGCGTGGTAGGGATGGGGAGAATATACAAGGAATCGATTCTATAACAAAGAATTTTTATTTGTACAAAGTGGCAACGCGCTTCAACGCCGAAACGCGTTGCCACCTTGTACAAATAAAAATTCTTTGATATAGAATCGATTCCTCGTATATTCTCCCCATCCCTACCACGCAGCAGCGCCATCACAGATCCTACTTTTTTACTCATCTATTCAACATATACATCAGGAGATTTCCGACACAGATCTATCTATCTATCTATCTATCTATCTATCTATCTATCTATCTATCTATCTATCTATCTATCTATCTATCTATCTATCTATCTATCTATCTATCTATCATGATAATGCTGAATGTCTTTGAATGCCTGCTATGCTCAGGAACTCATCTCCGTTGGCAGCTTGCTGTCTTAATTTCTTAGTTCGTTGTCACTAGAACTTTTCACTATTTCTGTCATACACTAGGGGATTGGTTGGTAACAATCATATTGAACCACAATGCCTGCAGCTTATGGAAAAGGAAAAACAATAACTTGAAATTGTATTGGGTGTCCTTGTAGGACGCAGACCTCAGGACACACAGCGAGTAAACAAGATCCGCACTTTTACGACCACGGGGGAAAAAAACATTGTATTGGGTTATTCATATTCATGATTTGTCAAATCCTGAGGCCTATTTATCAGTAAAATATCAAATTGCAAGTGATAGGAGAAGAATAGATCAGTGCAGGCTTTATTGGATCTAATTATACATTTTTATCCGGAGATGACATCTATATGATTTGACACATTGTCATGTTTCCTGAAACTATCATTATCCGGCCTCTGTATATGGCACCAACATAATCCCCTACACTCTACAGCAAAGCTGAACGTCTACTGGAACCATCACTAACTATCACTAACAAGTAAAGATTCCTCTTGGCATCTCCATTCAGACATATTATTTTTTAGAGTCTGCAAGACTCTGAGATATGGGTTTGATGCAGAACATTTATTATTTTGGAAGGGTTTGCATGTGGGTAGTGATGGCTCAGAGACAGTAAATTTCTTATAAAGACATAAATCCTGAAGTATTTTTTCTTTAAATTTGCTGCATAGTTGAATTCAGTCTATTATTCCCTGGTATGAGCTATTCCAACCTAAGGAGAAGCCGACACTAATAATCTTCAATAAGATGGCTGAACAGAACTCCACAGAACCCTCTGCCCCATGATCAGTAATTTGCTCTACATAATAAAAGCTAAATAACATTACATTCATTATCGTGTACTGATCCTGAGTTACATCCTGTATTATGCTCCAGAGCTGCACTCACTATTCTGCTGGTGGAGTCACTGTGTACATACATTACTTATCGTGTACTGATCCTGAGTTACATCCTGTATTATACTCCAGAGCTGCACTCACTATTCTGCTGGTGGAGTCACTGTGTACATACATTACATTACTTATCCTGTACTGATTATGAGTTATATCCTGTATTATACTCCAGAGCTGCACTCACTATTCTGCTGGTGGAGTCACTGTGTACATACATTACATTACTTATCCTGTAATGATCCTGAGTTACATCCTGTATTATACTCCAGAGCTGCACTGACTATTCTGCTGGTGGAGTCACTGTGTACATACATTACATTACTTATCCTGTACTGATCCTGAGTTACATCCTGTATTATACTCAGGAGCTGCACTCATTATTCTGCTGGTGGAGTCACTGTGTACATACATTACATTACTTATCCTGTACTGATCCTCAGTTACATCCTGTATTATACTCCAGAGCTGCACTCACTATTCTGCTGGTGGAGTCACTGTGTACATACATTACATATCATATAATGATCCTGAGGTACATCCTGTATTATACTCCAGAGCTGCACTCACTATTCTGCTGATACAGTCACTGTGTACATACATTACATTATTTATACTGTACTGATCCTGAGTTACATCCTGTATTCTACTCCAGAGCTGCAATCACTATTCTGCTAGTTGTCATTGGAAACAGTCCGCAAGTTTGTCTTCAACAGTGAGGCCTCATTTACACGAGTGTAATATACGCGCGTGCGACGCGCGTGCTTTTCACGCGTGTCGTACGCACCTATATTACTCTATGGGGCAGTTTAGACGATGCGTGAATTTTGCGCAACGTGAGTGCGTTGCGTAAAACTCACGACATGTTCTATAATCGTGCGTTTTTCACGCATCACGCACCCATTGAAGTCAATGGGTGCGTGAAAACCACGCATGCCGCACGGAAGCACTTCCGTGCGAACTGCGTGATTCGCGCAAGAGCTGTCAAAAGGATGAATGTAAACAGAAAAGCACCACGTGCTTTTCTGTTTACAAACATCCAAACGGAGTGTCAAATTAGAGATGAGCGCACCGAACTTCACCGGGTTTGGCCGAACTCGTTTTGACCGAACCCGGCAAAAAATGTTCAGGTACGCGACGTCAGGAGACAGTCACTGCCCACGGTGCTGAAAGACTTAAACTGTTTCAGCACCATGGACAGTGACTTTCGATCACAATATACATATACGTGTAAAAAAAAACAGAAGTTCGGACTTACCGATAAGTCCCGGCTTCTTCCTCCAGTCCGACCTCCCGGGATGACAATTAAGTCCAAGTGACAGCTGCAGCCAATCACAGGCCAAGCACAGGCTGCAGCCAATCACAGGCTGCAGCGGTCTCATGGACTGCCGCGTCATCCTGGGAGGTGGGGCCGGATGACAAGAGAGGGACGCGTCACCAAGGCAACGGCCGGGAGACCGGACTGGAGGAAGCAGGAAGTTAATGGTAAGTATGAACGTCTTTTTTTGATTCACAGGTTGGTGTATATTGTGATCGGAACTCACTGTCGAGGGTGCTGAAAGAGTTACTGCCGATCAGTTAGCTCTTTCAGCACCTTGGACAGTGACGGGCGTCGACTAGCCTCATCTCTATGATGGCAGCTGCGCGAAAATCACGCAGCCGCGCATCATACACGGATGACACACGGAGCTGTCAATTGCCTTTTGCGCACGAAAAAACGCAGCGTTTTTTGCGCGCGCAAAACGCACACGCTCGTGTAAATCAGGCCTTAAACTGAGCTCCAATAATGCAGGGAGGAAGTTAGTTTTCCTACATTTCTACAGAGCTGGGTGTAAAGACAACACTTCCCAGAATACAAATCCCCAGAACTAGCTCTGTGCTGGAGATTTTAGCCTTGAAGTCTGCAGAATTAGGACTGCTGCTCTGAAGTAAAATACATTTTGTTTCCAGGATCAGCATAAGATAAATAATGTTCTGGCTTTGCAAAGTGACTTCCATGTCGATGTAGACAGATTTTATGATGGATGCTTTAGTCATTAGATAAGCAGTGAAATAAGCATAAAACTCACATGGATGAAATGTTCCTTTCATTTTGGAGATGACTGCAGCCAGACCCCTCGCTGCAGCGGTACAAATAATAGCAGCCTTATTATCTGCAGAACAGATGTATTATAGAAGCGCTTGGGCTATTTCAACTCTTGACACGCTGGGGCCTTGGGGTCATTTTTCATCACACTTTGAAGGTCACTATTTATTGAAATAACACATTGCCTATGATTTGCCTCCATTGGAGAGATAATGTCAAGTGCTGGTGACAAACCTAATATAATGAAATGTACATTTGCCTGATATTTCCTTTGATTTCACATATTGTCTCTGAGCTCCGACAGTCCCTTCACTTGCAGCACAAATCATCTTACTCCGCTCCTTTGTGATTTACAAAGCAGATAAACTACGTTACTGCTACACAATATATAGGAAAACAGGGATGTTGTCTGTTTGTGACTATAAATCCGCCACTGCAGACATTTACCCCAAAATCAAATAATCACCAGAAGCCACAGGTTATATGCAGCAGAATGAAGATGAACCCGGTTTCTGCACTTTACATAATCAGTAGTGACACCATTCAGGGGAGCAGAGCATTAACATTCAGGGGTGTGGAGCATAAACATTCTGGGGAGCATTGCATTAACATTCAGGGGTGCAGAGCATTACCATTCAGGGGTGCAGAGCATTACCATTCAGGGGCGGGGAGCCTTACCATTCAGGGGTGCGGAGCATTACCATTCAGGGGTGCGGAGCATTAACATTCAGGGGTGCGGAGCATAAACATTCAGAGGAGCAGTGCATGAACATTTGGGGGATTGGTGCATTAACATTTGGCGGAGCAGTTCAATAGCTTTCAGGGGTGCAATACATTAACATTGAGGGAAATTGTGCTTTAACATTCAAGAAGGAAGAGTGTGAACATTAAGGGGAGCAGTGCATCATGAACAGAACATAGAGGGGAGACGTCCATCAACGTTGGAGAGTGGTGCCTCAACATTCAGGGGAGCAGTGCAACAACAATAGAGGCAGTGATGCATTAACATTTAGGGGTGCAGTCAAACAAGATCAAAGAGAGAAGTGCATTAATGTTCGAGTGAGAAGTGCATGAATATTCAAGGGAGCAGGGCATCAACATACAAGGGCATCAACATCAAGCTTTAGAAATAGCTTTACAAGTGCCACTCGGGTGGTCCATTTTCCCGCAAGTGTTCCTGTTCTCTCCATTTAAGCCTGCTCAACTCTGCCCTCTTGCCGTAGTGTGCCGACATCCTGAGCAAGCGGGCAGGAGAAGGCTTAAATGGAGAGAACATGAGCACTTGCGGGAAAACGGACCACCCGAGTGGCTGTTAGGGCCTGGTCATATTAGCGTTGGCTTTCCATTCCGGGATTCTGTCGGAGGTTTCTGTTGGGTGAACCCCGCAACCGAAAGTCAAACTGAAACCACAGCTTCCGTTTCTGTCGCCATTGATATCAGTGGTGATGGAAACATTGTTAATGGTTTCCGTTCTTCACCATTCTGGCAGGTTTCCGTTTTTACAACGGAATCAATAGCGCAGTCGACTCTTCTTGGGGCCAGAGCGGGAGAGAAACTTCTTCACGAGGACAGGGGCATCGATGTTCTCCTTTGGCTCCCAAGACCTCTCCTCTGGACCAAATCCCCTCCAATCCACTAAATAAAATGTCCTTCCTCTCACTTTCTTGGTGGCTAGGATCTCCCTCACTTTGAAAGTCCCTGACGAGCCGCCAGGAGCCACTGCAGAACTACGAGTCCTGGAGTAGTGGTTCAGGACCACGTGCTTCAGCAGGGAGACATGGAAGGAGTTAGGGATCGTGAGGGTAGGAGGCAGCCGAAGCTTGTAAGACACAGGATTAATTTGCCGCAGTATCTCGAAGGGTCCAAGGAACCTGGGGGCAAATTTGCAAGATCGCACCCTCAGCCGGATATTCCTGGATGACTGCAAGACCTTCGTACCTGGAAGAAACTGGGGAGGTTCTCGTCTTCTAGTGTCGGCCTTTCTCTTTATGCGGTCCACCGCCAGCAGAATAGAAGATCGGGTCTGTTGCCATATCTGCAGAAAGTCCCTGAAGGTAGAGTCAGCTGCATACACCTGGGACATAGTAGAGACAGTAAGAGGTATATGAGGATGTTGGCCGCAGACAATGAAGAACAGACTGGAGGTGGTGGACTCACTGGTATGGTTATTATCAGTGGCGGATTAAGTAGACCATGGGCTGTTCCACAAGCTTGGGCCCCCCCTTCTCCACCACCACCCTGCCACGCCGTGTCTATATTAAACACCACCTTTCTGTGTGAGCATTGACAAATGAGTGCTACGATTCCCCTTGTCAAAGGGTTGTGTCCCTACATACTGACAGTATCACACT
The DNA here is from genome assembly GCF_050947455.1 of Rhinoderma darwinii. Taxonomy (NCBI): domain Eukaryota; kingdom Metazoa; phylum Chordata; class Amphibia; order Anura; family Rhinodermatidae; genus Rhinoderma; species Rhinoderma darwinii. The sequence goes on from NC_134694.1 coordinate 118,688,370, forward strand.
GTGTAGGGACACATCCTCCTGACAAGGAGAATGGTAACACGCATTTGTCTATTAGTCCTGGGTACACAAAGACTTTGTTATCGGAAATTCTTGTATTCCACATAGACATGTCAGGAGAGATGACAGATCTATAAATGCAATGACTCACAGGTGATGTCTTCACTGATGGGTCGTTCTCTTTTCTTCTCCATCTGACACAGACCGTTATGGCGACTTCTCCTGATGACTGCAGAGTTTCCTGATGAGAAATCTTTTCCCCTTGATTCTGTAGCCATTTTCAGAGTCTATAGCAACAGAAAAATTCAGAAATTCAGAAATTGTCTTATACCCCAGACCCCTAAGCAAATTAAGACCCCAGGCCCATACATTAACTCTAACCAATAAATTCAGTCCCCAAGGGGTAACTAAACTTTAAAAAAATATTTGGCGTGTCATAGTGAGAGTGATATGTCAGAAGTTTTGATCGATGGGGGTCCCAGCATTGAGACCACCACCGATCACTAAAACAAAGCAGCAGGAGTGCTCTGGTGAGCGCTGTTCCACTTAATTTCTGATTGTCTTTCCTCGGCGCGGTGTACGGACTCATAGACTTTCTGTTGTGCCCATACACCGCTTGCTCGGCTATCAGAGGAAAGAAGATCAGAAACAAAGTGGCACAGCACTCACCTGAGCGCTTCTGCCACTTTGTTTCAGCGATTAGAACATTTGACATGTCACTATGACATGTAATGTTTAGTTAGTTACCCCTTAAGCAGTCAGACACCCCTCCCGAGTGCATCTGACTGACTGCTGAGTGCTCTATGGGAGGGTCTAAGCGTCTGACACTTATGGCTCAGGGGGGTAAGGATTTATCCCCCTATAGAACCCTCAGCAGTCAATCAGATGCTCTGACCCCCCTCGCAGTATAATAACTACAGAGAGCTCTATGGGGGAGATTATACTGCAAGGCGGCGTTCTCAGCATCTGACTTACTGCAGAGGGCTCTATGGGAGGATCTAAGCGTCTGACACTTATGGCTCTGGGGGGGGAATGAGTTGTCCCCCTATAGAACCCTCAGCAGTCAATCAGACGCTCTGACCCCCCTAATTAACTACTGACCTCCCCTAACTAACTACTAAGGGCTCTATGGGGGAGATAATACTGCAAGGGGGGGGGGGGGGGGTTCTGAGCATCTGACTTACTGCAGAGGGCTCTATGGCTGGGAAATAATTTCACACACAATAAATGTGAAACTAAACACCCTACATACAATTCACACTAACACCACACACTATATATTCAAACCACACACACTACACGCACACACTATATAGACTTACATTATAGACACTATAAACTGTATAGACACAGCACACACTATACACACAGCACACACTATATACACAGCACACACTATATAGACTTACATTATGTTCCCTATACACACAGCACACACACACACACACACACACACACTTACCAGAGCATCTTCCTCTGCGGTGCTTGTGCTCTGGCAGCCTCCAGGACCTTAATCATGTGACTGTGATGTCACCACAGGTCCTTCACCTTCTAGTTGCAGTTTTGCCGTTATCAGGCAGCTGCTGGAGGTTTAGACAGGAGGGACAGTGTACAGCAACACAGAGGAGCAGACTGTCAGGGAGAGAGACTCCAGCACCTGCCCATCACAATCTCTGACAGTCTGCTCTCTACAGCTGATTTGCTGTGCCCCTGTTCCCTAGCGCAATTGACTCCCCCTGCACATCCCCCCTCCTCCTCTTCATCAGCACATGGGACCGATAACCGCTTGAATGCGGCCGGCAGCAGCCCTGGGTAGTTTTTTTAATCTTGTGTGCAGTTTGGGCGGCCATGGGCCCCCTGGGAGCCTTGGGCCCCGTGCGGCCACCCGAACCACCCATATGAGGATCCGCCACTGGTTATTATAGGAGAACTCAGCGAACGGAAGCAGCTGCACCAAGTCATCATGCCGCCTGGAGACAAAGTGCCGCAGATAGTTCTCCATAATCTGGTTAACCCTCTTGACTTGACCATTGGACTGAGGGTGGTAAGCCGAGGAGAAGTCCAACTTTACACAGAGGAGACCACAGAGTGCTCTCTAGAACTTTGAGGTGAACTGGACCCCTTGATCCAAGACAATATGCAGAGGCAAGCCGTGCAGACGGAAGATGTCTTGAACGAAGAGATCGGCCAGTCGAGCAGCAGATGGCAGGCCAGTCAGGGGAACAAAATGAGCCATTTTGGAAAACCGATTGACCACCACCCAGACCACACTGCATCCAGCAGAGAGAGGCAGATTTGTGACAAAGTCCATTGCAATATGTCGCCAAGGGGCATCTGGCACAGGCAGTGGTTGAAGCAGGCTAGCTGGTCTGGAGTGGGCAACTTTATTTGTTGCGCATACCGTACAGGAGGAGTAGGCAGCGTGGGCCACCAGAACTGATGGGCAACTAGCTCTCGGGTCTTACGGGCACCCGCGTGACCTGCCAGCTTGGAACTGTGACCCTAGCGAAGGTTTCTTCCTCTGTCTGCCAGACGTACAAAAGTCCTTCCCAGAGGAATGTCTCAAACTTGCAGAGGGTTGACAGAGAAGAGGCAGGAAGGGTCAATAATATTCTGTGGGGACTCCACAGTGTCCTCTGTCTCAAACGACCTAGACAAGGCATCGGCCCTCACATTCTTGTTGGCAGGTCGGTAGTGGAGCTCAAACTGGAACCGAGCGAAGAACAGCGACCACCAGGCTTGACGAGGATTCAGCCGTTGAGCCGTCTGAAGATAGGTCAGGTTCTTGTGGTTCGTGAAGACCAGGATAGGACAAGCTGTGCCTTCTAGTAGGTGTCTCCACTCCTGCAGGGCCAGCTTGATGGCCAGTAACTCCCGATCCCCAATCGAGTAGTTGTGCTCTGTGGGAGAAACAAGCTTGGAGTAGTAGCCACATACCACAGTCTTGCCTTTCGAGCCTCTCTGGAACAGAAGTGCGCCAGCATCAACAGAGGAGGTGCCCACCTCTAACGAAAACTGTAGGGATACATCAGGATGATGAAGAATAGAGGCTGACGTGAAGGCCTTTTTAAAGGTTTTGAACGCGGCTTCTGCTTCTGAGTCCACACCTTGGCATTCATGCCCTTTTTGTTGAGAGTAGAGATGGGAGCAGTCAATGAAGAGAAGTTGGGAATAAACAGCCGGTAGAAGTTGGTGAATATCAGGAATCGTTGTATGGCCCTTAAGCCTTGGGGGCGTGGCCATTCCCGAACCGCCTTTACCTTCTCAGGGTCCATCTTGAGGCTCTGATCGGAGATGATATAACTCAGGAAGGGTAGAGACTTACTTTCAAACGCGCACTTCTCCAGCTTGGCACAAAGATGATTCTCCCTTAATCGAAGCAAAACCTGGCGAACATGACTCTGATGAGTTACTGGATCTGGGGAAAAAATCAAAATGTCATTGAGATACACCACAACACAGACATTGAGAAGATCACGAAAATGTCATTGACAAATTCTTGAAATACAGCGGGGGCGTTACACAGGCCGAAGGGCATAACCAGCTATTCGTAGTGCCCATCACGTGTATTAGATGCAGTCTTCCACTCGTCACCCTGACTAATCCGGATTAGACTATAGGCCACCCGCAGGTCTAGTTTAGAAAAAAAAATTGCCCATTGTATGCGATCGAATAGTTCATAGATCAAAGGCAATGGATACCTGTTCTTCACCGCGATCTGGTTGAGACCCCGGTTGTCAATGCAGGGTCGGAGGGATCAATATTTTTTCTTGACAAAGAGAAACCCGGCTCCGGCTGTGGATGACGATTTACACATGAAGCCCCTCTCAAGATTCTCCTTAATGTAGGCCGACATTGACTGGGTTTCAGGTAAGGAGAGAGGGTATACTCTACCGCGAGGATCGGATGAATCAGGAACCAAGTCGATAGGACAATCATACCCTCAATGTGGTGGCAACACACATCGGTTGAGACACTTGGGACCCCACTGGAGAACTTCTCCGGAATTCCAATCCAGGACTGGGGCGTGTAGACGGAGCCAAGGCAAACCCAGCAGCATGGGGTTGACGGCCTTGGGCAGGACAAACAGGGAGATGAGCTCAGAGTGAAGGGCTCCCACTTGAAGCCTCAATGGCTTGGTCACAGACAAAATTGGGTCAGGCAGCGGCAGTCCATCTACCGAGGCAACGATCAACTGTCTTTCCAGCAGAACAGTGGGCAAATGAAGAAGATCCACAAGGTCTTGGCAGATGAAATTGGCTGCAGGGTAGCACGGGATACAGGGTACAGGCAGCAGGAACGGGTAACACTGGGAACTGGAAAACACTAGGAGACCATTTGCAAGACAACCTATAGGTAACACAACAATACTCAGGCAATGATCATGAGGGCAGAGCCCTTTTTATAGTCCAGCAGCATTCTGGGCTAATTGCAGATTCTCTGCAACTGGACGCGCACTGGCCCTTTAAGGCCGTGCACGCGCACCCTGCGGGACACAGTCTCTGAACCAGGAAGTGAGGGCAGGCGTCTCTCAGGAGGAAGATTCCGCCGAGAACTCACACATCCATGGCCGCGTCCGTCAAAGAGTAAGTCAGAACGACGGTCCGCGGCCATAGACGTTACAGCTCCATGTTATATACCGAGCACATAACTCCATGTTATATACCGATCACATCACTCCATGTTATATACCAATCACATCACTACATGCCATATACCGAGCACATCACTCCATGTTATATACCGATCACATCACTCCATGTTATATACCAATCACATCACTCCATGTTATATACCAATCACATCACTACATGCCATATACCGAGCACATCACTCCATGTTATATACCGAGCACATCACTCCATGTTATATACCGAGCACATCACTCCATGTTATATACCGAGCACATCACTCCATGTTATATACTGAGCACATCACTCCATGTTATATACCGATCACATCACTCCATGTTATATACCGAGCACATCACTCCATGTTATATACCGAGCACATCACTCCATGTTGTATACTGAGCACATCACTCCATGTTATATACCGATCACATCACTCCATGTTATATACCGATCACATCACTCCATGTTATATACCAATCACATCACTACATGCCATATACCGAGCACATCACTCCATGTTATATACCGATCACATCACTCCATGTTATATACCGATCACATCACTCCATGTTATATACCGAGCACATCACTCCATGTTATATACCGAGCACATCACTCCATGTTATATACCGAGCACATCACTCCATGTTATATACTGAGCACATCACTCCATGTTATATACCGATCACATCACTCCATGTTATATACCGAGCACATCACTCCATGTTATATACCGAGCACATCACTCCATGTTATATACTGAGCACATCACTCCATGTTATATACCGATCACATCACTCCATGTTATATACCGATCACATCACTCCATGTTATATACCAATCACATCACTACATGCCATATACCGAGCACATCACTCCATGTTATATACCGATCACATCACTCCATGTTATATACCGATCACATCACTCCATGTTATATACCGAGCACATCACTCCATGTTATATACCGATCACATCATTCCATTTTATATACCGAGCACATCACTCCATGTTATATACCGAGCACATCACTCCATGCCATATACCGAGCACATCACTCCATGTTATATACCGAGCACATCACTCCATGTTATATACCGATCACATCACTACATGCCATATACCGAGCACATCACTCCATGTTATATACCGAGCACATCACTCCATGTTATATACCGAGCACATCACTCCATGTTATATACCGATCACATCACTACATGCCATATACCGAGCACATCACTCCATGTTATATACCGATCACATCACTACATGTTATATACCGAGCACATCACTCCATGTTATATACCGAGCACATCACTCCATGTTATATACCGAGCACATCAATTCATGTTATATACCGATCACATCACTACATGCCATATACCGAGCACATCACTCCATGTTATATACCGAGCACATCACTCCATGTTATATACCGATCACATCACTCCATGTTATATACCGATCACATCACTCCATGTTATATACCGAGCACATCACTCCATGTTATATACCGATCACATCATTCCATTTTATATACCGAGCACATCACTCCATGTTATATACCGAGCACATCACTCCATGCCATATACCGAGCACATCACTCCATGTTATATACCGAGCACATCACTCCATGTTATATACCGATCACATCACTACATGCCATATACCGAGCACATCACTCCATGTTATATACCGATCACATCACTACATGTTATATACCGAGCACATCACTCCATGTTATATACCGAGCACATCACTCCATGTTATATACCGAGCACATCAATTCATGTTATATACCGATCACATCACTACATGCCATATACCGAGCACATCACTCCATGTTATATACCGAGCACATCACTCCATGTTATATACCGAGCACATCACTCCATGTTATATACCGAGCACATCACTCAGATACAATTGAATGTAGCAGTTGCCAAGACACGTCCCGGGACAGTAAATTGCCGGGACTGTCTCTGTCAAATTCGGAACAGTCCCAGCAAATTCGGTACTATTGGCAACTAGGTATAATGCATCACTCCATGATAAATACTAAGCGTATATATATATCATATTACTCCATGAGATTATTAGAGAGACATTATTAACACACACAAAATTCACAAAAATGTGACACCAGTAATATATACTGGAGGGCAATATCTGAAACCAGAGATGTTACATTAATTGTAGCTGAGTGTTATCATTTTATAAAGGTGGAGCTATCTTGATGTGTGCAGGTCCTATGCAGAACTGTGTGTGTCCATGGTTACAGAATACAAACAAACCCTGAGTAGTCTGATCCATTAGTTATGCATCTTGTTAATAAACAGATAGTAAAAGAGGAGGCATATAGAAGAGAGAACATATTACTGCAGCATCTGACTACATCGATTTTGTCATCTGTAACCATGGCGACACATAGGTCTGCATAGGAGCTTTATACACAGAATAGTGGTAGATTGTTTTAATATTTGCAATGTTTCTGCATTGTTATTTTATATTCATTGCAGCATAAAATTATTTCAAAAGTACCCCTTTAATACAGGGGTAGGCAACCTTAGACAGGACCATGGGGAGAATGGTGTGAAAGTTATCAGTAGCATTGCTAGGAACCCAGGATATATATATTACTTTTTTGGCTAAATT